>NC_081303.1:69223840-69577130 GCF_030435805.1 Mustela lutreola | reverse complement strand
GTCTTAGCTCTGGGTCTTGTGTTTTCACTGTTTAACCTGTAGCCCAGATGTCTTACTAATTAGGTTGGGAAATTTGCTACGAGCTGCTCCCAAGATGGGGACCCGATGAAAAGAGCTTTAATAAACTGGGCCAGTGCTCATGAAGAAGTTCAGTGAGGAAAATGTCGAACTATACCGGCCATCACCGATGTCTGCACAGGCAGAAGCAATGGCTAGGAATGAGCAAATGTAACGGAGGATGTCTGGAGATGAGGATGAGGCCAGTGTCCGTCAGCAGCGCAGGGACCCGTAGGGATTGTGAGGCAGTGCCCTCCCTCGTAACCACCATTAGTCAGATCCTTTCTAGAATACTCTCCAGAATATTTCAGGCTAATAGAGCTGTGGGTAGACTTGGAAACTGACCTCCGGATAAAGGAATTTGAGACTTGAGCTTACAGAGAATAGCTTAGAACTCATGATTTTTTTAATATGTGAAAAAACCCACAACAGCCCTGATCTGAAGACCGGTAGCAGCTCTTCCTAATTCTCAGTGAAGATGGAATTGCGTTTCCACAGCGTTTGCGTAGACATAGGAAAAACCTGTCAGTGGAGGTTGTCGAACATCAGAATGAGTTTTTGAGGGAAGGTTCTGGGTTTCCGATGACATTTTGAAGGCGGGCTCTGTCTTCAGCTCGTTAGGATGGATTACCCCATCCCACGGCCATCCCTGGTGGCCAGGTGCTGACCCCGAGACACTCACCTGCCTTTACATCCCCTGAGAGTCCACCTGTGGCCATCTTCCGGGGCGTGAGCTAGTTGGGACCTTGCAGGTACGTTGACCTGACTGGACTGTGCTTCTTTCTCTCCTCCCCCTGCAGTATGAGTTCAAAGCCAAGAACATCAAGAAGAAGAAGGTGAGCATTATGGTTTCGGTGGATGGAGTGAAAGTGATTCTGAAGAAGAAGAAGAAGGTAAGGGGCTCTGACCCAGAAACTAGTGAGGACGGGGGCAGGGAAGGTGGGCGTGGGATGCCTTGTCTTTGCTAGGCCGCTCCCTGGACAGAATTCTTCCTCGTCTGGTGAATGGTCTTGCTCAGGGCAGCCACTGTGTTGAGAGGCCGCGGTTGCAGCAGAAGAGGTGGAGGCCGGTGCTCTCCACAGCCCAGCGGCTCCATGTCCTGGCGTCCTGTGGGCAAACAGGGCTCCACCTCCTGCCATCCTTGCGTTTTGGCACCTGGACCTTGGAGTCTTGATCTCAGGAAGTACTTGAAATTCAACGGGATGACGAGTCAGAGGGTTCGGCAGGAGGGTGGATGGGGAGGCTTCCTTAGCAGTTGTCGCCTTCTGTCCCGAATCACCCTCAGTCCCCCAGCCTCACTGTGTTGTCCTGTTGCTGCTGCTTCAGCCTGTCTCTCGGAATAGTCCCTCAAGACCCAACCACGGCTGTTGTTCCGTGTGCAGGAAGCCTGGGCTGTAGCCAAGGTGGGGAGGGGGCGGGGGGATGGAGCCATTTGGGGGGCATTCCTCTGAGTGGGGGTGACACAAGAGAGGGGGCAAATGTTGCTTAAACGTGTGGCTGTGTTTGTGCTACTTGTGCGTGTCGTGGGAGAATGATGTTAACCTCTGGGAAAAGCTAGATGTACGTATTGGCAGAGGGGAGAGTGTATGTTTCCAGAAAGAAGCAGAAAGGGGCTTTGTGAGATTGAGGATATAGGAGGAGTCCTTTTGTTTCTCTGTTTCTTCACTCTGCTGGTATCTTTTGGATTCAGGATGGCCTTGTTTTACACGTCCGGTGGCAGCACCCTCACGCAGGAGCATTGTAGTGTAGAGACCCCACAAGCTGCTTTTGGTTCTGAACCCAAGATGCTGTTAATTCAGGTAGACCCTGAGGGTCGGGGCTCTAGAAGGTGAAGACGAGTATGTAGTCACAGGCGACATAAACTGGGAGAACCAGATAGTTGAGAGAGACGTGAAAGGGGGGTCATCTTGCTGGTCCGAGGATGTGAATCTGCTCCGTGTCCTCCTCGCGAAAACATGGGCCAGGGTAGGACTGGACAGCACTCCACGGCGGGGGCTGCTCTGCTTCCGTAGGTCGCTCATTTTTTCTCTCAACAAATGGACGTTTACAAAGGTCTGCCATGTATTAAAGCAAAACTTGTTCTCTTATGCGCCCTAAATATCTTTAGGGGAGGTTCTAGAAAGAGTTCTGGCTATGAGGCTGGAATTATACAGGAAAAAAATAGAATATGATAATATCGTTCGTAAAGAGCTCTTTAAAAATTTACAAGCAGTAGGGAATTTGTAATCTCTTCTGAAATGTTTTTGCCTTGATAAACCTCCACAGCGTGGCCAGAGTCCCCATCTTGTTCTCGGTCGGCGGTGGGGGGTGGGGCGGGGCATTTTTCTGCCCCTCCCCCACCGCACGTGTGCGCACGCAGTGGTTAACCGTGGGGCAGTCTTTGGAACATCGTCCTCTTAAGAGTCCCTGGACAGGTGAGTTGCTGAAGCCAGTGAAATAAATCACGGGTGATGATGGCCATGTGAGTTTAAAAGCGAGAGGTGCCCTCAGGAAAAAACACGGGCCCGCGCACCCCGGCTCGTGACTCAGGCAGCCTGAGTCCCAGGCAGGCTCTGGTCTCGTGTGTCAGGGATCTTTACTCAGCCCTTTGTGTGGCAGGGGGCTGGTGGCTGAGGGCCCTCGTGTCCTATCTGATGAAGTAGTGGTTGTGGTGTGGGGGCACTTTCCAGATTACAAGATGCTTCCACGCCCGTTGCATGTGTCTCTGCATCAGACCTCCTGGGAAGGGCTTGGGGACACGCGGTCAGCTTCCACAGCATCCAGTCCCCTCGGGAAATCAGCCACTCTCACGTGTCCTCACTCAGCGGCTCCCCGGCCGGGTACTGAGTGATCGGCCTTCCAGAGTCCAAGACTTAACCCTGGCAGAGCTCCAGAGAGGCTCGCGTGCAGACTTGACCAACAGTTCCTTTATTCACTTTGAGACGTAGAACGGTTGGCCAGGCCAGATACTCCCGTTAGCCTGATGGGCCCGAAAAGCACGTTTTCTCTGAGGCAAGTGATGTGGGAAGGCATGTGGTTAGACATGGTTCGGTGAGTGTGGAAGGGAGAAATGGAGTAAGTCCACTAATCGTGCGGCAGGAATGTTTCCTGACCCCTGGTTCCACGATAAATGGGTCCCTTGGATGTTCATAGGGACCTTGTTGGGCCCATGCTTCCCGGGGTCTGTTTGACACGCTCTGCCAGAGTCCGCCTTCGTCACCGACTTGTGTAGCTTCCCGGCTCGCCGTCCCTGCCCCTCCCCACTACCCTGCTGAGCTCACACTTCCAGCTGACATCATCTGTCGCTTGGCTTCCATCTCACAGTCTGCTGTCGTGGGGCCTATTCTGTCTCTGCGGGTGACTTAGTAGACCTCTGATTTGGTCCACGATGATGGCACTTTGTGCTTTGCCCTTAGGGGGCAGTCTTATTCCCCATCTCCTGGGGTCCTGCATGCGTCAGGTACCCTAAGCCACAGCATCATCCCCCATCTGCATATGACGAAACTCATGTCGAAGAGCCTTAAATATTTGCCCAAGATCACACCCCCCGTAAGGACACCTGTGTGCTGAGGTGACACCTGGCAGAGAAGCCAGCTTCCTTCTACTGAGTAATGAGAGCTGAGCTGGAGAAGCGTCTTCCCCAGGGGGCCCGTGGGACCTTGTGACTCATTTTGAAACTCCATCCCTGCTAATTGCTAGTGTGGGTTCCCTCTCCAGCTGGCCTAGACAAGAGGTGATCTAACAGGTCTTTCCTCAGTCTGATTCTTTGGATGCCAGGCTTGGGAAAGGGATGCTTCCCGTCTTGTTTTCTCTACCCCTGCCTGGTGTCTGTTTTGGGTGTGCTTGTGATTTGGATAGAGCCTGTAAGCACAGCGTTCATTTATGTCACCTGGGAAGCTGGGTGCACATTCACAGTGGTCAGCCTCTGTGTCGTTTGGTTCCCTCGTGGCCAGTCCCTGATATCTGAGAGCTCACGCCACCTCGCAGTCTGCCTGTCTGTCTCTGTGTAGAGAATGGAGAGAGGCCGAGTGCAGACGTGCCACGCTTGTCTCCAAGGAAATGGAACAGTCTGCAGATGTCTGACGGCCATCCTCATCAAGGTTAAGAACTAGAACTCTTGCCCAGTGGCTGAGGGTGTAGAAAAGGTCACAGCTGATAATGAGCCATGGGCACAGTAGAGGTCCAGCCTGACATTCTTAACGGATTCCTCAGTGTCTGGGCTGCCCTCCATGGTCAAAATGTTGACTTGTCCCCTCCGCCTGCAAACACATTGACTTTCCCCAGATTAGTGTGCATGCTGGAGGGAGCCCTTTGCTAAGAAGAGAAGACCTGGGTCCTCGTCCTGGCTCTTCCCTACCTGGCTGTGGGGTCATAGGCAGGTTATTTTGCCTCTCTGAGCTTCACTATCAAGAGTTGGATCCGGGGGCACCTGGATGGCTCAGTGGGTTGACCTCTGCCTTCTGCTCAGGTCATGATCTCAGGGTCCTGAGATGGAGCCCCACATCGGGCTCTCTACTCAGTGGGGAGCCTGCTTCCCCCTCTCTCTCTGTCTGCCTCTCTGCCAACTTGTGATCTCTGTCTTTGAAATAAATAAAATCTTTTTTTTTTTTTTTGAAATAAATAAAATCTTTACAAAAAAAGAAGAGTTGGATCAGGTGATCACTTTGACCTCGCCCACCGGGATGCTCTGTGCTGCTTGGGCGTGTGGGTCACCTGTCCTTACGTAGGTCCTGAGAGCCCCCTGGGCTAGAAACAAAGCAGACCCTAGAGGCCAAGTGGGTCTGTGCACTGTTGCCTCCTGATTCTCTGGGGCGGGCTGGGACCTGCTTGCCTGTCTATGCTTGGTGAATAGTGGGATGCTTTCTGCCGGGGTGGGGGTGGGGATTGCAGAGAAGGCATGGTTTTAGGGATTCCCTGCCCTCCCAAGAACTTCTTAAGGATGGGGCCATTGTGGTAAGCCCAGCACTTACTCGGGGACCTGGCCGTGTGGTGTGTTTTCAGTTATTGTGGTTGTTGGCTCACTGGATGAGTGAGCATGATTTGTGATGATGTCCTCAAATCGGGAAGAACTGAGTACTTAGCAGTTGGATCAAATGAAGTCTCATTTGATACTTGTGGCTCTCACATTCCCTCCCTCTTTTCTGCTCTTGTCCATTTGCCCATTTGAAGACACAAGGAAGGAAAGCCTTTCCCAAGCTCCGGAAGGCCTCAATGGGAGTCGTTCACTTCAGTGGTGCTCTCAGCCGGACCTGCTCAGGGGCCTGATTCCAGGACAGACCATAGCCAGATATTTTACGATCATCTCTCACTGAGATGTAAAATAGACCTTTTCGGTTATGTTAACAAGCATCTAAAAATGCTGTCATCTTGAACTGATGCCAGCAGGTAATGAATCTCAATTTCCGTGGACTTTTGGTTGAGATTTGTGCTGTGAACCCCACTATTAAGGGGCTTTGTCAGCTCCCAGTCAGTTCGTTTTCTTCAACTCCCAGCCAGACCCAAGTAATTAGCTTTGCTGTGTATATAATAATGATCATTTATTATAACCCTGGAGTCCTACTACAGTGCTATTTGCTAGGGAGTGGGCTTCCGAATAAGAAAGATTAGTCTTGAACTTCATCCAAAGGGTTTTTCTATGAAAGGATCTGAAAGGCCTCAGTTTCATATGATATCTCTTGTATTCCAGTAACTGGGTTGGGATCTCCTAAGGCTCTCCTAACATCCTACAAAGGCTCCTTCGTTCTCATTGTGTGTCTACCCTATTCAAGGAACTGAGTAGGATCCAAAAGGGTATTAGACATTGACCCTTTACAGCAGAATTATTTTTAATGGCATTATCTGCACACGTGGGTCTATTACAGCTCCCACAGATGTGCATTAGAGCTATTTATCTCTTTTCCCCCATGGGCTAAGCCTTTAGGGGCAGGGACCCTGTCTTCTCTCTAATTCTGTTTCATCTGTTTGTGAAGTTAGAAGGACAGAGGGACCAAACTCATGAGAGTTTGGTCCATGGAATGATGGTAATGAGAACAGCTAAAAATAGGAGCTAACGTTGGTCTGGAACACCTGCCATTTGCTGGGCCCGTTTGATGTTCTATATGCTTATTAATTGGTCATAACCACTCTGTGATGTAGGTACCGTCCTTGGGCTCGTTTTGTGAAAGAAGATTGAACAATTTGCCCAAGACCTCACATCCCATCAGAAGTTGACGTTAAGGTCTGAATCGGGTCTCTCTCCCTCAGATAAGTAGGTTCTTCCCACCACTGTGTTGCCGTGTGTCCACTCATCTCTTCAGGCTGCTCAGAGAAAAGCTTCTCTATAGGAAATGCCTCATCAACCCAAGGTCTTTAACTTCTAGCCTGTACTCTGTCACTGGGATAGCACATCGCAGGAGAACTAGTTTCCTGCCCAAAGAGTAGCTTTAGTTATTGTGGAAACATAGACGTCAAATCTAATTGCATAAGAAAAGTGGCAGGAAGAATGGTAGAACGAGGATTCAGGAGAAAGAACTTCAGGAACAATTGAGTCTGCTCCCATGGTTGGTTGGGTTTTGGTAACGGAGGACAGGAGAGGTCCCGTGACTGTCCCAGGGTCACCCACACAGATACTGATGGAGCCAGGACTAAACTTGGTCCAGTTTTTTTCCTACCATGTCATATTTCTGGGCCCCCTTTACCGTCTGCTCATTTTAAAGCACGCACATTAGGAATTATGTACATCGTGTGAGGATTTATGAACACTGCAGTTTTGAAATGTGTTACCTGTATCCCTAGATGATGTGTGAAGATGAGGGATTGCTCTATTTTCAGACTAATCCTGTTCTGTCTGGAAACATGGAGAACTTGTCAAACTGAGTTAATAAGGCCCTTGCAAGGTTGTGTTGTGTTTTGTTTTTTAAGAAGTCTCCACTGCTTCCAGGAGCATGAATAATGATAAAGCTTACAGACTTTTGATGTGTCTAGGGAGTCAGTGCCAATACAAGTTCATCCTCCACTTTTGGGTTCCTGGGGAAGAGCTTCAAAGATGCCTTATCCATTTCCGGGCTCTACGAGGAGACAGGACAGCTAGGATAATGATCCCAACTCTCTCTCCTGTTCTTGGCACTGTTCCGGGCAGTCCTGTCTCTGACCCAGTTCCCACATCCCATTCCCTGCCGGCAGATTTTTGGAATGTCAGAATGGCTGTAACTTTCCCTGGAGGACTGGCCATTTGCACTCATTAGGTAAAGGACACGCTTCCCCCATTCCGTGGTCTGCGAGCCCTTTACCATTTGCAGGTGGTGGAGACTGACTTTCTCTGATTATATCAGTTGGAGCGGCAAGAAGAGCGTGGGGCATGGAGGTGTACGAGTTGGGTTTCATTACCACCGCGCTAGGTGAACTTGGCGGGGGGTAGTAATGTCTCTGAGCCTTAGTATGTATCTTTTAAGGTTGTGACCAATGCTGAAAACATGAAGGAAGTATTGTAGAAACGTTATTAAATGAAAGGAAGATTTTTCTTCTGTACGCGCTGGAGAATTTTTTTTGTGAGAATAGAAAAGGAAGCAGCTAAAAATGACTTGCCCATATCTTTTCTTTCTCACTTTGTGTTATTCTAGGTCCTCCCAAAACCAAATGCCAAGGCGGGATTTAGTGCCTGTTCGAGAAGGTGGGGAGGCCCTGGGCGAGGCCGGGGGGCTCACAGTTCAGTGGGGGGCTGTTTCCAGGTGAAGGAGAGAGCGGGGCAGGAGAGAAGGTGGGAGACAGTCTCTTAGACGGCGGTGTGCTCTGAGGAAGCTGTGGCAAGGCTGTCAGGGAGTCCTGGAGCCAAAGCCAGGTGCCCGGGGCCTCCCATGGCTGCCAGGGATGGGCCTGCCCTGGGCGTCCCTGCACACTGCTTAGCTGGGGGTGTCCCCGAAGCAGGTCCTTCACCACACTGATGGTGGGGTTCAGAATGCCCCAGGCGGGACCCGTGGTCTTACCCCCTGTAATTGCAGGTCTTGGGGCACATACAGCGTTCTCTCTGCAGGAAGTTTTGACAAGCCAGTAATGTGGCTCAGAGAAGCTGCTCTATTGGTGTTGATTTTTTAAATTACCTTGGCGTGAGGAATTCATAGGAAGGGAGGAGACGTGAGAGAAGGAAAGGCAGAGAGACAGGCTGGTAAGCTCTAGTTCAGAGGCCTCCTGAAGGCTCAACGATGCTATGAGCGTCCTGGGCAGGTGCAGAGGGACGTGATTCGACACGTGCAGAGTGGGAGTCCGGCAGCGGCTGGACGGGACCCCGCGGCGCTGCCTGTCCTCTCCCCTTCCTTTCTGTCAGCGGAGCCGGTGAGGGGGTCCGTCTCCATCTCCCCGGGCCTCGCTGAGCGGCCTCACCGTTACCACGCGGACTCTCCGTGGTGCTGGGGAGGCCCCGCCTGAGCCTGGACCTCGGGCTGAAGGAGGCTGAGGACCAGCTCGTTCCGCCCTGCTGGTCGTCCTGTTAGCAGTAAACGTGGCTGTGAGGTGCCCTCTGCCTCAGCCAGGGGCTCACAGCTCGTGTGTGCACCCTCTCCTTCCCTCCTGTCTTCCCCCTGCTTCTCCACTGCACTCCCATCTGGACTTGAAATGTCGTCATTCCCGGGTCCGTCTCGGGGACTGTAGCCCATTCAGGACAGTGGTAGCAACACTGAAAATTTCCTCATGCAGCTTCCAGGACTCCCAAGATCTTTATTTCTAATCATTGAAACAAGGAATGGTTTCAGGGAGAAGCGGGAGCTGTGTGAGCTTCTGGAGCCAGTGAAACTAAGTCTGGCTGTAGGTGGCCTTCATTACTAATGTCGCTGTCCCATGGTTGAAGCCAACTTTGAGGCCTAACCGCAGCGCGGCGGTAGGTCATTCGTCTTTCTTCCTGTTTTCCTTCTCTTATTAAGAACATTATTTTTCCTAAAATGTTTTCCTTCAAAGAATATTTATTTCTGTGTAGAAAAGTGAGAAGGGGGCGATTCGTGTGTGTCGTCTTTGTCCCCCCCCCCCCCCTCTGGAACATTTGAAAAAGAGGAGGTCTGTGAAATGGTTTCAGAGCAAGAGAGAAGACATTGTTCCTTAGGTCCGCTGGGCTTCCCTCTGAGGGATGCGGTTTACGGTCCCGCACTGATGCTCACTTGTACCGGAGAATGGTCACTGGTTTATGAATCAGAACTTAGCTCTCATCTTGACCAGGCTGTACACGAGGGGGACACCATGCTGTGGTCTCTGCACGGCTCAGGGTCTTATTTGAAAGATGGTGGCCTGGAAGGGATATTGAAGCGTAGACTTTGCCCCAGGTCCTTTGACTTATCTTGGTAATTTTCTGATCCCGTCATCAATTTAATGGACATATGCAAGGATTCCTGCAAAATCTATGAAGGGATTGGACCAGATTTTAATGCAATTTTCAGAAAAGGAAAATAAGTAGGTGGAAAGTTGTTTATTCTTTGGTCAAGATATCCTCTAGGGGTGCCGGGTATCCCTTCTAAAAGTATTTTCTGAAATGTTGAGGTTTCGTTCGAAAAACACTTCTCTACCAGAAATGGGGAAAATCTCAAATGCGTAAAAAGAGAGTCAAGAGATTGCACTACTGAGATGACAGGTGTTGGAATCATCTGACAAGGATGTTGGGGCGCTGTCACAAAGATCCTTCCATGAGCAGTTACACTCTTGACACAGAAGAAGTAGGAAGGCTCAGTAGAAAGAGAAGAAAGAAGACCCAAATGGAAATAATAGCACTGAAACCTACAACTGCTGAAATACAGTCCAGGTGAACGGGCTCACCAGCGAGGGAGGTGCTCTCTCTCTCTCCACACGCTGCTAACTGAACTGAATTAAGACTGGGCAGGAATACGTGCCCATAAATAGAAATGTGATTTAATAATAATGTCTAATTATTTAGTATTTGTATTACAAGTTGCCCCAAATCAAGCCATGTTTGAAATCTGTTTTGCTGTTCAAAGGACTCCCAGGGTGAACATTTCTACTGCATGTTTAACACAGGCATCCAAATGATGAGTCACTTTGCCTTGGAAAAATCTCGGTATGTGCAGTGGAAGCCCCATGTGTGCCAGTAGGGCTGCTGGAAATACGACCCACTAGTCCTTGCTGGGCTAAGAGTATCAGCCCTGGAATGCAGAAATGGACGTGTCTCTGCCAACCTGACCACCTATGAATCAGTAAGGGATTCCGGCCAGAGGACCAGGTTTTGAGGGGGACACTGGCAAATGGTGTGGGTATAGACAAGGTCAACTAGGGTAGCGAGAAGTCTAGAAGCCCGGTCTGATGAGGACTCTGCTAAGCTGGGGATGATGTTGTATGAAGAAGAGGGCCTGGCCTGGCTGTATGTCTACATCTGGAGCGGTCTCGTTGAGAAAAAGACGCAGGCTCCTTTGTCGGTGTGTGTGCTGAATGGGCCGTTTGTACATGAACATCTCGCACGGCCGAGCATGGCCATTCCAGGAAGGCAATTTTTTGAAAAACTAGTTCTTGAAGCAGAGTTTTCTTTTCTGAGACAGCGTCGGTGTTGAATGCTTGTAAGCCCGTCGACAGGCCACCTCTGTGGGCCGGATTAGGATTGACTCAGACTTCGGGGAGGAAGTGGCCCGTGCAGGCGGTGCTGTCTGCTGGGCGCGTCCGGGGTTGTGTGTGAGCAAAGCTGCTGGACACATACTGCTTCATGTCTCTGAAGGGCCTAAACAGGGACTCCCCCGGGCCCTGGCGGAGGCCTGTCTTCCCACACCGGTGCTTAGAGGGCCACCACCCTGGGTGCAGAGAGCACTCGTGAAACAGCCATGGAGTCCACAAAGGCTTTCTTGCCTTCACTCTGCTTGACCCTCTTTCATGGAGGGAAGAGTGTGTTCTTCCCGGTTGTCCTGGACAGCCCTACCTCTGTGGCCAAGGCCAGTGGAAGTGCGGGAGGGGTCCCTGTCCCTGCACCTGGTGGTGGGGGGTGGCGGGGGCCTGGGAGGGCGCGGCGGCTGCTGTCCTGGTGCTTCTTCAACGCCTGGGGGTGCTTCTCACTTCGTCAAGCACCTGGGGTTTCCAGGACAGCCCCGAACCCTCTGGCCTTGTCCTCACACCCAGTTGCCCTGGGGTCTCCTTGGCACTCACAGTTAGGTTCACGGGCAGCAGGACTGTCCTCTTGGGTAGCTACAATGTACCAGTAACCTCTCCAGGCGTGGGTGCCCCCAGCTCCCCTCTAAGGAGGGGGCTGGCAGCTGGCTTTCCCACAGCTCTGCCTCCTTCTCCGCTGTGTTCCTCCTCCTGCTCCCACTCCTCTGGAGTGACGTGTAGTCTCTTTTTCTCCCCTTGGTGATCTCTCCGTGAAATTTTGCTTTGGAGTCCACTTGTGGTCCTCGGAGGGGTGGCAGCAGCCTTGGCTCCGACCTGCCCTCTGTGTCCCAGAGGGAGACTCTCCTTAAAGTGCTCGAGGAAGCTGCCCAGACTAGACAGGACATCTCCCACTTGTCCTTTGGCCTCAGAAGTCAGGCCAGGAGCGGAGGCATGTGTTTGCGTAACGATTAGTAGCTTACGTGTGCCCTGGTTCTGTAGTGAAGGACAAGCCTAACTTATTCATTTACAGCTTCTTTTATTGCAGAAAAAGGAGTGGACGTGGGATGAGAGCAAGATGCTGGTGATGCAGGACCCCATCTACAGGTAAGAGCCCCGTCCTCCGCCTGCTGGCCCCTGGAGCTGTCGGGCTGGTGGGGCCAGATAAATTCCACTAAATTTCTGCTGCTCTTCCCTTCTGGACCTGCTGTTTCTATACATGTAAGTACAAGAAGCACATCCACGTTATCGTTCAGGCTGAGAGGGAAATGCTTCTTAGGCTCGATCGCACTGTCTAGAAATGAAGGAGGATTTCTGCTTGGTGTTTTAGTCCTCATCGTTTGGTGGTCATTTGAGACTTTTCCAGCTCGTGTTAGTTTTATCTTGACTGAAATTTTATAATTGCCTATCTGTTCACCTCTGCGCCTTCAGAAACTGAGTGCAGATAAAGGGTTTGTGATCTGGGAACGCAGAAAGTCACACGTATAATCCCTAGAAATTGCCTTCAGGAGACCGGTAGGATTCCTCAGAGGTTAGATGTGTGCCCCCTGGGCAGAGGAATATCTGGGGGTCACAGTCCCGAGCGCCAGGGTCCCCCTCGCACCCACCGCGGGACCTCGATTCACCCGCGTCCCTCTGGTGTCCCGGACTCTGCTGAGCGAGCGTCCCGCCACCCCAGCGCACCCCTACCTCCTTCCTGTTTTTCTTCACCGGCAGAATGGGTATCAGCTCTTCCTTTGGGGTTTGGGGGAACCCAGGGTCAATTGACTTGCTTTGGTCGGCAAAATGGATAAAGGTTGGGACTCCATTGCCGAGTGGGCAACATGGTGGCCCTGCCTTCTAGTCAGAGCGGTTGCCTGGGAAGGGAAATTTCCATTCACTCAAGGGATTATACGAATGTGAACCCCCGCGGGCCGGGTGTTGTGCTGGGTGATTCGGTGGGTAACTCGAGTGAGTCAGTCATGGTCCCTTACTCTTGGGGGGTGTTAGTCTGGAGGGAAGCACGTCACTGAGACGCAAGACCATGTGTCTGACAACGTGAATTTCTTTCTCTGGGTCCCTGTTGTACTTTCATATGTTTGTGGAAACAAGTGTTATCGTGTGTTACTGTCACTTCAGGTCTTTTGCTGGTAGACTATGAGGCTCTTCCAGGGGGAGAACTGTGCCCGACTCACTTCCGTATTCCCAGCCCCGAGCCAGTGTCTGGCCTAGATGCATCATTTAATAAAGGTGCGATGGGTGGTTGGAGAAATGCACTCAACTAATATCTGAAAATTAACTTAAGTGTTACAGTGATTCACAGGAGGGAATGATCACTTTCTACTTGAGTGATAAGGAAAGGCTTCGGGGAAACAGATCGCATCAGAACTGGGCTTGCAGGATCTGAATGGATGAGCCCCTGTCATTCTCCTTTTGTAAAAGGAAGAATTTCTGGGTGTGTTGTTTTGTTTTCCCACAGGGGCACCGTACGCATACAAAGCCAGCTCATTGTGAATGCTGCTCGGGGACTTGAATCAACCTTTTCTGGGTTGAAAGAAAAGACTTTCCCCAAAGCTTTAACAACATAATCCATACAGGATATCAATTTTAGGTCTTATAACAGTTTTATTTTGAGGTGTAATTGACTTACAAAAACGGAGCATATTTAGCATGATTAATTTGGTGAATGTTGACCTGTGTTCACTTCTAAAGCCATGACCTCAGTCGTGATGGTGAGTCTCTGTCACCCCCACAAGTTTCCTCGTGTGCCCACTTGTGATCTTCTCCACCCACCTTTCCACTTTCCTGTCCGATCTCCCAACCTCCTGCCTGCACATGCCCAGGCAACTACTCTCTTCCTTTCTGTTGTTCCAGACGAGTTTGTGTTTTCTTAAAATTTTGTATAGAGTCGTGCAGTGTGTCCTTTTTCTGGGCCTGGCTTCTGTCATTAAGCATGGTTATTGTAAAGATCATTACTTGTCATTGTATGTATCAGTGGCTTATCTGTTTTTATTCCTAAATAGTGTTCCATGGCATGAGTATAACTCGATGTGCTCAGCCATTCATATGTTGGGGACATTTTAGTGTTTCTAATTTGAGGCTATCACAACAAAAGCTTATATGGCTCTTCAATACAGGTGTGTATACGGACATACACTTTCATTTTTCTTAGGTGAATACACAGGAGTAGAATGATTACATGGTAGGTTTTTGTTTGTTTTTTTTTTTTTTTTTAGTTTATTTTCTTGGTAGTTTTTTGGTTTTGTTTTAAAAGATTTAATTTATTTGAGACTTATTTGTGATTAAAAGAGAGAGCACAAGCAGGGGGAGCAGTAGGCAGAGGGAGAGGGAAAGCAGACTCCCTGAGGGGCAAAGAGCCCAACACAGGATTCGATCCCTGGACCCCACGACCATGACCTGAGCCGAAGGCAAACGCTAAACTGAGCCAGCAACGTGCCCCTATTTTTTTTTTTTTTTTTTTTTTTTTTTTAATGAAACTGCCAAACTTTTCCAAAGTGGTAGAACTGCTAGTGGAGTTTGAGACCTCCAGTTCCTTCATATCTTTGCCAGCATCTGGTATTGTTTGTTTTGTTTTGTTTTTAGCCCTTCAATACATGCATATTAAGATCTCACTGGGGGTTTAATTTGCATTTCCTAATGACTGATGACCTTGGGCATCTTTTCATCTTCCATGCCATTCCTGTATCTTTTGTAAAGCATCTGTTCAAATCTTAGCCCATTTTTTTATTGGGTTATTTTGTTTTCTTACTGAATTTTGAGAGTTCTTCATAAATTGTGAATTCATATCCTTTATCAGGTGTGTGGTTTGCAAATATTTTCTCCAAGTCTGGCTGGGCTTCTCTCTCTCTTTTTGAAGATTTTATTTATTTATTAGAGAAAGAAAGCATGTGAGAGAGAAAGAGAGCACAAGCAGGCAGAGCCTGAGAGAGAAGAGAAGCAGACTCGGTGCTGAGCAGGGAGCTCGAAGCAGGACTCGATCCCAAGACGCTGGGATCCTGACCTGAGCGGAAGCAGACGTTTTACCAACTGAACCACCCAGATGCCCCTTAGTTTGTTTCTTTAAGATGCTATGAGGCATCTATCAAAGCTTTCGTTCTTCCTCCTGCAAACAGGCATCCAGTGGTTCCAGACTCATTTGTTGAAAGATTGTTCTCCCTCTGCTGAAGGAGCTCTGGTGGAAATCTGCCTTCCCTCTCGGGCTAGTTTGTTTCGAACTCTGTGCTCTGGTCCGTCCACCCAGTTGCTGATCTTGATGCCAGAATCCAGTGTCGTATTTGCTGCAGCCTAAGAAACATCCCAGGTTCGGTAGTCTGTCTTCTGGCTGTTCTTCTTTTTCAAAGATTTTTTTCAATGAGCACCAGTAAGATGTAGCTTTTGCCTTACCTTTACTTTTAAGAAGAAACATGCTTTTTCGTGTGGGGTAAAAAACGTCAAAGAAATTTTAAACTTTAAAGTTAAGTGTGAGTGTCCTAAGCACATTTCCATCCAGGTCCCTGGCGTGCCAAGGCTGTTGGACAGAACAGGACTCGGCCTGAAAAGTGAAGGCTTCGTGTTTAATTTCTCCTTGTTTCAGATTTCACTTCCTTGGTTAACGTGCTTACTTTACTCTTTCTGGTTTAATGGGCATACTTTGTCCCCCCCAAAGTTAAAAAACAGCCCTGGAGTGGTCGTACCATTATAGAAGTCCCTGTGCCTTTGAAATGCAGTTCCCCTGCCCTGGTGTCTTCTCAGTCTTACTGGGCACTGGAGGAATAATCAGTCCCCCGAAGATTTCTGATTCTAGGGGCCAGATATGTAAAATGAAAATCCTTCTTTTTAACCAAAGGCAGTAAATTAATTGACCTGAAGCCTTCAGGGGCCAGGCTGGCAGTCGTTCTCCGGTTTTTGAGTGTAAATGAGCAAACCAGGGAGGGTCCCCATAAGCTGTCCAGCCAGTCTTCAGAAATGTCATTAATTAACATGCAAGTAGTTGGTGAGATCAGACATGAGAAGAAGTGCGGTCTGGTTTGGGGACCTTGTCTTTGAGCCACGCTTTGATTTTGAGCAAGTCTGAGACCCGTTATTCAGGGCTAGCTGGGGAAGGGAGACGAGGATGTGTGGGGAGCTCCGGCGTGTGGTGTTCGCCGTGCTCGGCACCGTGGAGAACAGTGGTTAATCAGTCCGAGTCCCCTCGGAAGCCAGAACTCACACCATGATTTAAACAGAAGAACTATAAACAATTTTTCAGATGTAACAAAACAGTATCTTTAAAATGTAAAGAGTACTCTGGGGGTGCATGGCTGGCTCAGTTGGTTAAGCATCTTGACTCTTGATTTCAATTCAGGTCGTGATCTCAGGGTCGTGAGATGGAGCCGCACGTCGGCCTCTGTGCTCAGTGGGGAGTCCTCTGCTCGAAGGTTCTCTCTCGCTGCACCTACTCTCTCTCTCTGTCTCTAAGTACATAAATCTTAAAAAATATATATATGAGAAGTTAAGAGCCAAATCTTTTGAACGTATCCCCTCATACTTTATTTTTGGGAAAGTGGGGTAGAAAAATCCCCGAGGCAGCATTTTTAGAGGCTTGCAAATAAGCGAAAAGAGGCAGCCACCCTAAAAGAGAGCGAAGGCTGAAGGCGGGCTGGCCTTCGGGAAGTGGACGATACAGTGAGTCCTCCAGGAGCTTCATCAGAGGAGGGGAAGGGTCCACTGGTCTCTCGGTAGGGAAAGAAGGGAGAACCACCATGCCACAAACTGGAAATGAGCAGCGGAGACCAAGCAACTGTATGTTTTTAAAAGCGATAATACCCCTTTGAAGGCAGAAGGACAAGTTCCCGTGGGGATTAAAATAGAAGGTTTTAAAAATGTGTATAATTTCTAAGCATTATTTTCCTAATGGAATCAGATACTACCCTAACCTGTAATACACAGGCGGCATCCCGTAATTAGGAGGGAAGATAGACTGTGTAGTAATTACCCACCACTGTCATTTTGGGGAGCCACAAAATCTCTCGGGATTCTTAAAGGTCTCCAATATCCAGGCTGTGCCTGCACAATCAGACCAAGACCTCCCCGACAGAGACGATCCTGCTCTCTAAGTTCCCTCCCTTCAAACCTTGGCATGCCCAAGTCCCCCCTCAAGCCCCGGCACACGTTCCCGTGGCTCCCTTGTCTCGGGAACGTGGCAGGGCCCCGGGTACCGGAGTCCTGGAAGGTCGGCGGAGGCGGAGCAGACCTGGGTGCTCGTGCACCAGGTCTCCTTTGAGCCTCGTCCCTCAGGAGCCTCTGCTGGGCCTCGGAACGGGAGATCTCTCCCCGACGTCTGCTGTCTTTTCTGAGCCAGCTTGTCTGAGGGATGGGAGTGTTCATGGCTGCGGCGAGTCGTGTTTCATGTAGAGATGATGCTTTTATTCCCTCTAGTGCTAGAACATTCCATGGTCAGTGCCTCTTCATACGTATGCATGAGTAGGAATTACTCAATTTTACGCATGGTGAAAGTTACGAACTAAGAGGGTAAAGGGCATATCTTTCATGCTATCTGGCTTCAGTTCATTCCCCAGGGCCGCTCTGCAATCCCTTATTCGCCCCGGTACTAATTGCACTCTGTGCCGCATCCTTCTCGCCCGCTTCTGCCTGTGGGCGCCGTACACCCTCCCTCTCCCTCGGTGATCCCCGTCTTCATGTCGTGGCCCACCGTGGCTCTGTGCCCTGCCCTCCTGTATTCTGGGTGTGGCTCCACTTGTGTCTTCCCCATGGGCTGTGGCCAACCCTTCCCCAGCCTCCCCATTTCTCCCTGCCAACATGTTCTCCCTCCTATCCTGAAATAGCCTCCCTCAACCCTGCCACCCCGTGCAGGAGCACATCTGTCCACCCTCAGCTCCCTCCCAGGCCCGGTGCCTGTCACCCTAAAGCTCCTTGCAGTCTGACTTTGATTTCCAACCCTTGGCAGAGACTGTGCGCTCCGTATTTGCTGGCGCTCACCCCACCTCTCCAGACCCCGTGCACCTCCTGCTGCTGCTTCGGTGCCCCCCACCCCCTGCCTTTCCGTTCTCCTCTTATTTTGGTGTTTCTGCCTGCCTTTCCTTTGCTTTCAATCTTACATAGTCTTGTTCCTTCTTTATCTGTTCCCATCCTCTAGCTTTCCTCGGAAGCAGGCTCTGCATAACCTGCCTACCTCGTTGTGGGCTTGGCAAAGTCCCCTGAGCTTGGGAAGCCTCCGTATTCACATAGGACTCGGGGCAGCTGGGTGGCTCAGTCGGTTAAGTGTCTGCCTGGGGCACGGCCCTGATTCCAGGGTCTTGGGATCGAGCCCCGCTTTGGGCTCCTTGCTCAGCGGGGAGTCTGCTTCTCCCTTCACCTCTGCCTGCTGCTCCCTCTGCTCATGCTCTCTCTTTCTGACAAATAAATTTTAAAAAAACCTTTAAAAAGAAACAAATTCAATCAAGGCAAAAGAATGGCAAATTGCATCATAGTAACTCTAAGTGCGAAGGCAGGAACCGCTGTGTTTTGTGCACGGCTGTATCCCTGGGGTCTGCAAGGGGCCACGTAGTAGGGCTCCACAGATGCGACGTGACAAAGCTGGGGCGGTTGG
This sequence comes from Mustela lutreola, assembly GCF_030435805.1. Taxonomy (NCBI): domain Eukaryota; kingdom Metazoa; phylum Chordata; class Mammalia; order Carnivora; family Mustelidae; genus Mustela; species Mustela lutreola. The sequence continues at coordinate 69,558,988 of NC_081303.1, read as the reverse complement.
TGCTGAAATATCCATTGCAGGCAGCCAGTAAGCTTCCTTATTTTCTCGGTGGCCTTCTGCTCTGCCCTTCTTGGCAGCCTGAATTGCAAAGCTGGTAGGTAGCAAATAGCAGAAAACTGAGGGGCCATCAGCATGAGCGAAGCTGGACCTCTGGCTTGGGGTCTCTGTGCCCAGCCTTAGACATCTTTTACACGAACGATGGAAGATGCAATTAGGCCAACTTTAGAAAACATCACCTAATTAAACTCTGTCTACCGGGGAGGAAATCACCCTGTGGAGGGAACACTAGGGGAATAGAGAAACCAGGCCTGGTCCCTGTTCCACTTCTAAGTGACTGCTTACTTTGGAATTCTGTTTCTGTTTCATTTTCTCCTCCTCACATGGGTAAAGGGAAGGCACAAAGGGAATCTGCAGAGCAATGACGAGGCTCTGGTGGGGGGGTGTGGGCAGAGCAAAGCCAGCACCCCTTCCCTTGACCCCTTTCGCTGCTACCAGGTAGACCCTGGCCCGGGCACCCGTGGGATGGTCTTGATCTTTCCCGGGGCGCACATACTTCGGAGAGTCTGATGCAACTGGATTCTGTCCCTGGAACAGAGCCTTCCTGTACATACTTGCAGAATTTTGAATTTGTGGTCCACTTTGTGGACCACAGAGGCCTGTGGTTTATCATTTCCAAGGTAAGACCTGCGAGTGCCAGTAATCGTTGTCAGTTATCTTTGAATATTTTGCTTCTCAAGCAGGGAAGCTTTATCATTAGAGGTCCTTCTGTAGGAGGATGGGGGGGAAAACCTACCTTGCTTAATAATTTAGTGTTTGAGTGATTCATGGGGTTTATTTTGTCGGCCCAAGTGGCACTTGCCCATTGTTTAGAGGCACTGCCTCTTCAAACCATACCAGTCTTTTGTTGGTGGGTTTCCAATCACGTAAAGGGGAAGGGAGTTTGCATAGGACGAGCTTTTTGGTACCCTAGGTGTTTGGGGATTCACTTGGATGTGGGAGGGTTGGCACAGGGTCTGCATGTGACGCTGGGGTGTAAGGGCCATTGTGCAGTCACCCTTCACTCCAAAGGCAAGTAAAGCTTGCCCTCGCTCCAGAGCTGTGGCCCTTGTCTGATGAGTCCTAAGAGACCGGGTCTATCATCGTAGTCAGGTGCTGTCCCAGCTCATCCCACAGTGGTCCCTTGGGCATTCTACACCACACACCAGTCCAGATGCTGTGTGTAGTGCCCTGTCTCTCAATTCTGGCTGGGAAGCCCAGGGATCCCTCTTGCATCTTGGCATAGTTAGGAAAAGGTGATGCACTACTGCTCAGAAGGGTAGAGCTAGTCATGAGCCTGGCTGCTTTCCTGCTAGCACAGACCTCAGACCGCGGAGATGAGCACGGCTGGGAGATCCAGAGGGCTCTGCATAGAGTTCAGGAAATACGGGAGGAGAAAAGCTGGGTTGTCTGTGAGTCCCCACAGCCTTTATTGGGAGACCCTGAGAAGCAGCTGTGGGGAAGTTCCAGCCTTTCCCAATGGCTGGTGGCCATCGTGATCAGACCATGATTGGTCAGGTGTTCTGGGTTCAGTTACCCGTCTGTCAAGTTCTTGGACGAGAATCCCAAGGTTTGCTGCATCCACGAGGAATCCTTTCTTGCTTTCAACCCTGCTCCCACGGTGGAGATCTGATTTCGATTCTTCTCTGGACCCCAGGGCTATCTAGTCCTTAAGTTCATTCTGTTTCTCTGTCTTCTGGTTCATCGTAGGAACTACATCTTACTCCTCTTTGTGCTCCCATGACTGCTGTCTTCATGTAATTGTGCTCAATACATGTTTGTTGAATGGAACTGATTTCTTGTTAAATCTTTGCAAAATTCCCAGGAGATGGGTACCTTTTCTATGGACTTTTATCTAGGGTTGATTGGATGGATGGATGGACGAATGAATGAACCAACCAACCTGTAGACCTACGTGGAGCACTGAATGCCACCCATACCTTATTTGGGGAAGGGGATAAAAAAAATAAGAAGCTTAACATCAAGAACATGCATGACTGTTCAAAAGGCAGCCTTGCCCTTGGGAACACCGAGGATCCAGAAGTCATGTGACCTTGCTCAGTTCCGCTCAGGGAGCCAGCCAGCCGTGTTGTGGGATTCACCACAAAGCCAAGGCCACCTCTGAAAATAAACTCTCTCCTTCCTCAAGGTGGCAGGAGACGCCAGCCCTGTCCTCTGTTACTGCTGCTGGGGGCGGGGGCATCTTTTTCTGTGCATCATCTCGGTCTTTGACTTATGTCTTGTCCAGTTTGTTACTGTTTTTTACTGATAATTCAAAACCGTCCGAGAGTGGATGGGAGGAGTGAACCCATAATAAAGGGTAGATGTGTTCCTCTTGGCTTTAACAATAGCCTCGATAAAGGGGTCTTTGGAGGGGAAGAGCTAGAAGAGCCTCCAAGAATAACCCCGATGGGTGCCGTCTGCATGCGAGCACATCGCTGCCCTGTTGTTTTTGCCTCATTTGTTTTGCTCCAAGCTTTTCTTGCCAGGATGTCTCCTCTCCCGTGACCTCTTAATCGTTAGGGGGTCCTGGCTGCTGGGGCTGGGGTATTGCGGGTGCGTGTCCTTCCCGGAGGAGCTGTCCGGGCGGCGGGCCAGCGGTCCCATCTGCTCTGTTGGTCCTGATGTCCAAACACGGGTGAGCACATTGTGTATAAACACAATATGTGAACACAAACCTCTATCTTTATGTTTGTAAGAAGTTTTTTGGTATTTTTTGTTTTGTTTTGTTTTTTAATATCAAAAGAGCTAAATCCCAATCCCTCCCAGTTGCCTTTGTTCACTGGTGGGAAGGACAGAGCCCTCAGGAAGCAATTAAGCCTGGCAGTTGCCTCAGCTGACGCGGAGGAATTGGCCAAGTTCACTGCGAGAGACGGGCGGCAAGTGCGTGTAACCCAGGTCTCAGGAGAGGCTGCTGCGTCCCTGGCTGGGCCTCCCGCCATGCTTCCCCCTCGCCCCCTTCATGAATTTCTGGGAGACGCTCTTCCTCCTGCCCCCCCGCCCCCCCGCCCCCCGCCGCCAGCATGAATGAAGTGTCCCTCCTGGTTCTAAGAAGACGGCCACCGACTTTTTCTGGCTGCACGTGCTTTCCTTTGGATGCATGTCCAGCGTCTGGGAGGTGTCCTCGCCCCGCGGGAAGGGAAGGAATTAGCCTGCAGGTAAAATGCAGGTGGGAGCCCTTAAAACAGCCTTCACTTTAACCAGGACACGTGACTAAAAAAAATCTTCCCGAGCTCTTGCCTCAGCCGCAGACGCCTCCGACTCCTACGCACACATCAGGACAGCCTGGCTGCCAGGATGCCGCGCCACGGAGAGGGCGACCAGCCGGGGCAGGCCCAGTGCAGCTCGGGCGGCTTCGGAGGGAGCGCCCTCCTGACTCTCTCCCCAGGCGGGCTCTGCACCCAGACCCCATCCCTGGCCGTCTTGTCTGCATCTTGAAACGTTTTCCCTCTCTTTTCCCCTGGATCTTGCGGCTATTTCTGCTTTGTTTCTTCCTTTTTGAGCCTATAAATAGGCTCAGGTTTTGCCATCAATAGAGCGGAGGCGCTCCCGGAGCCCGCCTTCTTAGCTTGTCCTTTCCCTGCCAGACTCTTCAGGTAATAGCTCTTGGGGTGTGTGTTTCCAAAACCCCTGCTTGTTGCTCAGCTCATTAGATCGGGGCTTCTGCACCCCGCACCAAGCCCGCCCTGGCCGCCGTTTTGCCAGGGATGTCTGACGTGCTAATCCCTGGCTCTCCGCAGCCTCCTCCTCAGCTTCTATCCCTCCAGGGCACCGAACACCGTGGACCTTCCCTCCTTCTGGAGACTCTCTCCTCCCACACTTGTGTGCTGGTTCCTCGTGTTCCTTCTCTTCTCTCCTGGTCTTTTCCTGCTGTGTTTTTTGAAGGCTCCCCCTCTTCTGCCCTTTGTTTCAGTCAGTCCCATTACCAGGATTCTCAGTGAGCCTGAGAATTCCCTTCCTTCCCTACCCACTACGAGGAGGGATCTCCTGCTTCCCATGGCTGCCATCGCCTTCTGCATCCTGGTGGCTCCTAAGTCTGGGCCTCTCTCCTGATCACTTATTTCTACTTATCTCACCAGAAGGGCCGTCTGAGTGCTTTAGTCACCTCTCAGCGTTGACATGTTCAACACCACTTCCCTGTGCCCTCTCCTTTTCCTGCTTCTGTGTCCCATAATCTAGTTAGTGTTTTGTCCGCCCAACTCAGAATCTTCCTCCTCCTCCTCCTCATGTCCAGGGAAATGGCTCTGGAATCCATCCTGCTACCCATCATCACTGCTGCTGTCTTAGAGCTTCCCCTTTTCTTGCCTGGACTTCGGGCCCATCAGCCTGGTTGCCCAGACCGTGCACTGCCCAAGTCCAGGCTGCATCCATCCCCTGCCCTGTGCTTGGCATCTGACTTCCCAGATTAGCTCTCCTGAGGGTTTGTATGTCTGTGGATGAGGAAATGAAAACTTGACCACTAGAAGGCTCGCCCAGTGTCTCACAGTTAGGAGCAGCAAGACCAAGACTTGAGTCCAGCTCCTCGGCCTGCAAAGGCCCCGGTCCCAATTCTTCCTCTTCCCCCACGCCTTCCATATTGTATAGCCTCTCCTTGGCCTCCCTTCTCTTGCTCACGTCCTCCTGCAGTCCGTCCTCCCACCACCAGCACTACCAACGATGTCACTGCCCTGCCTAGTCCCCATCAGTGCCATGAGCTCACGAAGGGACAGCTGGGCTGTCCTCACCTCCCTCTGCCCTTGCCTCCTGCTGGTCCCTTGCATGTGCTGTGTTCCTGGTGCCAAAGCACATTGCGCTGTTTCATAACTCTGGGCCCCAGTTTGTTTTGTTTTGTTTTGTTTTTAAGGGAGAGAGAGAGAATCCCAAATCGGCTCCATGCTCAGCGCAGAGCCCGACACAGGGCTCGGTCATGACCTGAGCCAAGACAAAGAGTCGGTTGCTTACACGACTGAGCGACCCACGTGCCCCTCACCCTTTTCTTTGACTCCATGCCTTCTCTGGGCAGTTTCCCTTGCGAGGGGTGTTCTCCCTGCCCCGTCTGACGGCCGCCTCTCCTTGGCTTATCCAGATCTGCTCTGCACCAGGCCAAGTGCCTGCCGGCTGGACTGTGTGTGCCGTCCATGGGCTGCCTCCCCGTCACGAGGGCTCTGCCAGGTGGTACACGGTTCCTTCTCTGGGCTCTGGCAGCCACCTGCTGTCCTGCTTCGGGGGCCCTGGGGTGCCAAGGGCTCCCTTGGGGACTGTGCTGTCTTCCTCTCTCCCTGTACTCTGCCCTGACCTTTGTAAATAGTCCGCTAGTGCACACACCTTGGGTGACTCCTGTGATCTTTTTCGTGCCAGGCCCCAGCCTGAAGCATCCCCCTCCACAGTCCCCATCACCACCCACCTCTTCAGGATGCTGCTGGGACAGCAGCTTCCGAGTGCGCCCTTCCCGGGAGCAGGCCAGCTCTGCGTCCCCCACGTCCCCAGGGCTCTGCTCCTCGGTCTGTGCTCGCCCCACTGTGGAGCACTACCAGCTCCTTGAAGTCAGAGTCTGGACTGGGCTCCGTGCTGCCTCCCGAGACAATGTGCTGTGGGGCTGGGGAGGGGGTCGGCAGAGTAAGATACATGTTTCTTAGACTAAAGTTATGCCGAACCATCCCCAGGGCTCGACACTGCCTCAGCTGCTGCTCTTGGGTAGTGGGAGACAGCCGAGAGAGAGAGAGCTTGTAGCATCATGGCAGGAAGAAAAGAATTCTCAAGCCAGGACAGTCTGGCTTCACGACCTTTTCCCATCCCCCAACCCTGGTGCCTGGCTTCCTCAGTCCCCCCAACCCAGCCCTTCCCCAGACTTCCAAAGTGAAAACAGAGGACATTAAAACGTGATTGGGAATTGTGATGAGATCAAGAATGTGTCCGCTCCACCCTCCCAACCCCCCATTTTGTTCCAAGATCTGTTTGTGGCGTGGAAGTAAAGATACATGGTTCCATATGATTAAAAAAAGAAGAAGAAGAAAAAGAAAACAGGAGATCGTGATTGAGAGGGGGTTGTCTTGGGACAGATTGTCCTGGGCTGTGTGAGGGGTTTGGGTGCTGATGCCGGCCCCACCACCACATTCTCTTATCCTTGAGTCCTGAGGTGATGTGCCTTCAAGGGAGCTGTGATTCGGACCTTCTCTGATGTAGGATCGGGAGGTGGGTCAGAGGAATCAGAGAAGGAAAAGTACCTGGTCATGCCGGCCAGGCACCCCAAGCCCTGGAAGGGGAGTGGGTGCCCTGTCCTTGCTTCCCGTCAGGCGCATGGGGGTTCCCATGTGCCGAGCAAGTGATGGCGGAAGCGGGGGTGGATTAGAGCAGAGGACAGAGTGTGTCATGAATCCCATGAGTCCCAGGAAGCTCCAGGTGGGTCATCTGAGGACTGACAGCCTTTGGAAAAACTAGGATGAGCATTTATAGTATTCCCGGGTTGGTCTATTTGAAGAAACTCGGGTGGAAGGTGCGCAGGCGGGGATCGCAGAGAAACCAGCACCTCTCCCCCGGGTGTCCCCTGGAAATCTTATCCACGGGAGGATGAATTTATAGGCTGCCAGAGAGAACCTGTGGAGGCATCAAAGACTTGGGAACACATCTGGAGAAGGAAATTCACAGTTTCGAGGTGGCCTCAATGCCTAAAAGGATATCAGTCACCACCACAGTCTAGTAATCAGAGGCTGTTTGACGGTCGGCGGTCAGCTACGTGGACAGGCGGGTCGTGTAGAAGTTGAGGAACCTGGCTGAGACGGCTGGGGTTCAGATTCTGGCTCAGAAACTGTCATGGGTTGGATTGTGTCCCCTCAGAAAGAGAAGTCCCGGTCGTAACCCTGGATACGCGTGACCCCTGGCTTCCCCTGGACCATGCCGTTGGGGAGCAGGTCTGTTAAGACACGGGACGTGGGTGATGTGTCCCAGCCCTGGGGACAGCTGTGAAGTAAGCAGTTTCACTGTGGGAGCAGTTCGTGAGTTCATCGTGGTCCCCTCACGCCAGAGAGCAGCCTGAGAAAGCGTCTGAGGGGAGCAGGCCTCACATCCAGAATGGCCAAAATGAGAGATGGAGGAGACAGAAACGGAAGGAACTTCTGATAGAAGAAAACCAGCCCAAGTGATAGAGAGCCCTGGGAACGCAGCGGGAGGAAAAGCTAATCTGACCGAAACGGTAATGAGAGAGAAAAATGATCACCACAAAGGTCAATTTTATCTAAAGATTCAATTAAAGCTCAGAAGCATGGAGAAAATGTGACAAGCAGGGACCGGAGTGTGGACACATGTTCACGTAGCAGGGCTGGCGGGCTGAGAGAGACTCACCAGTCCTTTGTGAGGGGCGGGGGTGGGGGGGCGTGCTTGCTGCTCTGACCCTCGTGTGGTTCTGAGAGCAAAGCCCTGGGGGCTCCCTCCAAACCAGCACCTCTCCTAAAACTGCCCCCAGGTGCTTGGAGGATAACATATTCATTTGGGGGCGGGTGGCTGGGCTGCCTGGGGGCGTCCTTGCTCTTGCGGGGTGGGAGTGACGTGGGATTCTCTCAGGACAGAGCTGTCCTCGGCAGTTCTGACCCAGCAGGGCGGTTCTGGTGTCCCCTGTGCTTTTCACCTCATGCTTTGTTCTCTCCCAGTGCTTTGGCCTTGGAAGACCCACTGGGGGCACCTGGCTGGCACAATCGGTGGAACAAGCAATTCTTGATCCTGGGGTTGTAGGTTCGAGCCCCACATTGAGTGTGGAGACGATTCAAAAATAAAATCTTAAAAAAAAAAAAAATAAAAAGATCCCATTGAGTTTTGTTTCTGCCATCTGCAAGCTACTCGGTAGCTTATGGTTCCAGCCACGGTCCATTCTGCTCTGTCCTGGGGGGTGTCTTTTGGGTTAGGAACGCCCACGGCTCTGAGAGCTCAAGAGAACCTCTGCTCCCTTATAGCTCGAGGCCCTGCCCCCCATGGTGACATCAGGGGCCCAGGGGTGACTTCGCTTTGTTCTTTCACTCACAGGCTCACAGGTTAAAAGTATTTCTACAGCACATGGGCTACGGAATATTTGCCCATCCCCCGTCTCGTCCACTCTCCATCTGCCCATCCCAGACCTTTACAACTCTGAGAGAGATTTTTAGTCTCATTTCAAGGATAAGGAGAGCAGGAAAAAACTGCCCAAGGCCCCATGTGTGGTCTAGAACCCCCATGTGTGGTTTGGGCTGCGGCAGGCCCCAGGCCAGCCAGTGAGACCCTCCCCACAGGCTGTGAGCAGAACAGGCTGTGGGGGCCCGTGTGAGGGGGACGCAGCTGTGGGTCCTGGGTGGGGCGACGTGTACACAGACTCAGGAAACCTTGCTCGAAACTCTTCACATTCTCTGTAGCCAGTAGATTCCATAGTCAACAGACCATCCCCACAGAGACGAGGACGGGGGACGGAGCTCTCACACAGGGGGCCAAGGCCATGCCGGTTTAGAGGTCATCCTATCAGAGAGAAGGCTGGGGACAGAGTAACCCGGAGTGGCGGGGAGGGGTGAGCACTTGTGGACACAAGTGCAATGTTAACTGATTCCAGTTGGTCCCAAAGAGGGGAGCCCATGGAGAAATATCATGGTGGCTACCCAGATGTTTATATGGGGCTCCTTAAAAGAACACGGAATGGCAGGCAGAGCTTAAAAGCAAACGTGAACGCAGAGGAGCAGCCGCGATGGACCGAGCTTCCTGGCTCAGTGGGCTCTAGGAAGGGGCTAAGGACAAGAGAACCGGCACAGGGGATGGAGCACGGGGCCCGGAGCTGCCAGGCCTCTCTCTGCATCTGCCCGTTCCATTTTTCTTCCTTTTCTTCCTTCAGTGCAGCACCATCCAATCTTCAAACTAGAAATGTTAGAACATAGGAGACTTACAAAACAACGTTTAAAAACCATGAGGACAAAGGTGTCCCTTCTTTAAGTGTGTCTGAGCCTCAGGTACTTGGGTCCTGAGGTCCTAACGAATGAGATGTGAGAAGGTGGCCAGCATGAGACATTCCATGCCACTTTTTATGAAGGAGGAAAGTCTTCGTCCAGGGATCACACACTAGTGAACTCCTCCAAGAGATCATGACACAGACAGTCTGTGAGAGCTCGGAAAAGGAAGTCGTGGTCGCCAGGCACCAGTGCTAAAAACCAATGACCCAGGTATGCTTACACACCCGCCCTCGAGCACCGTCGTGCTAATTGGCTTCGAGCGTCTGAGCTGACCACAGTGCGGAGCAACCAGGAGATCCTGCCCTGCTCCGCAAACCCGGGAATGTGATGCAGTTCCGTGTCCTTGGCAAGAGTCCCTGGAGAGCTGGGGGTGTGCAGGAAAGTTCACAGGGAAGAGGGAACTCCTGTTTGCCAAGCAAGCAACTTGCCGTGTGCTGGTTGTTGTGTTAAATATGGAGAGTGTGTGTGTGTGTGTGTGTGTGTGTGTGTGTGTGTGTGTGTAAATACTGATTCAAGTGAGGATGGAAAGGGCTCTGTCAATGGAGGGGTGGGCCTGAGGTCAACAGCTGGGAAGTGGAAAAGCTACGACTTGAACCCAGATCTTTCTCACCCGCAGCCCTCAGTGCAAGCCTGGTGGGGCCATAAGCCACGGACATGGTGCCGTGCAAGAACTGTCGAAAGAGAGGGTAGTGGATCGCTTAACCAATGAGCACATGAAGCGTGGCAGCAGTTTCTGAATATTCCGGAGGTTGCCCTGTGGACAGAGGATTAGCCTTGTTCTCTAAAGCCCCAAAGGGTGGAGGTAATAAGGCGCTTACCGTCCCATAACCACTTGCTGCTGGGGGCTCCCCTCTCTGGGTGCATTCCTCCTCCAAAGCCCAGGCCGAGAGGCAGTGCTGTGATCATCCCTGGTTCACTGGCGCAGAACCATGGGGAGCCGGGATCTCCTGCTAGTCCGTTGCCGAGCCCGGCCGATATCCGATATCAGGGTCTGTCCCCAACAAGGGCCGGCATTTGTTTCCCTCTGCTGCATTCCTGTTGGTCGATTTCTAACTAACATATGCAAAAATTGCCCAAGTAAGGAGAAGCTCCCAGAAAGGGAGTCCTCTACTGGGATGAATTGCCCTTCGCGGACACATCCTGAAGGGCGGGGACGCTGGGTGGGATTCAGGCCTGATGACCTCCCAAAGTGTCTTTGCGCTACTCTGTTTTTCTTCTGTGCTCTTGAGAGAAATAAGTTTACTTTAGATTACTAGTCGAGGAAAGGAGGTGTTGGTGGTGGGTCGCTGTTCCTTTAGTGCTCTGTCAACCTGAATTCTGTGATAATCTCCAAATCTAGTTGCTCCAAGATCCCCTTTCTATTTTAGTCATTCATGGTAAGTTCATGAGTAGAAAATAGAAGAGTTTATTGCTATAGCTTTGAAGCGTAACAGTTCCATTAGCAGGTGAGAATTAGAATTGTATGCGAACTTGAAAATAAAAACAAGAAATTTGAAGGGAGAACAGAACCTAACAAAACCTTAGTAATCATCATTGCAGTATAATGAGCTACTGTCTTACTATATAGTGAACTCCTGTGGTATCCCACCTTTGATAATTACACAGAAAGTTGAGAAAATCGAGCTGCTTTTTGGAAGCAGGATCAAAATGGCACCAGACTTCAGGATAAAGAAGAGGAAAAAGTCTTCCCTCATTCTCTGGAGCACTCATATTGGTCTCCTTCCCTCCCCTGCCCCAACACACAGAATCACAGTTCTTCTTTAAAAAAAAAAAAAAAGATTTTATTTATTCATTTGATAGAGAGGGGCACAGCAAGAGAGGGAACACAAGCAGGGGGAGTGAGAGAGAGAGAAGCAGGCTCCCTGCTGAGCAGGGGCTCGATCCCAGGACCTCCGGATCATGACCTGAGCCAAAGGCAGACGCTTAATAACTGAGCCACCCAGGTGCCCCCAGAATCACAGTTTTTAAGAAAACCATATGAAGAAATAAGTGTTCTTGGAATATGTTTCTAGACCTGGAAATTTGGATCTGCAGCCTTAATTTGTTGGTTTATTCACTTCTTGGTGAATGAGGTCGCTTTGAAAAACTTTGTGCCGCTTGGCTGTGTTGGTGGACACTGGTCGAAGCTCTGACTAGCAGACATTTTGGGTGAGCTAGAGGTTATCTTTTCTTTTCTTTTTTTTTTTTTTTTTTAATTTGTGGTTATTTTCTTTCTTTTTTTTTTTTTTTAAGATTATTTATTTATTTATTTATTTGACAGAGAGAGAGAGATCACAAGTAGGCAGAGAGGCAGGCAGAGAGAGAGAGAGGAGGAAGCAGGCTCCCCGCTGAGCAGAGAGCCCGATGCGGGACTCGATCCCAGGACCCTGAGATCATGACCTGAGCCGAAGGCAGCAGCTTTACCCACTGAGCCACCCAGGCGCCCCTGTGGTTATTTTTCTTTAATAAGGACGCTGCACCTCTCTGAACTCACGCGTAGCACCACCTGCCGCTAGTCCCCAGGGGCTGCCTCCACACACGGCCGCCCTCCAATTTGCTGGAATGTGCTTTGTCCAGCCAGGGAATGTTAACCTCCCTTGCTGCTGCTCCCGGCCGCCTTCCTGGTCCCCGTGTCCTGTCGGCAAGCTGCTCTGCCTTCCTATCCGTTGTAATTCCCGTTCCCAGTCCATAGGGCGTTGCATAGTAATTAAAAACTCAAAAATGGAAGGAGTTCTGTGTGTGATTCAGCTGCGCTAACCGACCTTACTTCCTTGGTTCGGGGGCAGGGGGAGTGAAAAACTAGGCAGACCACATCATGGCTCGGTGCCTCCCTCCCTCCTCCGCGAGCATTAGGAACCTTCTGGGTGTCCCTTACCATGCTGGCGCTGGGGGCAGCAGGAGGTCGTCCTTTCTCCTTCCAGGAGCTCTGGCGTAAATGTTGGAGTACAAGGGAGGTGCTGTGGTGACGGGGAGCCTAAGGGGGTTCGTCAGCTCCTGCTGGGAGCATGGGGTGGGCAGGAAGGCGTCTCTGACCCGCGTCTTGAAGGACACTGAGGCTGTCGGATGGAAAGGCAGGTGGATGTATGTGACTGGTTCTGAAGGGCTGTGTAGGGCAGGACTCTGGGGAAAGACGAAAGCAGGGAGGTAGCCATGCTGAGGAGTTTGGACTTGATTCTGCGGGCAGTCGGAAGCCTTTGTGAGGTTTTAGAGGGAAATAATGAGACGTAGTTTGTGTTTTTAAAAATACCACTTTGCTAGCAAGGTAGAGAATGGGTTGGCCCCAGGGGAGCTAGGAAGCAGAGAGAGAGATGCTAGACAGGTTGCAAAAACCCAGGTGAGAGAAGAAGGTTCTGTGAAGTAAGGCCGTACCGCGGAGGAGAAGGAGAAAACACATTTCCGAGCCGCCCTGAGGAGATGGGCTGCCAAGAACGGGGTCGTGAGCAAGAGATGACGGAGAACAAGGGAAGGGTGGGTGTGCCTCAGGCTTCTGGCTTGATGCTCCGGGGCCCTTGTCCAGAGGGGGCTTGGGAGAAGGAAGGCCCGGCTGGCTTGGAGAATTACGAGGACGCTCATCAATTTACTGGGCACCGGGATAAATCTGAGACGATTCAGAGACACTCAGTGGGGGACCACCTAGAAGGATTGCTGTGGGGGGCAGGGCTTGGTCTCAGTAACGATGGAGGAAGAGATGTTTTCGGGGAATGAGGAGAGGGAGGTCCCACAGATGCGCCCCCGCTTCTCCCCTCCCCTGCCCCATGCTGTCAGCGCTCAGACGCGGCTGATCCCGCGGCAGCCTGCCCTAGACCCCTTCAGACTCCGCCAGTGGGGGCCTTGCTTACGACGTTTCCCCTTTCCTCAGCCTTCCTTCCGTCTTCGCTCTTGTCCCCAGCAGCCAGAAAAGAGCACCAGGAAGTGAGTCCTCTGCTCAGACGCACCCCTCCCCAGGGGTTCCTCTTCTCCCCTGGAGCACATGCTCTGACCTTCCAGGGCCCCCATGTGCTGGCCTCTGGCTGCTTCCATGACCCCGTCACCAAGCCCACAAGCTCCACTGAAGCCACCGTGACCTCTGGCCGTTCCGCGAATGCTTCCAGCACCTTCTGGATGCCGCAGGGCTTTCATGGGAGCGGCTCCCACTTCTTGCAGTGGTGTTGGCACGGGCCTCCCCGAGAGGTTCCCTATGCTCCGGCCTCTGCCTCTCCACAGGGTCTCCCGCCCTGGCTAGAACAGCCGCCCCACACACTGCCCCCCATTCTGCCTCTTTTTCCTCAGAGCCCTCGTGTTGTTGATGGAGATCCCCTGCTCGTGAGCTCTGTGGCTTTAGGGCTTTTGTCTGTCCTGCTGCTGCTGGGATAGCGCCCGGCCCGCAGTGGGCACGTGGGGGTGGGAGGATGGGTGGAGCCATGGAACAGTCGTGTAGAGGCCGTGGGCCTGCTGGAGAGGGACTCTGATAACCACACAGACTGTCTTCATCTCCCCCAGCGGGGCCCGCGCTACCGGCTCCCCGACTCCCCTCGTCTGGATAGACCCATGGACAGGCGTCCAGAAACTTGCCCCCATTTCCATCAGTAGGATGTGGACTCATTGCCCTGATAAGGATGGTAACAATTTTTTTCCTTCTAACAGACAAGCTCCCGGCACAGATTTGCTGCCCAGCAATAGCACGGGGTCCGTGTCCCGCCCAGGCCCCCACTTCTGAATCCAGAGCTCACTCAGGGGAGTGTCTGATGCTTTTGGAAAGTGCTGCCTGCCTTCGTAGGAAGAGGCGAGCTCTGTCTTCAGCATGCCCTTCAACAGAGTTTACCTTGATGGAGATTTGAACCTAATGCAATCTTCAGTGCATTTTTCTGTTCCTCTTCGTGTAGGATCTTCTACGTTTCTCATGATTCCCAGGACCTGAAGATCTTCAGCTATATTGCCCGAGACGGTGCCAGCAACATTTTCAGGTGTAACGTCTTTAAATCCAAGAAGAAGGTAAATGGGCCGTCTTTGGTCATTTTTTATTTTCCTCTGACAGAACCAGAATAACCCCCCTCCCCAGTGTTGACCCCTTCCCTGTTGTCAGAGAGGCAAGATTCGAGGTGGCTCTGCATGCGTGACATGCGGGAGCCTTCCGAGTGGTCTGTCAGTGTCCCTGTGTAATGAACTTCCCCTTCAGTTTCATCTCAGCTTTGTACTCCGTGACACGCGGACATCTCGAGCGTTCTTGGGCCGATGGACAAGGGCTCTGGAACAGGACAGATGGATCGCACCAGGAGTTTGGTAGGCAGGAAGCACGGCGTTGACTTAAATGATCTTCTATCATATTCTGAATATCGATCAGGGGCCTACAAGTCATGACATGTGGAGGCTAGTGGAGACTCTGTGTGCGAGGCTGGCTGTCCTGGGTGGCTGTTTTTGGGTTGTAACCTTGATGCTTGAGTAAATGCAACTTTGGCAATTTGGTAGATGCTATTTCTATCTTTTCTCCAGAATTTAACACAAAACTGGAGTTAGAAACCTGGGGTCTAGCCCCTCCTCTCTACGAGAGCCCTGAGAGATGTTATGTGGGTCACTATCCCCTATGGGTCTCCGCTTCCTTGTCTATAAAACAAGGAGGTGAGTCAAAAGCAGAGTTTCCCACAATGTCTCCTGGAAAATATTTACCACCCAAAATGTTCCATATCAAAATTATCCTCTTTGAATTTGCTGGGAAGTCCTAAAGTTCGAGAAACTCCTTTAACTCTGTTTAACCCAGCATCTCACAAAACTGATTTGGCTACAGGATCATGTTTTTGCTTTGTAATCTGTGTAATCTCCTAGGAGCTATTTTTCTGCAGAGGGGATTTCAGAAAACACTTTCTTTATGCCTCTAAGATTCCTTACACGTCTGCTGCTCTGGCCACAAACTACAGAGCATGGCTTTCTGTGAGGACAACTTCCAGATCCCTTCCTGGGGACCCCTTCTTTGATGCTGTATGACTTCATAGACTATGAAGCATCTTTAATGGATTTGTAGGGACTGTGTCAAGTAGGCCTAATCAGGGTAATACGTGACGGGGCTGTGATTCACTAATGTGTGTGTCCAGTTCCCGACTTGTCCCCCGTGCTTTGCCAATTTACCTTCTTCCTCTAAGGAGATTGGTGTCCTTGGCCACCTGTTCCCAGGCTTTTTAATGCAGATCATGAAATTTGGATAGAAGGACCTAGAACTGGAAAGGTGGAAGGAAAATGCACAAGTTGCCAGACTTCTAGATGATAGTACAGTGGAGGGAAAGTGTGTCAGTGGGGCCGAGTCCAGCTGCGTGTTGAAGAACTGATAGGAAGAGGGGCGGGGGGCAGAGAGAAGCCAGAGGGGCCGCAGACAAGCACGGGGGTCTTGGGAAGGCAAATGGCTCTTCTATAGTTCGGAGGTGTAAGGGATCTGGGAAATGCAGTGTTCCTGAGAATTAAGAATCGGCTCCCCATAATGTGCTTTGACAGGTGCAGCTGAAGACTGCGATCCCTTTTAATTCATTTTGAGTGCCCGACTGTCCATCCGACTTCCATTTTGTCTAGAGACTGGACCACGTGGGCCTTGGGATCTATTAGAGCTATACACGGCATGTTATAATTTACCAAGTACTTTAATATCTAACCTTGCTGGAGTCTTCCAAAACCTCTGTGAGGAAGTTCGGGCAGGTAGCTTTCACCCCCGTTTCCCCGATGACTAAACGGAAGCTCAGAGAGATGCAGTGACTTGCCCACGGTCGCCTGAAGAGGCACTGGCCGGAGTCAGAATGGAAGACTTTTGAGCAGGGAAACCTAGGGTAAAGGGTATCATTCCTTCTGTTTGCTTTGCCATCACATGTAGCAGAGTGACACAAACACAGTGGGGTCGTCCCATCCTTCTGCCAAAACCTGATTCGGGGGGCAGGGCCCACTGGGACTTTGACCTTGAAGCAAAGCACGGAGTTAGGTTCTTATTACCCAGTGACAAGCAGCGGTCGCCTGGCTCCCTCTCAGTTCAGCTTTCCCCGTGTCTCCAAGCTCTCGGGCCTCATTCGGATCTGGCTCTTCTATTTTCCATGGCCCTTTTCCCCTTGGCTCCTGAGGTTGTTACTCTCAGAGGAGTGGGTTCTCAGACCCCTTGCTGGCCTGCAGCCACGCAGCTGGAAGAATGCTATCGCCAGCCTGTGGGGTGTGCTGCTGCCCAAGTGTGCGTGGAAGAGCCAGTGAGGAGAAGTGAATTGTGCAGCGAAGCCTGCAGAGGGGCGCGCGGGGGACCCGCCTGCAAGGTTTTACATGCTTATCCCGGTGAGTCTCTAGGGATGGTGATTTGCGGTTTTGTAAAGCGCTTCTGGCCTGGGGAGGTAATAGTTTGGGTGAGAGTTTTAACTGGCCAGTCATAGGAACTTAGGGGGTGTGGGGGTGTGGGGACTCCATGCCCTCAGGAGACGTGTGTTGCAGGGATGTTTTCAGAGCATTGGAGGTCGATCGGGAGATCTTTTGACTGGCAGCCAGCGGGCCTGGCTGTTCTCCAGAGCCTTTGTGTTGCTCACAGTGTGGAAAACCCACTGATGAGCTCCTTGCTGTGTCAAGGGCTTGGGGTATCACTGTTTGGATCACACCATGGCCCCAGGGTGGGCACCCAGGGCCCAGACAGTCTCCTCATGTGGTTCCCGTTCACCCTGGGGAGCAGAGCTGTCTCTCCTGTGGGTTGAGAACAGGGGTGAGGCGTCTCTGCTGTCCTGTTGGAGGCCCCCATTTGTGCCCCCACACGACCGTGATTCTGGGTCTGGGGACCCTCGCGCGGGTTGCTCACGCATACGGCCGGCGTGGTTCTCCTCTTGGGCTCTTGTCAGGAGCTAGACAGCAGAAGACTGTGGCAAGCCAGCCTAGCACCTGCTGGTCACCCAGGACCCCGGGTCACTCAGGTTCTGGCTTAGAAGGAAGTCATCTGTTTTGTTTACCTGCTATGCCTGTGACTCTTCTAAACTCTCTATATGCAAGTTCTCTTACATCATTCCTGTGGCAGGTGTGTGAGATAGGCCCTTGTCCACTCTTCATTTTCCAGATGGGAAAACAGAAGCTTAAGGGGCATAAGTCATAACAAGTGGGACTGAGCCCAGAGAATCTGACTCTTAACCACGCCATTGTACTGTTTTCCATCAGGAAGTTGAAGAACAAGGAGTAGCCTCGTTCTCCAGGACCTGTTTGCAGTGAGATTCTCCTGCCTTTGTCACTTGCACACGGAGAGCTCCTTAACTCTGAATGACCCAAGGCACTCTGACATAGATTTTCCTTTTTTTCCTCTCACTGTTTTTGCAGGGTAGGTACTGACTCCATCATATAGTTGGGGAAGGAAGGGCCCAGGGAAGTAGTTTGCCATTGGTCGCACAGTGAGTCAACAGTGCCACTGACGCTAGAACCGGGCCTTCCGCCTCCTCACCCCGAGCTGGGAGTGGGGCTTCTCCTCGCCAGAGCTTCTAGTGGAGATGTTTCCTAATGACCACGGCATCCTCCCAGCCCCCTTGGGGGGGTTCGACGCTAGTATTCATGTGCAAGGCCTCTTGCCTCCTGCCTCTTGCCTCTTGACCTCTCCTGTGCAGTGGCTGTCGCTCTCTGTCTTTTCCTCCTGCCCCCAGGAGGATGAGGCTGTCAGCCCTGATTAAGTGTGACTGTACTTAATAGCGCGTCAGTGCGTGAAGTGTTGGTGATTAACAGAAGCTGTAGGAAGCTCCGTTCTCTTCGCGGGCAGCTCCTTGAAATCATTTTGCCTGCCATCACGGCTCAGCTGGTTTGGGTTAGGAGAAATGACTTCCTCCTGTAATGCTGTCACCGTCAGATGAGGGCCCACTGCTGAGAAGTCTCACAGTCTGTCCTTGATGGCTTGCGATAGACTTGGGGTGATGATGACGGTCGTGGGCTAAACAATAAGTCACTTGCCCCACCAAGTTGAGGATGAAGGAGAGGGAGGTCTGACACTCAGGGGAAGAGCATTTTTTTGTGTGTCTTAAATGCTGGGGTAGTGGGATGGAGTTGGGAAGTCAAAATAGAGAAACCACAGGTTTCAGAACTCACCTGGTCCACACCTCTCTGTTTATGGATGGGGAAATCGGTACCTGGAAAGGTGAGTCAGCTTGCTCCTGGTCACCTGGGTAGTGAGTGCTAGTAGCGAGGTTATAACCCAGCCTTCTTTCTCTATGGTCCTATGGTTCATGGACTAGCAGAGTACAAGGAAGAACCCAGCAGTACAAGGAAGAACCTGGAAATTTTAAGATCTCCCGTGTCCTGTCGATGTCAAAACTCATACTCACTTTGAAACCAAACTTTCCCCATCACAAGCAATATTCTGGTGTCCCGGGCGCTGCCTCAATCAGATTATAGATCAAGGCCATCCAATAACCTGTTGGACAGAATCCTCACCCATCTCCAATTTCAGAGCCTTCTTACCTTGGATCTTCCTCGTATTGAAGTCCAAATATATTTTTTTGCTTCAGCATTGTGAATTCTGTACACTGCAATCATTTGATAGATATAAGCTTAAATCTTTTACTACAGTTAAAAAAAAAGCACATTAAAGAATCATGATCTTCAGTTCTATTTTTTTGTTGTTCAGATTCTGTGGTAGTTCAGGTCGAGGTAAGGAAGGGCATTGGACTTTATTGCTGAGAAAAATCATGAACCAGGGGCCATTCTGGAACTGACTTATTGGACTTCAGACCCCTAGAATTCAGAAGCACGTGGCAGACAGGTCTCAAGTGCGGGGGGCGGGCGCAGTAGACGAGAGTGGAGAAGAGAGAGCCGTAGACTAAGGAGGAGCGTGCCCCACGTTTCTCCCTCTTACTGTTTCCTTTGCCATCTTCATATCCATGATGAGCACCTGCTCCTCCCTTTCCTTGCTTACCCGAGGACTCATTTCATCATCTCCAGATTGAGAAATACACCTTCTTCCAGGACAGCAAAAAGCGGAGCAGTGCCCAAGGTCATTCATTAAGTCAGCTGCAGAATCAGACAAATAGCTACCAGTCTTCACGCGTGTGTCACACTTGGAAGATTCCCCATGTCAACAGGGCCAACCAATAAGAGGGTCGCTTAACATGGGAAGAGAAGCTAAAATCAGGACAGGCTATACTTTTTCTCTGGATCAGCCAAGTACGGGGGCATCAACCTTTTGATTTCTGTCTTCCTGAAGCCACCACTGCAGGCTCTCGTGTGCCTTTGAGTCGCTGCCCACTGTCACAGAGAACGTGGCCTTAGTTCCTGGTGGCTGCTGCGGTTCCCTGGATACTGACACCCATTAAGTGTGCCGTTGGCAGCCCCAGTAGGCACACTAAAGAGGACAGACAGCCTTTGGTTGTGTCTTGACCCCTGTGCTGGACAGACGGATGGCCTGCGGTCGGGGAGGGGGTGGAGGCTTTGTTGGCGTGAATAAATGGAATGGTTTAAAGAAGCATTTCTGTGTGTCTAGAGGGTAATAAGTAGCACCAAGTTGTTAGACTGCTTCCATTCCAGGCCTGTTTCACTAAATCACCTGTAATCAGCACTCTCCTGAGCTGCCGTGCTCCCCATCTGTGGCCGAGAGCTACTCCGAGGTTAGATATTCCTTCCCAGCTTTGAAAAACATCAAAGTGACCACTGCCGGCCTAGTCTTGACAACTCAGAGCCCACAAATGCTTTGGGGCTGCTGATGGAAAGTGGCTTTTGGATGGGAACATTGGATCCATGTGGCCGAGCACTTTCAGGGGACTTTTGTGAGACCAACCAGGATTTGTCGAGAAAAAAATGTGGCCAAGTGACACTTTGTAGAAATCTAGCAAATTCCAGAGAAGGGCCAGATTCTGGACCTGGGGAAGACTGCTTTCCCAGCAGGCCACTCGTGCGTCCTGCTCCATGCCTGGCTGCCTTCTCAGCTTTATATCTCCACTCTGATGTCCGAAGGCCTGTTTGTGGTCATGAGATGTGAGCAGCTGCTTGTGGCCCGTGGGGACCTATGGAGAGGTTCTTTCGAAAGCTGCTTTTAGTGAGAGTCCTCCCTCGTGGGCTTAGGCATGGCGTACGAACTAGTAAGTCTTAGCACATGTGAGTCCTGCATTCCTCGGCGGTGGCAGGCAGAACCAGCTTTCTTGCTTGGAAGACCAGAAGGCCCAGTCCCTGGGTGCAGCAGGCCCAG
This sequence comes from Mustela lutreola, assembly GCF_030435805.1. NCBI lineage: Eukaryota > Metazoa > Chordata > Mammalia > Carnivora > Mustelidae > Mustela > Mustela lutreola. Next base: position 69,538,906 of record NC_081303.1, on the reverse strand, counting down.
CAGGCAGGAAGCAGCACGGCTGTGCAGAGAGCAGATGGCACCAGCGGAGGGAGGGACAGGCCCTGCCTGGCACAGGTTGGCTCTCCAAGCCTCCTTCCAGTAACTTCCCTTAGTGGGATCCTTAAATGGGAATCACCTAACAGTAGACTTCCCACTGGGGAGGGGAGGCGAGCCTGAGAGGTCAGTGGGCAGCAGAACTTGCACAGCCATTTCTGAGAACTGGAGCCATCTAGCGTCTCACAGCTCCTGGACTGGTGAGAAGGGAGCCCCGTGCTCTTACGGGTCTCTCTCCACATGTAAAGCAGGCTGCCGGGTAGCTTGACTCCGTGTTCAAGTTCGAGGGCTCTCCACGGAACGTGCCACTGGGTCCTTTCACTGTGAGTGGAGATGTGACTCCATTAGCACAAACCGAAGGAAGCCGTTTAGCCGTGAATGTGCACATCTAGAACTCGAATCCGACAATTTCCTGGTGGTGGAAACCATCACACAAGCGCAGACCAAAGATCATCCGGCCCGTCGCTTCTCCTCTGTTACGCGCTGTGGGCCAAGGGTGGTTGTGCATTTCGCTTTTGGTGCTCACCTGTGTAGTAAGAGGCAACTCTCTTCACATCTCTGTTTCTGTTGTGATAGAGTCAGTGCAGCCTTTCCTATTCATTTTCTTAATTGCCTCTCGGCCCCAGACCCCGTTCATGAGCCCCGGGGCTGAGCCGAGCACTGCAGGAGGCGCTGGCCGGCACCTTAGTCGTACGCGGACCCCTCTGGGCGGGCGAGGGGAGGTCGTAGACGGCGCCGATTCCGCGCTTCGGGTGACGTCACAGAGGCGCACACAGAACAGCTGTCACGAAGGGCGGGTCAGAAGGAGCGGGGGCCTGAGGCGAGGAGGCGGGGAGCCATTAGCGACACAGGGATGCTGGGACCGGGGAACCCAAAGTCCGCATTATCTGCCTCTTCGGGGAACCGAGCTGAGGGTCCCCGGCCGCTGGTGGTGAGCGAACTAACGTGTGAGCGCGAAGCACGAGGGGGGCTGAGCCCACTTTCTTCCGGCCGCCCTGGGCTTGTCAGTGATGGCAGTGGGAGGGTATGTTCTGGACGTTTGTCCCTGATAAAGGGGACAGAGATGTGGGCCACAGTCGAGGCTCTCCAGAGGTCAGCCCTGAGTGTGCTCGGTCGTCCGGCTGGGATGTGGGAGAAACGCGGGTCCTCAGAAGAGCCGGTTCCCGCTGGATTGAACTCCGAGCGCTCCCTTTCGAAGAGAAGGTGAGGAGTCCTGGCCCAGCCCCTGTCTAATCCTCTAGGTTCAGGGGCACGTGTGTGAGGACTTGCCAGCTTCTAACATCATCCTCAAAGCCAGTTACGGAGCGTGTCTGTGACTCCTGGGGGGGGGTGGAATTGGTTCCCTGTCCACCCCAGGAGAACCTGAGATTTTTAGCAACAGATGCTCGAATGACTATGGAGCTTGGCCGGGTAGGCACAGCCGACCTGGGGTCTGATCAGTCAGAATGTGACGAATCTCAGACACGGGCGTAGAGGGGAGAGCCACGGTTAAATAAACTGCTGTGGTCGTGGGACGTTTGGGGACCCCCACTCACAAGGAGCAGTGAGCTGAGCTCACCCAGCCTGTAGCTTGCACCAGACTCAGTCTTGGGAGGAAGGTGAAAGCGGACTGATAATGTGCTTGGTCAGCTGTCCCCTCCGGAGGCCAGGCCCTGGAAACCGTGCTGGGGGCTCTTCCTGGGAGCCTGCGTGGGTCCCTTGAGACTATAGGGGCCGAAGCTCCCTTGTCCCGTCTCCTCCTCCTCCTCCAAGTTAAGGAGAGCTAGAGTCAAGCTCTGTCCTTGGGCTGTTTGTTAAAAGAAGTAGTTAAACATCCCCTCAGCCCAGACTCATCGGTCCCAGGAGGGAAAAAGTGGCGGCTGAGTTGCCGGTCGCGTGGCAAACCCACTGAACGTGTGATTATACTTGGCGAAGGCGTCAGAAGATCTTGACCACTTTTGTTAAACCCGGGAGGAGGAATTGGGCTAAGTCCAGAATGGGGGTGTTTGGTGTGTGTCCTTCCAGTTGACTTACTGTGATGGAACCCTGGTGAGTGTCTACTTTCTGGGCCATTTCAAGAAGAAAACTGGCTTCGCACTCCTCTTGGTCAGCATGGACATCACTTTCCATCTCTTTTTGTGGGTTTCTGTCTGCGAGGCCCCGGCACGTCCTCTCCCATCCCTGGCCTTTCTTGTGTCCTTGCAAAGGGTCCCCACGCCCTTCACTGGCTCTTCTTTCCTTTCTCCTTCCCAGAGCCAGGCTATGCGAATCGTGCGGACGGTCGGGCAGGCTTTCGAGGTCTGCCATAAGTTGAGCCTCCAGCACACGCAGCAGAACGCAGACGGCCAGGAGGACGGAGAGAGCGAGAGGAACAGCAGCAGCTCAGGGGACCCAGGTAGGCACCCGGCAGGCGGCTGCGGTGAGCGTGGGTGGACGGGTTGGGGGATACCCAGTATGGGGCCGCGCCTCCCTCCACCAGGGTCCGGGCAATCGGTCCACTTCAAAAAACAACTTAGTGTTTTTTCTCTCTCTGGATTCCAAACCTTCCTTATGGAAGCGCATGTGACTTTCCTAATAGAAAATTACAGATGTTTATTGAACAAGGAAGCATTTAAACGGCTGATGCTACCAAATCCGACCCCCAGGAAAACTCCAGTACAAAAGCGCATTTGTGAAACAAATCAGAAAGAAGATAAAGTTTGTAGTGACCTTAATAGCTCTTTCCCAGTTTTCTAAGTTCTGTAGTGCTGTAAACCTTTGATGCGGACATATTTTCAGTACCTCTCATTTTGGAGTGTCATCGAAAGTCAAGAAACCTGCGCGTCTTATAAAAATACGAATTCTCGTGTTCCTCTCCCGCTTTAACAAAACAATACAAATTTCTGACAGCCTGAGGGGCACCAGGAAAAGCTATTATATTCAGAACCCGGGGGACACAGATAACGTGGTGTGCAGAGGAAAATCCAAAGTTTCAACTGTTTACGTTAACAGATAACCAATCGTGAAAATCAAATTAGTGAAGTATCAACTCAGGAGGTCAAACAACAAAGTAAAAGCTCACACTGCAAAGGGCTCGAGAACGCAGATGATTGGTTTTAATTCTGGCAGCACCAGACCCTGGCTGTGTGATCTGGGGCAAGTTAATAACCTCTCTGGGCCCTAGTTCTCTCTTTGGAAGAAAACGAGAATAAAGTTGTGTCCATCTCATAGGATTATTGTGACCACAGATGAACAGATACTTGTGAAACACTTGGTCCATAGTAAACACCAGATACATATTAGCTGTTATTATTTTAACAGAAATATGGAAAAATAAACAAGAAAGAATAGAAAAATTCCTGGAAAAATGAGCGATGACAGATGAGTGGCTGTGCAGACATGAAGACATGAAGCTACACTAGCTAGAAATACCGAGGCGTGAATGTGTCCCTGAATGGGTCATGAGACCCCAGCACATCCAACATGTGATGTTATTCTAGATGTTGCTGGGAAGCTGTTTTCCAGATGAGATTAACATTTATTTTAAAGACTTTATTTATTTATTTGGGGTGGGGGTGAGGGAGAGCACAGAGGGAGAATGAAATGGAGAAGCAGGCTCCCGCTGAGCAGAGAGCCAGATGGTGGGGCTCGATCCTAGGACCCTGAGACCATAACCTGACCTGAAGGCAGGTGCCCAACTGACTGAGCCGCCCCGGTGCCCAGAGACTAACATTTAAATCAGGAGGCTTTGAATGCAGCAGAACACCCTCAGTGATGTAGGTGGGCCTTAACAAATCAGTTGAAGGCCTTAATAGAGCAAAAGGGGAATTCTGCCAGCAGATGGCCTTTGGTCTTGGACTGCAACTCTTCCCTGGGTCTTGAGCTCGCCCTACAGATTTTGGACTTGTCACATCTCCACAGTCCCATGATTCAGTTCCTTAAAATCAGTATGTTTACGTCTATTTCCCTGATAGTTTCCAGCACTCTGCAGGGCTGTATCCTCATTTACACGAGGAGGGGAGAGGCCCTGTCACATGTCCTGCGCTGCAGGGATGCCAATAGGTTACACAGACATCCGATCTGTGCTGGACCTCCTTAAGGATGAAACTCAGGTCTTTGACCTCTTAAACTTGGAAGAAACTGTACTAGACCGGGTGTTTCTATATGTAGGGCATCATTTACATTACATCTTGGGGAGAGGGGTTGCAGGAGAAGCCAGGTAGCTGAGGTCTTATGTATACTAATGTTACTTGAGAAAATGCTCACTGAGAAGGTAATAAGGGAAGGGGTGGCATGGCTGGCGAGCCTGTTATTTCAGCCCTGACCGTCCACCACAGCTGGAGGAGCACAGTCACGTTGGTCTCAGCCCACAGCAACTGTCACTGTCACCATCACCAGCTCTCTGCTCAGCCCGCCGGTCTCGCCCCAAGGTCCCACTCCTGCGATCCTGCCAACCTCCCCAACCACCATCATTCTTAATAACATGTCCTTTTCTCCAACTTTCTTATTCTAAGATTATGGTGTGTTACCTCTAACCTACGAAATATGTGTTGGTTGACTATTACTGATACAGTTATTAACAACGGTGGGCTCTTAGTCATGTTTGGGGGGCATCAGAAGTTACACATGGATTTTCAACCTCATGGGGTGGTCGGTGCCCCTAATTCCCATGTTGCTCAAGGGCCAACTGTATGATACTCGAAAGACATGTTACACAATAGCTAGTTCTGTGGCTCAGAGTTGGAAATGCGTGACCTCCCCCATTATGCACTGTGGGAAGGAGGCAGGAGGATCTCTTGAGTCCCAAGGTCTTGGGGTAGGTCTGAGTTTAGTGACGAATTAGGGTCCCCTCTGATTGCAGCCGTTACCACGAAGGGTACGTCTACTTAGAACACTAGGTTTGGGATGCCACGGATCTGGAATGGAAAATCTTCCTTCCTCCAGGAAAGCTGCTCACTGCCTGGCCCCATAGTCCCGTGCTCTTTACGGCCCCTCCTGCTTGCTGACCCGCTGTAAAGCACTAGGAGCACGTCTCTTCTGTCCATACTGCCTCCCCCAGAACCATTTATTGACTGCAGCGGGGTCTTCGCTTGTAATGAGGCACCCTGAAACACCAGGGTAGAGCGGTTGGTTGGTGTGTGTGTGTTTTGTTACGAGCCCCTCCCATCCATGTTCCGGAGGTTTCCATTTACCGCAGGTTTCTCTCCCCCTTCCCCCACCCCCACCCCGCTCCCACCAGAGCCTCCCCCAAGTGACCTGACAACAGGCCCGTGACTGTGCAGGGCCGACCTGTTTACTCCGAGGACTTGGACGGCGCCGGGTTGTGCTGCCTTTGATGTCTCGTCCGCCCCTTGCCTTCTGGTTTCAGCAACGCTTTCAAGATGGCATTGACCTTGTCTGCGTGTGCTGCCAGCCCCGCACCCTCTGTGCCTGCCTTTCTTTCCTCCCTCATTCTTTCCACCGTTCCCTACCCTCGGGGAGATTTATCTTTTGTATCTTCTGGCAGCGGCTGCCTTGGGCCCGTCCCTGGGGCTCGGAGCCAGGTGGGGCCTCGGCTCCGGTTCCGCCTGCCTTGCTCTGCCTCGTGTGGTTTCTTTGGCTCCTGGAGAGGGTTTCCTGGGAGAGATCGCGTTCCCTTGGAGGCACCCTTCTCCCACGGCAGCCATCCCATGAGGGGAAGGGCTTGGAATCCTTGGGAAGAATAGAACTTCCTGAAAAGAAAGCTCTGACCGTCGAGACAGTGAGCAGTGGGCGGGGTGACGTTTACCGTGCACCTGTGTCATCTGCTGCTCGGGGGTCCCGTCTGCTCCCCTGCCTCCCCGGCTCCTCCAACCCCGGCGACTGCAGCCCGACTCTCTGTTTCCCCTTGGTTTTAGCATCCTCCTTCATTCAACAGGCATCTCTCTCATGCCCGCCCCTCTCACCCCCCCACCGATTCTGGGGATAAAGTGTGAACTGCAGGACGGGTCCCCAGGGGCGAGGAGCTGGCCTTCAAAGTTGGGGTTGCAGTACAAACCCGTGACAGATACACCAGATCATATGGGAGTGTGTCCGTGAAGCATTGAAGTGGGGTTGGGGGGTCAGGGGGCGGCTGCAGGTGGAAGCAACCAGCCCGTGGCGGGGGTGGAGGCGATCAGGGTGATAGCACCCAGCTTCAGAGCCCCAGGCCTGGAGCCCTGGCACCCGCCTTCCCAGCTCTGTTCCTCAGTTTATCTTTCAGTGCCTGCCTCTGAGGGCAGTTCTGGTAAATGATTTATATGAGTAAAACCCTTAAATCAGTGCCCAGAAAGTAGTGATGTTGTTTAAGCAAGTTTCCAGGGCAGTTTTGAGGCCCCACAGTGGCCATTTCTAGCATTCCCGACCGAACCGATAAGCTCCTGTTCTTTTCTGAAACCATTTTATTACCGTATCTTTGACATGTAACAAGTTCTGCATTGACCCAGCGATGCCTTTCCGGCTCGGCTCGGCCGGTCCTGCTGCTCGTGTCCAGCTTCCGCCCCGTGGCCAGTGTCCTCCCCCTGGCCAAGATGAACCTTCACCTTCTTCCTCCTGAGCACCAGGCCACCGGTGCCGTCTCTCCCAAGTGGTCACCTGAGTCTTCTGCTAATGCTGACCTCTTGCCCACTGCAGACAGATAAGGTCAAGCCGTTCTCATCGTCAAAACAAACCCACGCCAGCCGGCCTTGCCCCCCGCTTCTCCCCTGCCTTAGCTCTTTCTCTCATGGTTCAGCTTCTTGCCAGATTTATCCGCACTCATACAGCTTCTTCCTTGTCACCCCATCCTGGCTGCTAGCCCTTCAACTCCCATGACGCGGTGTCTGCTCCCTGCCAGCTGTTCCTGGGACCATCGGTCAAGGTCACCGAGGGCCCCTAGCTAGCAAACCAAAGGGTGGGCACAACCTTTCTTTTTTTATCTGCTACTTGCTTTCCAGCAGCCTTTACATTTCTGCTGGGCTCAGTCCCTACTGCTCTCTCCGGACTTCCCATGTGTTTGACTGGTGTTTATTTCCAGACCAGACCTTTTTCCTGAACTCTCCAACAGCTGATGGGTATCTCCACTTGGCTCTTGAAGAGAGACCTTGTGATTCCAGTAGGTCTGAAATTCCGTCTTACCCATAGCCCTGCTCTTCCTGAAATTGCCCTAAAGGGCACCAGTCCCTACCAGGTCACCTAAATCAGGAATTTCAAAACTCATTTTACCCATATCCCTCTCTCCCTTCCTCTGTCTCTCTGGATTCCTACCCCTCTTTCTCCCCCCACCACAGTTAGTCTGTCACCCTGTCCTGTCATTCCTGCCCCCTGAAAACCTTTTATATCTGTTCTCCTGGGCTACCGCAACCCCCTTCACGTAAGCCCTCCTGTGTCTCCCCTGGAGTGTTGCTTTCTATGTTGTCCCTTCTCGGGTGAAATTTGAAAGGATGAAAATCCTTCAGTATTACTCACCTGCTTTCAGATAAAATCCTGACTCTTCCCGGTTGGGTCCTGCTGTACAGAGCCATTGGCAGTCAATACCTCTGTATCTTTGCCCCCCGCTGGGGCGCCTCTGCTCTGGCTTCTCTAGCACCACCCCACCCCCCGGCTCCGACTCTGCACCCAGGAGAGCTCCAAGGGGACACAGCCTCCTGCTGCCACCTTGGTGTCTGTCTGTTTCCTCCATCAGACTGGGGAAGCCTTGAAAATACACCTTTTTGCTCACTTATTCTGATGCGCAATGCCTTTCTGTTCTATACAGGGGTTTTGCACATACTTACTGAAGTAAATGAAATCAGCATATGTTCTGTGGTTCCTAGTTATAATTCATTGCATCAAGTAGAAGTAGTTTAAAGAAGCAGTTCAGAAAGCAAAATTACCCTCCCCTGCCCCCCCCCCCCCAGTACAGTCTGACTTCTCCCTCTTACATGTGGGAATCCAGAGTGCCCAATCTTGTAAGTGTCCCAGTTTTGCTTGAAGGTTTTGCATAGCGTTTCTTGTCCTTTAAGCTTCCTGATGCTGGGAGAGTTGCAAATACGAGATATCCCCCTCCCCCCGCCAACTTGTCTGTCAGAACCTAAGGAAGACCACTGGCTGTGGGTCCACCCTCTCGATTTGCCTTATCTGGTATGCTAACAGGTATGGCATCCAGAACATTCTGTCTACCCCCAGCTTTACCCTCCTAGTTCTAACAGGTCTGTTACCATCCTGGCCTCCACCCGTCAGCCATGATCCAAGCTCAGGACTTCAGAGGTGATCATTAGAGAGCCCAGGCAGTGGCAGGAAATCCCTCCGTAAGCAGGTCCCGTGGCTTGGGACTCCCAAGGAAGGGGTTCCTCAGCCTTGGTGTGGGAACCCCACTAGTACAAACAGAATGACTGAGAAGTCTGTGAGTCCCTCAGAAGCAGAGTGAGATCCCAGGAGAGTTTCTGATCCCTCCAGGCTTCTGGCTGGGTATTTCCACACACTTTGCGCCCTTGGTATTGGAGACTCCGGGAATGGGGAGCTGGTGGGGCTGGGGAGGGGCAGCCTGCTTCTGTAGCCCACTGCCCTGTTTCGCTATCCTGTCATGACACTAGTTCCTTTGTTAGTGTTTACTGAATACTTTCCCCATGCCAGATCCCTGGGAAACATGACTGAGACCCAGCCCTGGCCTCAAGACTAAGGGGTGTTGAAAGGTGAACTAGAAGGCCAGGCATGCCTGATCCCAGGGGCTAGTGTGCCGACAGATGGATATGCAGTGCCGAGGGACTGAGCCTCTCCTGGGGACTAGGGGGAATCATTTCTGCTCACCCTGTTCTTCTCCATACTGGCACAGAGAACCAAGCCCATCCGCCTACTGAGAAATGACCACGAGTGCTCCGTCAGCCCTCTGTCTCACAGGCTAGCCCTCCCGACCATCAGGAAGGTCACTTCTGGGCGCAGGGGTGTGGAGGGATGCAGCCTGCTCTGGGTTCCTGCCCACTGTCTCGCAGGGGAGCAGAGCTGCTCTGCCAGGCCATGGTCTGCAACTGTGTCCCAGGTCCCGGAGCAGCCGGGAGGGAAACCAAGCACCCCATTGGCATTTGGAATACCAGACTTGCTTCCCCAGATGATTCACATGGGTTTGCGGAGGAAGACCTGCTAGAACGGTTTGTTCTGGGGGTACCTGGCTGGCTCGCTTGGTAGAGAACCAACTTTTAATCTTGGGGTGGTGTTCAAGACCCATGTCGGGTATAGAGATTATGTAGATAAATATTAAAAAGACAAAAACCAAAACAAAACCTATTTGTTCTACAAGGCAGGCCCTCTGATGACCGAGGCCTGGCTGCTCAGGGAGGAGCAGGCTCTCCATATTTCCTACAGACGCTAGCGTCTTCCATTTCTTGCATGGTGCTTGGTCCCTGAAATCGTTTAAGAAATCTTATTTGCGTACAGTAGCAGTGAGCCTAATTCCAAATGTAGAGAAAGAAAACTGCTTCCAGGAACGGCCAGGTTTTTATAGAATCAAGAACTAGGAACAGGGACTGAAGGAAAAGAACTAGCAGGACTTTCACGCATCTGCGGCACACAGCTGCTCTCTTCAGTGGGAGGTGAACAGTGGAGTGTGGACAGACTGGAGAAAGCTTGAAACCCGCCTACCCCCTCCGTCCCCCCACTGCTGCCTCCTGAAGGCCCTTTGCCTGACTTCTGCGCTTGGTCACAAGGTCAAAGTCTAGCTCCACTCAGAGGGGTTGGGGGGCTCTTCCTGTCTCCGACGGGGCCTCAGGTCTCCTCTCCCTCATTCTTCTGTCACATACCCCTCCTTGTCCATCTAAGTCAGCCTCTGATTTTGCCATTGGAGCTGGGGCACTGGGAGTGGGGTCCGTTACCCCCAGGGGCATGGCCAGGGAGCTGCCCATGGATCTGGAGTCTTTCCCTGGGTGGATTCCACTCCTGAGCTCAGAGGACGTCGAGGTGACAGTCCCTCCCCTCTCTTGTCGAGACCCCGCACCCCGACCATATCGACCTTATGCCAACCTGGCCAAGCAGTCATGTCCAGCCTCAGGGAAACATCATTTTTGCTTCTGGCCTCTGAAAAGATTAAATGGGAACATCCGGTCGGGCTGGGAACGAATGTGACGCGCTAGGACGGGAGGAGGAATGTGTTCTTGGTGGCGCCCTGCCCCGCCCTCTGTCGTCCTGCAGGCCGCCAGCTCCCCGGAGCCGAGAGGGCCTCCTCGGCCACCGCGGAGGAGACGGACATTGACGCAGTGGAGGTCCCGCTCCCGGGGAATGACATCCTGGAATTCAGCCGAGGTGTGACTGACCTTGACGCCGTCGGGAAGGAAGGAGGCTCCCATCCGGACCCAAAGGTAGGCGGGAGGTGACCCATCACACAGTCTGCGTGCACACGGCCTCCTGGAGCAGCACAGACAGCGGCCTTGGCCACTGTCAGAGTCACGTCCTTGCCCGTGCAGGCGGGGTCAGCTTCAGAGGGAGGGGCATGGGCCGGGGGGGCACCAGAGCAGCTTCCCTCTCCTGTGAGAGGGGCCCAGTGTGCCGATATAACCCAGGGTGTCAGGACACCACAGGGTTATGCCTGGTGAGCGTCACCCTCCAGAGGCCCCGCAGTGCTCCCTGATGGTGCTCCGTGGAGGTCCTGCCCTCCGTGGCTCCTCGTCTCCACTCAGTGCCTGTGCAGAGCTAATCCTCACACACCACAACCGATCCCCGAGGCTCAGCTGCCAGGGCAGAGTGGGTCCGGGCTCCTTCTGCCTGCAGCTAGCGACCGCTGGGGCACTCCCATGCATGGGGGCTCCCAGGGAGTTCTTTTTTTTTTTTTTTTAAAGATTTTATTTATTTATTTGTCAGAGAGACAGAGAGAGAGAGAGAGAGCACAGGCAGACAGAGTGGCAGAGGGAGAAGCAGGCTCCCTACAGAACAAGGAGCCTGATGTGGGACTTGATCTCAGGACGCTGGGATCATGACCTGAGCCGAAGGCAGCCGCTTAACGAACTGAGCCACCCAGGCGTCCCTCCCAGGGAGTTCTTAATAGAATCCAGACCGACACTGAGAACTGGAGAGCACATTCCAGCCTGAAGACACAACGGAAAAGCCGGGAGGAGGAGGCTGAGAAGTGGGCCTCCACTTCGACTCCCTGCCACCCGGCCGCCTCCCCTTCTTGCCGGGCGTCAGTCGGCCTTTTCTGGTGCAGGTCGGTGGGTGGCTCATGGGGAGAAGCCCGTCTCTAGTCTGGAGGGCGGTACAGTCCCCAGTCATGGGCCTGACCTTATCTTGGCATCATGGGTCTGCCTCAAACTGCAAGAGCCGCCTGTCGGTGGGTGCCTCCGTCCCTCGTGCCTGAAGAAGCACCAGCAGCAGAGCTCGCAGACACAAGCCGTCTCTCCCTGCGCTTGGTCCACATAAGCTGTCTTAGTGACACTTCCCACCTGCCGGGAGGGAGACCGAGGGGGAAGGCCCAGAAACCATGTCCAGCCTGCAGAAAGGGTCTGTCCAGACCAAGGGCTCTCCCTGCAAGGCAGGGCCGGCTGCAGTGGCCCCCCTTACACAGCCCCATGGCCTAGCGGGCAGCCCTGGATGAGGGAGTCCCCTTCCTGGTCTCGTGACAGGGTGGTGGGTAACTAGGTTCCCTAGAGATTGGCCCCTCAAGATCCGGGCACCTGAGCCAGTGTACTCCTCGTCTGCCCCGTCACGCTGGATCAGTTACAGAGGGTCCAGGCAGGGTTTCCTGCCCGATGGCCCCAGCCCAGGGCCCTAGCACATTTCCCCTGGGGACACAGCATTTCACTCCAGCCGCGTCCGTGCCCTGCGGCAAAGAGCGGCCACGGCCTGGGCTCACGCCTGTCTTGTTTTCTCCTCCAGGCTTCACCCCACCCCCCGGAGCCCATGCTGGCGGCCTCGCCCAGGATGCTCCTTCCCTCTTGCTCGGCGAAGCCCCCAGGCTTGGGCCCAGGGACGCCGCTGTCCTCCCACCACCAGATGCAGCTCCTCCAGCAGCTCCTCCAGCAGCAGCAGCAGCAGACGCAAGTGGCTGTGGCGCAGGTTCTCCTCCGCCTCCTCCCTACCTCTCAGGCTCCACTCTCATGGGCTTGACGCGCCTTCCCTAGCGAGGGGAAAGGGGCAGGTTTAAAACCTAGGGAGCCAGAAGGGATCGCTCACGCTGTGGGATCATCGCTTATGGGGGAAGGGGGGTGGGGGGGATGCAGTCGAACTGGAAGGAAACGCTGGGGTTTCCCGTGTATCCCCTGCTCTGAGTTGGGCTTGGCTGGCTTGGCTGGACATTGTTGGGTAAGGACTTGAGCTCGCCAAGGAGCAGGATGCACCCAATTCCACCCTCCCCTTCCTGCCTCATTTCCTGGTGTTTGGGGTGGACAGGGGTGCCTCTGGAGTCAGGACAGGTGTGACTTTGTGCAACTGGTCTTAAAAGAGCTTAAAGTACAGCTTTGTGCAAAGACCACCCTGGCATCCTCCCCACCTTGTCCCCACAGGTCCCCACCCTCCATCACACGGGTCCCCACCCTCCATCAACGCTCTCTGCTGCTTCCAGGCAGGACATGACCGTGTCCTGGCCTTGGCATTTGCTATAACGGGATCCAGCTCATAGGACCGTAGCTGCCATATTTGAGCCACAGGAGGACTGGCTTCGATCTCAGGAGGAAAGTGCTGCTTGAGCCCCAGAGGCTGGTCCGGCTGCTGCCTTCTTGAGGAGGGAGCAGCCGGTGTCTCTTGCTGCCCCTGGCAGTGGTCCCTTCTGCTTGCTTTCCACGGAGGGCGTTATTGTCCCCATCTTCCTTGGGCCTCGCGCGTCTGAGGTTCATCTTCGCTGTGGCCCATCAGGGAACAGCGAGGACGGGATGGCTCCTACCATTCATCGGCTAAATTCCGAGACCGAAGGACAGGTCAGGACCTGGGGGAGTAGAGGAGGACGGCGAGGAGAAAGAGGAGGACAGTGAGGCCCCCAGGACTGGGGGTTGGGGAGCGATCTAGGAAGGCAGCTCCATGTACTGGCCTCCTCGATCTGTGGGGCTAGGCTGACCTATAAGGTTTTCTGTGTTCTGGAATGGCAGGGGGCAGACTTCTCTGGGGAGCACTTACTCATCCCATCAGTGCTCCTGCCTACTCTTCTCGAGACCCTTGGGTGGAGCGGTCGCCCAGACAGAGCTGTCCTTTCCTATATGGGCACCTTGAGAAGTTGCCGGCAACCCGCCCAGAGCCCGGTCTGCTGGGACTTGGTTCGGAGAAGAGCTTCCAACACGGTCTCACACAGAACGGGCCTGGGGCCCAAGGCTCACCAGAAGCCTTTGCAGGTTGGAGAGCGTAGAATCAGTGGGGCATGGCTCTGAAATGATGTGAGCCTTTTCAAAAATTCCGACCATGGAACAAAAGGATGTGGAGTGCTAATGCTAGGAGCGTTTGCAGGTGTTTCCAGAACAGCAAGAAAAAGGAAGGACTGCCATTAAGGGCCTCTCACGGGTGGGGGGTGGAAATCACTGCTCTTTGTCAGGTAACAGAATTCATCTCGTCTCCTTAATGGCGATGTGGCAGTTCTGGGAGTCCCCTCCTCCCTGGGGCGCCAGGTGACAGGAGCACAAAGCCCGAGTGCCCCAGCACAGGGCCTTTCCACGACTCACATCATCCCTGAAAGTGTCCCCTTGAATACAAATCCATTCTCCAACCATAATTCTTTTCTCATTTGGCATGTCAATTGCCAAGTAATTATTATTTATCTAAGAAAGGGCTTGATGCATATTCATGATGAATATTATCAGAGTCATTTGAATTTGAAGTCACTGCTAAATACTGACGAGAAATGGTGCGCAGGTCTGTAATCTACACGACAAGAAGATTGTCGTGGCCGTCTGTGCAAGCGTTCGGTCTGCAAAGCCACAAGACCTGGAATTTATCATGGCTTTGCCGCTGTTGGCATGAAACCCTAAGACGGGTTCTCTGGGACCGAATGGGGCCTCTGTCTTGGTGGGACAGCCCTGCCCTGTCTTGATGGTCTCTCTCCTGGAAGACAATGAGTCTCACTTGTGGTGTAGCCCTTCTCCATTCCAGCATCTTCCATGGGCTGGGAGCCCTGAGCCTCCGACTCATAGTCTGTGGGTGGCAGCTGGTGGTACCCTCGTTGACACTCGGTTCAGGCAGCGTAGCATGTCCATCCTGGGGAGGGGATGGGTAGGGTCTGGGACTCGCAGGATCTTTAGCAGGACAGGACCTCAAGGTCAGAGATCACTTCTTGAACACACGCCTCTCCCACTCTCTGGCCTCCGCGGGAGCAGGCTCTGGGCAGACTCGCAGTTGGCGTCTTTTCTCTGCTGCCTGGAAACGCAGCAGTGGTAGGGTGGTATCCGAGGCTTCTGGCTCCTGTGTCCCCCCGGCACACTCAGCCCTAAGTCTTTCTTCTCTTACGAGTTTCTCTGTATGTTCCTCCTTCTCTCATTCTCTTTGTGGCACTGGATCCAAGGGCTTCCTGTTCACGTTCATGGCTCCGGGTAACAACAATCATAGAGGAGACAGAGGTAGATTAATAGGTCCTCTTGACATCCTTTGTGCATTTAAAATAGATCTGCTCTGGCACACTTGGTTTCTCTGTGTGGTGAGACTGATCTCAGTGTCCAGCATGAGGTCAGCTTTTAATCGTCTTGTCAAACTCTATTGCCACCGGACTGCAAGGTTTCTGCCGTCTTCATTAAACTGCCAGTAGTCCCAGAATTCCAGTGGGCAGTGCTCTCAGCTCAGCACTGCAGGTAGGAACGCACCTTCCTTTCCTCTGGGAATATCCAAGTCCATCTGGGCAGAGCTAAGGATACAGAGCATCTTGCAAACAGGTGCACTCTTGCATTATTTATGCTTCCCCCCGCCATTTACTGTCCTAGGCTATTCCCGTTTGCTCTTATCCTGGGACCGGGCTTAGATCTCTCTCCTTTAAGGTGTTCTGATTTGGTCTAAGGCCTTGAGATCTCTCCCAGCCTCTCTCTAAATTGGTTCAGAGCTGGTCTAGAGGAGCCTGCCCTGCCTTACAGGTATGGAGGAGATGGTGCTGCCCAGCCACTCAAACATTTCTAGCTCAGATTTCAGCATGAAAATGGTGAATACCCAAGCCCCCTTGACCACTTTCTCGACCCAGCATGAGGCTTGCCTGGCTGCCCTGGCTTCCTGTTTCGAGTTGGGCCAGAAGTTCAAGGGTGTGAATGACCGTACAGACAAGCCTTGAACCAGAGCTGGGGCATAGCTGTCACCTGCATGGCCTTGCGCTGGGCCCGTTGAGGTCCAGAACTGGTCTGGGCACTGCGGCTGACCGGCAGGGGTGAAGGGGGCCGGATTCCTTCCCAGGGTGCCAGCTGTGGGCTCGGCCTTGCGTGCACCGCTGCTGTTTAGAAATCCCTCCCCTACCTGTGGCTACTTGTGCTTATTCTGAAACCCGTGATGGGTTCCTTGTGCTTTGCGATCGCGTGCGCTCTAGTTCGTTAGACAAACAGCGTTGAACACACTCCCGCACCCCACCTCCAGGCCCTAGACTTCGCTCTTGTCCCTGTGGCTTCTCCTCTGTCACCAGCACCCTGGGGGCCGCGCCTTGTGCATGCTGAGACAGCGCCACCTGCCTCCGCTTGTGTGTCCGGTGGGGGGTGGGGGGGCAAATTGCTCTGGTTCTCTCCACGCCATTTCCATGTGCCTGCTCCCTAACTTCAGCCTGGCCCTGCCCCCACTTCTCACGGAGGAGCTGGAGTCCAGGCAAGTAGGCTGAAGAGCGAGCGGGCAGCGGTCTGGTGTCGCCGGGTGGGCTGAGGGTGGGCGTCAGAGCCGGAGGGTGCAGGGCGGAACCCCTCCTTCCCCACTCCGGCCATGGCCTTCCCGCTGACCTCATCGGTGAGCGGGATAGTCCTGGAAAGCAGAAGTGAACTCGTACCTTTTCAGAAATGAGTACGGCCTACTTTTTTGCAAAGGGTGTTTCATTTTTTCAAAGAACAGCTTGCTGGACAACAAATCACGGTCCCGTCTGGCAGGGCAGGAGGGCGTGGTGTCTGCGCTTGTCTCAGAATTGAGGAAGGAGCCCACAGAGCCGGAGCAGGCGGCCCCAGCCAAAGCTGAAAATAATGCTGCCTTATTTCGGCGCTTCCAAAGCCAGACCCATGTGGGCAAAACCCGGGGACAATCACATCGTCTCCAGTTTAAAAGCAGCCCAGGCCGTTCTGTCTCCGCCTGGCCCGGCTGGGGTTCCCAGGGGCACGGAGAGTTGCTTGAGCCTCGTGCCTGCTCCCACCTTGGGCGGCCGCAGAAGCCAGCAGGTTCGTTCGCACTGGCTATATAGGCAGCAGCGTGTGCTTCCGCACTCCTGGGGTTGGAAAACCTGAAATGTTCTAGCTCTGCACTTGGGAAGCTAAAATTCTGATTGAATCTGCACAAGGGGCGCGCCGACCCGGGGACGTTTTCTCTTGGCTCTTAGTGCCAGACGGCAACGTTCGACTCAAGGGCCGGCTTTTCTGTTTGGACGGCGCCCTGCCCTGGGGAACTCGAGCACCTGCGAACGAAGCTCCCCATATTCTCCCTCACCCTGCCCACCCCGGCTTCTGCAGGAGGGGATTTCCTTTGTGTCCCCAGTCAGTAGGGGACACAAAGTGACACTAGGTGTCACTAGGGGATCTGGAGATTTTCTTCCCTGAACCTTTGACGAGTGGCCCTGGTGCTGGAATCCTATGTCGCCTGAGCCTCTAGGCAGGCCCTTCCGTTGAGAGTCTGAGAAAGTGAGGTCCAGGCAGAAGGGAATGACCTTCCATGGCAGAGAGAGTCACCAGCGGTCTGGAACATTCCAGCTCCTGGTCTAGTGCTCTCAACTGGCCTGTCTGTTGGGACGTCCATGTGCAAGGGGCAAGGCCCTGAGTCCGTGGTGTACACACAGGGAGGCCCCCTCCCGTAGGTGCCGGTTAGCAGGAGACGGAATTCTGTGCTTTTTCTGCTTCTGCGCATTGAAAGATTCTGTCCCAAATTTCTGCCTAATGCTTCTGTTTCATTCCAAAGAAACTAGAAACGGGATAATGAACAACTCTGCCTGCTCACTAGATCCCTTTCAGTGATAGTCTTGATTGGAATCAGTCACATTACCAGATGGAAGGTGAAGGCTGGCCCTTCCTGGGGTGGGCCTTCCAGGAGCTTCCCACAGCAACTGTCCTGTTTCTCAGAACCAGGAAAATGCCAGGGGCGGGGGTCTCAGGGGAAATATGTCCATGCCTCAGTTTCCAAAGAAGATAAAGTCTTAACAGCCGCCCACCATTTGATACCCAGATTAAAATGTCACTGTTGCTTCTTTCCCTCTTCTCATCACTCTCTAGATCTTTCCGTAGTTGATTCGGGGCAGCAAAGGAGGCTGACTTCTAAACCGAAAATGTCGGCTGTGTCCGTAGCCTCACCTTGTGGAGGACAGACTCACTTCGCATTCCTTAGACATCCTCCCCGGGGGCGAGACAGGCCCAGCCTTAGGAACCGCTAATGGAAAGTGGCAACTAATCTCATTAGCGGCTCCCACTTAGAAGCAGAGGCATCTGCAAGGTCAGGTCCTCCAATCTGCCAGGAGGGAAGCCGCTGCTGCATCCAGCCGTGTGGTTTTCCAAGTGCCGGCAGCTGGAAGGCACAGGCGTTAGGCTAGGCAGGTCCCTTGGCCAGACTACAGGTTGGATACAGCCTGTTCCTCCCCGAGAAAAAGCATCTCGTTGGAGCCAACTGCTCTTCGGAAATCTAGAGCATTTGTTGTCTGAACCAGAGTCGGCTCACCCTTCCCGCCCCTCTCCTGCCCCACCTGCCCCACCCCAGACAGCCTGCCTCTGACTTTGTCCACACCGCAGTTGTAGTCCAAGGAAGCCTCTTACCTGTAAGTTGCCTTGGTCTGAGCCAAATTCATTAGCTCCCTTTCTTCAGGGACCTTCTAAAACCCTCCACGAGACCCCCTTATCCACCACTTAGAGTAAGAATCTCATGTGCGTGAACATGGCTGTTGCCTTATGACTCAGTTGCTTCAAGCCAGGCTCCTGACACAATCACCCCATCTCCCACTGTGTTTTCTCTCTAGACCTTGTTATGCACCGAGAACAGACCCCCGACCCAGGGTCCCAAGCAGGCTGGGTGCACCATTGCCAGCTGCTCCCCTGTGAGAGGAGAGTGGATGGAGGTCCCCCTCTTCTCTGAACCGCTGGTTTCACCTTTCTAGGTTCGCGGGAGGAGGCCCTCCTGTGAACCAGGCAGCAGACGTTTGACCGCTAGCAGGTGTAAAGCACCTGGAAATGAAGAGGGATGGACAGTCAGGGAAAGAAAGTGGCCCCCCAGAGGCGAGAGCGCAGAATTTATTGTGACCCCTGCACTAGGGAAGGGCATCTGGGGGGCTTCCTGCTTCTCATTCCATGTGGGCCCGAGGAAGAAGAGAGGAAAGGCCACTTCGGGGTTGCTGTGACTCTCTTCTTAGCTACTGGGCCTGTATATCCATTTCTGTTTTTCTCTTTTAAAAGACACGAGGAGAAGAAGTTCCCTCCCTCCACATGGCAGGAACGTGTTCGCCGTCGAGACACCCTCCTGGCAGGGCTGGGGGACAGGGGCTGGGGCTCGGCTCGTGCGTACCTCTTGCTCTGGGTGCTGGGCCCTGAGGGGTCTGTGAGTGACCCACCGTGGCCCTCACTCGAGACATTCAGAGAGACCCCCTGTCCAGCAACCCAGCTTCTTAGGGCTGCTTCTCTGAATTCCAAGCCCAGGTCCCCACTCCACCCCAGAAGGGATTCTTTGTGTTGAGTTGAACATGGCGGTGTCTCTGGTCCCCGCGGAACCCTGGTGACTCCTGGGTGCATTCATGGCCCTCTCCTCTCTGTCCCGTCCTCTCTCTCTTCTCCGCCTCCCGTCTGCAGGTTCACTTGCTGAAGGACCAGCTGGCTGCCGAAGCGGCTGCGCGGCTGGAGGCACAGGCCCGCGTGCACCAGCTCCTGCTGCAGAACAAGGACCTGCTGCAGCACATCTCTCTGCTGGTCAAGCAGGTGCAGGAGCTGGAGCTGAAGCTGTCGGGACAGAATGCCAGTAAGTGGAAGCCCCCCCCCCCCCTGCTTCCCTCCGCGGGGGCTCTGGAAAACGCCTTTTCTTCTCCCTGAAGCTCTTGGTGGTGTGTTCTTAGCCCCCTGCCCTGCCCTGGTGTTCTAGCGGAAGACAGAGGCAGCTCCATTTGTCCTGTCTGTACAGTTCATGGAACAGTGAAATAGCAGAGTCAGAGAGGAGCTTGGCTCCTTCTAGCCCAGGCTTGACCTTGAACGTCCCTGGGAGTCCCTGCCACGTGCTCATCCATGCTCCTCTCGAAAGGGGCTCAGATACTCCACGTCCTAATAAGGCAGTCTGCTTCTTTCTTCATGGGCTTTTCCAGTGGAAACAGACTGAGCACCTGTCGGGTGTCGTGCTGCCGGGGGGCTCCGTGGGAAACCTCACACTGTACGCGAGCTTACCCTCCCCTGCGCTGTAGAGTTTACAACTCTAGCATCGAACATGCTGGTAACAGGTGTCTGCTCTGTGCATAAGGCAGAAAAGAACTGGCCAGATAGCATGGCTGGTTCCGGGCAGAGGTTGCCTGGCGCCCGGCCTGAGGTGCCTGGCCGCCTCTGGACTGGCCTGGGAGGTTCGAGAAGGCAGCACATTGCCAGGCCTCCCTGGTGCTGACCCGTGGCCTGGTATGTGCTAGTCACAGAGCCACTGGCCATCTTCCGTGCCAGAGGCTATGATAGAATTTCACGGGCAGGATGTCGTCTAACCCCTAGAGTTGCAGATGTTATGCCCATTTTGTACATGAGAGAGTCTCAAACAGGTGAAGGCAGCTCAGGGTTCCAGAACCAGCAAGGGGTGGGGCCAAGATTCAAACCTGGGTCTGATGGCAAAACAAATGTGTCTTTTGTGAGACCAGTAATTCCTCAGCCTGTCCCTATAGCTTTTTTTTAAAAAAAATGAATATTCCCAAGTCCAGCCCATCGGGGTCATGATCAGTAGGTCTGGGCAGGGCTGGGACTCTTGCTTTAAGCCGCACGAAGGTACAGATTGGGAACAACCCCTGCATTTCGCTGCTGGAAGCCTCTCTGGGCTTCCGTCTCTGTTTACAGAGACCCTGCTCTGGCCCTCTCGGTTTGTACCCAGCTCATGCCTCCCCCCCCCCCCAACACCCACTTCCCCCCACTCCCGGCCACCTTGCTAACCTGGGCTGCTGTGCTCTTGTCCCCCCTCCAGTGGGCTCCCAGGACAGCTTGCTGGAGATCACCTTCCGCTCCGGAGGTCTGCCGGTGCTCTGCGACCCCACCACCCCGCAGCCGGAGGACCTGCCCTCACCGCCCCCTGGCGCGGGCCTGGCCGAGCTGGCCCACCCCGCCGGCAGCCCCCTAGGTAGGCGTGACTGCCTGGTGAAGCTGGAGTGCTTCCGCTTCTTGCCGCCGCCTGCGGGCCCGCTGCTGGGGGGCCTGGAGCTCCTCAAGTTCCGCGAGTCGGGCATTGCCTCGGAGTACGAGTCCAACACGGACGAGAGCGAGGAGCGCGACTCGTGGTCCCAGGAGGAGCTGCCACGTCTGCTCAACGTCCTGCAGAGGCAGGAGCTGGGCGACAGCCTGGACGATGAGATCGCTGTATAGGGTGGGCCGCGGCGCAGGGCTGGGCCAGGTGCAGGGCCGGAGGGGCGCGGGGGCCGGGTGCACCGCCGAGGACGCCCGCGCGGCGGAGGGCGGTGAGTGCCGGGAAGATGAGCGACTTTGGCTCCAGCCAGGGGCCCCAGAGAGCCTGTGGTTTCAGGAAAGAATCACAATTCTGCTTTGGAGGGTCCGATGGGGGAGAACTGGGACTCCCAGAGGCGAGTGGGCCCCTCTCTCCCACGTGTGCCTTGGGAGGGGAGGGCAGGGCCTTCCAGAGCCAGTGGCTTCGGGAGAGGGTCCCTCGTGCGGATCGCCAGGCTGCCCGAGGACCTGCCACGAGCGGGTTGTTTCATCAGGCTCCTCCGCTCTGTCCCGCCCGGGGTGCCCGGGGTGCCCGGGGAGCCCCCTCCCGCCCCATCTCCCAATCCCATGGCAAAGGGAAGCCATCAGGTGCCGGCTCAGGTCCTGTGTGTCTGGATATCCAGGATGTTACCAGTTGCCTAACCCTCCCCTGACCTTCTGGAAGGAATTCCTTCTCTAGGCCGTTGTGGAGATGACAGAGGTTGAATGCCCCGGTGGTAAGGGACGGGGTGGAGATCTCAGTGTGATCATGGAATTGGGATGTTTCACGTCGGACGTCGGGTAAGCACTGGGATGACTTGAACCTGGACGTTTGCTCTAGCTGGATGTGACGTGTTACTTCCGAGGGAGACTGGGAGTTGGACATCGTTCAGGCCCTTGCGGTGCAAGCCCTGGGGGAGGGCAGCCCCTTTGGGGCTCCAGATGATGTTGGTCCGATTCCTCAGTGTGGGGGCTCCCCCCTCTCCCGCCCCATCCTGCCTACAAGCTCAGCTCCTCCGCATGGAGGCTGGGAAGCTGCCTCCTTCTCCCTTCCGTGTCTTGCCTCAGGGTCCATGTCGGCCAAGGCTTGTACAGCATCCTCCCCTCGGAGAAAGTCCCCGAGCCCCCGGCCTTACCTCTCAACCCGTCCCCTCCACTGGGCGTTAGTGGTCAGCGTTTACTGCAGGAAAAAAACCAAACACGAGCTGGTAGCTGAGACTGTTTCTTTCCACTCTTCAGAATCACTGCCACTTTGGTCAGGGACCACAGCCCTGTCCCCCCCTTGACCTGTCTTTGACCATCCAGGCCTTGTCTAGAAAACGCCGTCTCGGCTGGCCGGCCAACCATGGCAGGGAGGCCACGCTCCCTTTGTGACAGTCCGGCCACGAGTGGCTGTTAGCAGATTTAAAGCTGCCTCGAGAGAGAGCCGAGCCAGTACTAGGGTCTTGTGTGTGGGGAAGTAAGTGTTCGTCCCGGAGAACGAGCAACAGACCCAGACAGCAGTAATCTGTGAGGATTCGGTGTTAAGGATGGGGTTGCCCAAAACACAGAGTTTTTCAACCCCAACCTTGCTTTATAATTTATAGAAGTGAAAGCGTAGCCCTTTTTCTTAAATAGCTGGGTTTCTTCTACACTAGAAAGTCCAAAGTAAAGGAAATACACATAGCTTTATGGTGGCCTTCCTGGGCACACCAGGGTATTGGCAGAAAGAGGATGGGGTGTGGATGGATGTGTGTGTGCACGTGTGTACAGATAGGCTTGTGTACCCGTGTGAGGGAAGGTGAGTACATGTGTGTGGGTGTGTGAGAAGTGACCGGAGAGAAGAGAGTGTGAATCTTCAGGGCGTTTGGACGACAGCAGGGTTGTATTGTTTTTCCTAACGGTTTATTTAGTTGGAGAAAGGTGGTTCTGTTTAGTTCGCTGTCTTTTCTAATTAGCCGTTGGACGGAATAGGTCCAAATACACAAGGAAGAAGCAGGTTAAGGTGAGAGCCCCAGACTGAAGGAGGTGTTGGGAATCCGGTGTGGCTGAGCCGGCTTCCCAGACTCTCCCCTGGGTGCAGCCTCTCTGAGTGGTAGAATCTTCTGGAGGGTTCAGGACAGTGGAAGGTCTGGCTTCTCGACCCCTGCCTGTAAGCAGGAGCCCAGCGTGAAGCCACCGGATTTGTGGAATGTGGCAGGAGAGGGGAAGGGCCAGGGGTGGGTGGGGCGTAGTTGCACAAGGGTTTAGAGAAGCTGCGGAGGGAAAGAAGAAAGGGGGTTGAGCAGAGAGTAAAGGATGGGAAGCGGCTGTCTGTACCGCTGACTCCGGACCCATCCTGGACCCTTGGCCTCGGATGCTCCGCGGTGGTTTCCAGCTGCCTCAGCCCCAGCCTCCCCGCAGAGGGGGCCTCCCCTGGAGCTCTGGTTTGCACGTCTGCACCGTCCCCAGTGTGCCTGGGGTGTGGCGACGGGAGACAGGATGGAACTAGGGGCCTTGACGGGTCGCCAGCCACTGGGCAGAGCAGAGAACAGCGCAGACCTGATTCCCCAGCGACGCCACCCCCTCCTCCCTCCTCCCTTCTCGCTCCGCTCACTCAGCTGCTGCCTTCCTCCTCTTTCATCTTTCTGCTCTGCCCTGCAGACAGGACAAGTGGACACCGGGGGGGCGCCTGCCCTATTGGTGCCTGCCTCAGCCTCCCCCCGGGGGCCGGCAGAGTCCTGGGCACCTTGAGGCTCTCCCAGGTGCAGAGCCAGCAAAGAATTTCTCTGCACAGAACAGACTGCGTGTTGGGATGAAAACGATACTCCTATCCCCGCTTCTACCAACGCTCTCTGTGAAGCCCCTTCGTAGCTTCCCTTCTGCCCACGGCTCCTGTTCAGCACTTGTGTTCCTTTGATTTCCTCTTCGCCTCACCGCCTCCTCTCACCCCACCGAGCCCGAGCCCTCTGCTTTCTGAAACTCTTGTGTCATTAACTCTGTCGGTTCAACTCTCTGGGACAAGATTCTGTTCATGTAAAGTGCACTTACTCCCTGGATGTCGTCACTAGTCTAGTGGCTTTTGCTAAATAAACCTTTCTTATTTCTAAAAGCTTTTCCATGGTCTTTTCTTGCTTCTTCTATCTGCTCCCTGACTTGCCCTCACTCCCACCCCACTTCCCAAGCCAGCGGCCATCAGCTCTGCGAGCCACTGTTCTCGGGGCGGTGGTGGTCAGAAAACGGGGGAGGAAGGTGGTGGCTTCAGGCGCGATTTAGCTAGACCAGCCTTGCTCAGCAGGCGGCTGTGCTGTGGTTTTTCCAGGACAGTGTGGCTTCCCCGGGGGGTCATTCGGCGGTGTCTGGAGACAGTTTCGGTTTGACCGAACTGGGGGAAGGATGCGTTTGATAATTAGTGGGTAGAAGCCAGGGACGTTGCTAAACATCCTACACACACAGGAGGACCCCACCCCCCACCCCCCAAGAGAGAATCACCCGGCCCCAAATGTCAGTAGTCCCGAGGTTCAGAGGCTCCGGGCTCATGCCTGCTTCCAGACTCTCCCAAGCCCGGGTCTTTTCACGCTGCAGATGTCACTGGCGTATAAGCACATTTTGAGTGCTTGAAAAAGTACGACATCGTAGATATTTCCAGCTATAACGAAGATCATCTAGATCATAAAATTTCTTGGACTCCCTGACTAAATGTCTGAACTACGCAGTAGTAGTAGGTAGGATTCCGAACGGCCCCGTTCCTGAAATGCCCATCCCGGGGTCAAAACGGGCTCGTCCCCACATCTGGCCTCAGGCATGGTGGTGCCCTTGTCGCTCGGCTCGGCAGAGGGGTGCTGGCTCGAGGGCACTTGGCCTTCCTGCCAGGAGGCGTCATGGAAAGCAGGAGGAAGGCTAGCGAGGGAAGAGCATCAGAGAGATAGAAGCTGCAGGACTTCGAAACCCGGCATCATGGAAACCAGATTACTTTGGCCAGGACATTTAGCCGCCTCGAAGGCAGAGGCCCTGTTGGCCTGGTACTTTGTCAGGCGCGGCCAACTTTGCAGGAAGGCTGAGAGGATCTGATCAACCCTTTGCCCCTTTCTGAGTGAGGGAACTGAGCCTCATTTTTCTCATCTGTAAAATGGGGACAAAACAGACCACGTAAAGCGGTAATGACAAGTAAATGAGCAGGCATTTTCCGAGCATCAAGCAGAGTGCCTGGCAGGGGCTCAGGGCACCACAGAGCTTACCTGCTAGTTGATTGGGGTGGCGGGAGGTGTGCCCATGTGGTCTGTGCCTTTGTGGGCTGTGTGCATTTCCTGCGTGCTGAAACTTCCCTCGGAACTCTGCTCTGAGAAAGTCCCTGGGGTTCCCAATGACGCTGGTAAATGTGTGAGAGGCAGAGAGCGTCTAACTTCACACGAAACTCCAGCCCTTGCCGGGCAGTGGGCACGTGCTGTGACCCCCTGCTCAGACCCCAGCTGCAGGATGGCTTGCTGTCTTTATAACGGGTTCCATGCCTGGGACACATATACCCTGCAGGAGGGAGTGTGGGTTGGGCAGGCGGTGTGAGGCCGGACAAGAGCCGAGTCCTCCTGATTCCCTCACAGACTGAAGGAAGGCCATGAGGCCCCCAGGTGAGCCCATCCTCTTGCTCCCTTCTCAAGGGCCCCACCAAGGAGACCCACGTGTGTGGGGATGCACAGAAGGGGAGGTCTTCAGGGGCGTAGGTGACTTTTGCAGTTTGGGAAACAGGAAATCAGAGTGAGAACCCCTCTGCTACCCTCCCCTGAGGGGTCCAGGGGATGACGTCAGGGCTCCCCAGAGAGACCACCCACCCTGGAGTGGGCAGGTTGGGGGTCTGGAGCCCACAGTACAAGTACCCTATTGGACTCTGGCTGGGACGGTAGCAGGTGGGGAGAGAGCAAGTGGGGAAGGGTCTCGCCACGTGCGACATGATGGGATTCGAGCCCAGCCTCTCACAGAAGAGCCGTGAGCGGCATTTTAGCAGCACAGGGATAAGCAGAAGCAGGCCTGCTGAAGCAGAAAGCAGAGGCCTCACTGGGGGCCAATCTTCCACCTCAACCTGTTGGCCAACCGGGGGCTGGGCGGAGGCTGAGGTAAAGGGAGACTTGGCGTTGGGGGCCCCCCGGAAAAGGAGATGCCCCACAGCGGTGAGAGCGCCCCCTTGGGGCATTAGGGAGCTGAAATGAGAGGTAAGTACGGCCTAAAAATAAGACCAGTGAGCATTCAGCTCACTTTTCTTTTTTAGAACCACGTAATGGGTAAGACACATGTCCTCCCCACATCCCTGGTGTTCGGCCACGTTTCTGGGTCGGAGCTGGTAGTGAGGCCGCCTCGGAAATGGATTGACCGCCGGGGCTGGCCGCTGCTGCGCTCCTCGGTGACGGGAAGCCGCGTTTTCACGCGTGTCCCTGCCTGCTTTGCCGTGACGCAGCTCAGCCAGGTACAGACGCCCCCCAGGTCAGAAGCAAGTCTGTCGTGCTTCAGCAAAAGTGCCTCTTCCAAGTGAAGGATCGTGGGGCACGTGGGGTGGGGGTGCCCGGCCCCACGTGCCTGTTTCCTGCCTTACGCACGGGGCCACGTGGTCCTCCCTGTTCCTCCCCTCGGGAGATCTAACAGCCGAGAAGCTTTCAGAGCGCACAGAGGTGCTGCGGGGGGAGCCTCCCTGTGCCCGCAGTAAAGGGCGTTCACTCTCCTCCCCTCCGGCCGAGCTCTTCCGCAGGGGAACTGACCACAGGGGGACCCACCAGTAAGCCAGCGTCGCCCCAGAATCACCCAGAAGGTCGCTGAGAGCCCAATGGCCAGGCCCCCTCCTGCCCCCACCGAGTTTCTGATTCCATGAATCTGAGATTTCGTTTCTAGCAGATTCTTAGGGGATGCCGACGCTGCTGATCTGGGCACCTCACTTTGAAAAGTGCCCCTAGAGAAGCTCTTCTCCAACTTGGGGAGGAGAGGGGACGGGAAGGCGGGAGGGGCCGCGAGGGGACCTGCTGTTGCTCGCCAACCGTTCGCCAGCGGGTGACCCGGGACTTGACGGAAGGCTGTGACCAACTTGGGTTTATTGACATCTCTCTGGAGGCATGAACGGGCTTCCTCCCCGCTTTACCTGAGGCGCCCACTAACGGGACAGCTGCCACCCCCAGCCCCCAGCCCCCAACCAGGCTACTTAAAGGCCTGGCAGTTGCCTGAGGAGAGCCGGTCCCCGGGCCGGGCCTTCTGCTCCTTGCCCCAGAGGGTTTTGAGCTTGCGGTAGTACACCCTGCAGCTGAAGCCTTCCCTGAAGCCCCCCTTGATGTGGCTCTTGAGGGAGTGCAGAGTGGGGTACATGCGGCAGCAGGCCGCACACTTGTAGCCGCTCTGCTGGGCCGGGTGCCACCTGGAGGCCGTGAGAATGTCCTGGGACGTGATGTAGTCCGTGGAGTCCGGGCCATGCCTAGACTTCTTGCTGGCCTCACGGGCGCAGGTGTTCTCTGGGGAGGAGGAGGACGAGCAGATGCTCTCGGCCAGGTCCTCGCGAAGGCAGCTGTCCCCCCTGCTCTCGTCCCGCTGCACCTCCAGGAAGCTGTAGGCCTCCGGGTGGCTCTCCTGGTCTGTGCAGACAAAGTAGCTGTAAGGGGAGAACCAGGGCCGGTAGATGGTGCAGTTCCGCCTCAGCTGCTCCCCGTTCTGGGGGTCCCTCAAAATGCAGTCTGCGGAGGAAAGGGTCGGGTTTGAGCGCAAGGCCCCAGGGTGGCCAGGGGTGGAGGGGCCGGGAGAAGCAGAAAGGCAGGCGGTCAGGAGTCAGGTGTGGTCCAGGGGTCTCTCCCCGCGGCCCCCTCGACTGCAGTTCTGAGAGTAAGCAGGAGTCAGGGTGGCGAGAGCTAAGACCCATCCTTCCTCTGCTCCCACCAGTGGCAGTTGGGTATTGGGGGGTAGAGACCACTTGCGTTCCCTAAGCCTCGGCCTTGGCCAGGTGCTTCTATCCCGGCGGACACCTCGTCTCCCCTTCCTCGAAGGGCAGGCAGGTGGCTCAGTGGCTTCCCAGCACCCCTTTCCCACACCCCCTGGCCACGGCCATTGTCCCAGCCTCTCTGTCTGTCTGCCCGCAACAGCCCACCCCAGGCGGAAGCTGCGGTTTCACCCCCGGCTCGGGAGACGGGCCTGCGGGGGCCTGCGGAAGGGAGGACCAGGAAGGCGAGGACAGGGGTGGGAAGCCCCCGTCCTGTAGGGGAGCAGCCCTGCCCCTCCAGCTTCTCACAGGTGCCTGCCCAAGGCAGAGAAGGCCTCACCTGGAGAGAACCCCGGGTTCTGCACCCCGAGCCGGAACGCGCTGCTGTGGTACGGGGCTGGCAGGGCCTGAGCTGGGCTGGATGCCTCGGAGGGTAATGCGGTCTTTGCAATGTCTGGGTTAGGGAAGAAACGCTCTGGTGAGCTGCGCGAGGCTGGGAGTCCTCTTCTTGGTGACCAACCCCCCAGGACGTACCTAGAGGCTCTACCTTGGGACTTGATGACATTGCAAAGCTGAAGACAAAGAGCGCCCTTTTTGCACCCAGATAGGTTCTGGGTGGCATCCTGGGGAAATCCAAATGGGGCATTTTCATGGAGATCTGGGCAAGATTCTCTCCACGGGAGAAGTTTAGATACAGACCAGATGACCGCTTTCTGCCCTGCGCATCTTTCTCTTGACCTTCCTGTAGCTTGGTTTTTGTGTGTGTGTGTGTGTGTGTGTGTGTGTGTGTGTGTGTGTGTGTCTGTCTGTCTGTGTTCCAGCCTCAGAGCTTCCTCCGGGATCCAGGGGAGGGAGTCTGGTCACGGATCACATAGCTATAGTACATAAAGTTATGTGGTTTCTCCAACTGAAAGCATTTCCCGCCCACAGCCCAGGAGTGTTCAGGTGGACTCTGGCCGTGTGAACGCGCTGGTGGCTGCTACCACTTGGTGAAGAGCCAGCCCGTCTCCACTCCCAGAGTGGAACCAGAGCTCAGTCGGGGAAGCCACTGTGTAAGGGTCCTCTGGACAGGCACATGGCTGTTGAGGAGAGCTGGCTGGCCTCCTCCAGCCGTAACAGGCGCACCTCTCCAGGAACCACCCGGAAGCCTTGTGACCCATGCAGGTTCCTATTCAGCAGGTCTGGGGGCGGCCTGAGCTCCTCCATTGCTAACAAGCTCCCAGGTGAGGCCCACAGGGAGGCCCGCAGACCACAGTGGGAACAGCGGGTCCTTAGACAGTCCATCTCGATTCCCTGCTGTGCTCCTCAGGGACCCTGCCTCCTAGGTTCCTACTGATGCGGTGGGAAGCCTGTCTCTTCTCTGGCCTGTCCCAGCCAGGGCTTCAGCAAGTCCCTGCCCTACAGAGACCTGAGATTCTAGAGGGAAAGAAAAACTGGACAACAAATGTGTTCCCCCATCCTTCCCTTGCCAGAAATGAATAAACATCAGGAACTACTTACCATGAACGCAGCATTTTGAAAAATTATTTTCTCCCCATGTGTAATTTGACTTTCTCACTAACTCGTAGTCCTGTGACATGATCTGGTAGAGTACTCAAAAGCTTCCAGAAAAACCACATTTTTGTGGCCCTAGTGGCACCAGAGTTTACCTGGCAAGCTGGTGGCGTGTGAGGACATAATGTCGGGAAAAGTGCTCAGGGCTGAGGAAGAGATTCGAGGTCCAGAAATGCTGAGGAGTGAGAAGTTCTCCATGTTCGGACTGCCGTCGGGTATGGAGATCACACATCTGCTCCCCGGAGGCTGGCTGGGTTGTCCAGACGATGAACATTCTCAGTGCAGTTGACATCACAAGAGGGTCCCATGATTCCGCTCGCTGGCCAGGCTGTCCCTTTCAAAGACGGGCGGAGTCTCTAAAATTTTAGAAAGACTTTTTGGGACTTGTCATCCCTCATCAGCCTGCCTCGACTGAGAATGCCCGGGGGGAGGAAGCCTGTGGCAGAGATGTGACCACCATGTAATCTGTTGACTCCCATCCTGTTGATCTTTGGTGTCCTTTTGTGTCCTTGCTCTCACGCCCCCCAACTCTGGGGACCTCTGTCCTCTCTGAATAAGCTTCTCGCTCAGCTTCTCCTTCCTCTGCCTCACCTCTGCTATCCGGTGTTTTTGTTCTTTCTGCAACTGAGTTTGGAGTATAATTTTTACATTTTCTCTGGAAATTGTTTGAAAGTGGCAAAAAGTTGCAAAACGAAAACTAGTTGTTGTGCATTCTGTATCCGGGTTTTCCTGTTGTTAACATTTTGTCCCGTTTGCTTTGTCAATCCCCCTCCCTCCGCCCCACACGTGGCTTGCTGAGCTATTCCAAGGTAAGTTACAAGCATCATGGCCCTTTGTGCCTAAATACTTCCGTGCACTGCCTAATAGGGACCAGGTAGCGTTTTAAACGGTGGTGCTGTCTGTTTCTAGCAAATGACTACAACACAAGCAGGCGGCTTACTCAACACCATTTTCTCCTGGTGAGCAGTTTGCCGAGGGACTGAACTCCAAGTGGCCAGGTTGCTTCTCCTCTCCGCTTCGCTTCTGTCCAACCCCAGCCTAGCCTGCTGCGGGCGGTGGGGTAAGGGTGAGAGGTGATCCCGCCATTTTGAAGATAAGCCCCGTTGTAGAGCGCCACAACAGGTGCAGACTAGGTACAGAGAGTGCATTTGATCGAACTGTGCATCTGCTTGGGCTGCATGGAGAGACGTGGCCCGGTCGTGGCACACGTGCATATGTGTGTGAGCTTCTGGGTGTGAGAGCCCAGAGTTGTCTTCCTGTTGGTGTCTGCCTGCAGGACTTCAGTGTTGCAGGACAGGGTGGAGGACCTCGCTGCCTCCCGCAGAGCCTGTCTTGGAGACTTAGAAGGCGTTGGAATTTAGTGGACACCATGGACCTGGGCAGCTTTGAGGGAATTGGCTGTTTGATTTGGCCCTTGTGGTGCAGAGGAAGATCCTGGGGTCCGGGGAGCTGGTGTGCGTGAGTTCTCACCCCGTTCTGTTAGCTACCTGTGCAGCATCAGGCAAACCTCCCTGCCACCGCGTCCTCTTATTTTACTCATTTAGACGCTTGGAATGGTCTAAACCCAGGTGGTTTGTGTGCAGAAATGGGACAGGAGAGTAATGAGCGACGTACACAGGGTCCAGAAGATTTGGAATTTAATCCTGCAGGAGCGGGAGGGGTGTCATTGAATTCTTTCCACTGCCAGCTTGGGAACGTCAGACAGACTTCCTGTAAAGGGGGCTCAGAATACTGGGGAACACACGCAAAGCTCCCTCGGTGCCTGTTGGTAGAGTTTTTAAAAACCAGACACTTCCGGTCTGGGGATTGAAGAGTTTGTGGGAACCTGCTTGTCCAGAGTTTTCTCGCATGTTATACCCTCCTGGTATGTTGTTGCTGGTGGCCGGGGGCAGGAGGTGACAGTCCCAGAGTGGCCGGCCGCTACATAAAATGTGTCTCTCTCTTGTTTGCTTCCCACCTGCTTTCCGAGCCCCTTTCTCGGACAGGTAAGAGACCGTCTTTCTGATGGACGACGTACGTCACAGATGCTTGGCTCTGCTCGGACATGTGCATGTGGGGGTATTGTGGGGTGGGCCACCAGGTTGGGCAATCATCGTTTCTCTTTCCATCATCATCATTACGTTCTGAACCACCCCGCATCTAATCTGGGGGGAGGGACGGAGTGTGGGGGTCGTTAGTGCCATCAGCAGGAAAGGTGCTCATGGCACACCCGAGGGTGTGGAAGCAAAAGAGGCCCCCGCCAGAGCCCCACATCCACGAGCAGACCGCTTGTTCCCAGGCTGACCTCTGCAGAGGAGGTTATGAGTGACTTCTGTAAATGGTAAAGCCTCGGGAACAGCTTCTCTACACCGTCTGCCCGTAATGTGGTCAGGTTTTAAGGATTCCTCTCAAAAGCCCATTCGATTAAGCCAAACTTACGAAATGGCCAACTCTTGTGCCAGGCCCTATGCCAAGTGCTCCAGAAAGTTTAAAAAAAAAAATCACTGGGGATACAGCGTCTCCTCCAGGAGCTCCCCACTTGGTTTTCAAGACCAGGTGCGTTGGCCAGAAAGACACAGGGAATTGCAAAGAGTACATAGGACAGGTTTTCTTTAAACTACTGAAGAATTCAGCATAGACATTTGGGAAGGTAGCGAGTGAGAAGTGTGGGAAATCTACAATGGGGCGTGATCCTGTAGTTGCTTCTTAGGAAGTTTTTCAGATGAGAGGAGCTCACAGTTCCCGAGTCACTTGGGGTTTGTTTGGGTTACTTACACTCGCAGAAATGAGCAGGTCTGCTCTGTACATTCACCAGACACCAGTAAGGAGACCGGCTCAGATCTATCAGAGTCAGGAAGTGGCAGGGGTGGGAGGGGGGGGTGTGCCTTCCCCAGCCAACCTCTTTTGGACACTTGCCCCGGTTTCACGGTGGCCCAAATACACTTGCTGGTTTGGAGGGAAATAGTCAAATGCTTTCATGGCCAAGGGCTTCCCGGCAAGTCCACAGATTTTACGATTAAAGAAAAGCTAGGATGCAGGACACGATAGGGAAAGCACTCAGAAGTGGGTGATGGTGTGGCAAGATAATGCTCTTCGTAGAGTCACAGGAGCTGATGACCCCATTGGGGGCTGGGCTGGAAGTCCTGCTGGTGCGGTGTGGCCACACCTGGAGCTCAGGCCACCTCACCCGGTCAGCTCTGTGCCCCAGACCCCGGGGTGGTTCTACCCCAGTTCCCTAGCACGGGCCCCACTGTGGTGCCTTCCCTGTGTGCAGCAGACGCATAGACCTGGGGGTGGGGTTTGTCTGCTCTGCCCCCTGCAGCTTCCTGCTGCCGCCCAAAGACCTTTACAGGAGGGCTTCTCTAGCTCGGGTGCAGAAGGGGTATGTCTGCTGAAACCGCAGTAAAGGGAGATGCACCCCCGGGCCAGGGACTCAGCAGTGCAGGGCAGGGAGAGCTACTTGATGGCAAGTCCAACAAAAGCAGCAGCACACCCCAACCTCACTTACTCTTGGGAAGGCTCCGCGTGCGTAGGCACTTGGAGGTGGAGACCAAGAACAGAGTCTGTGCTCAAGTGTTACCTCTTCTTCCCCCAGATCGGCAGAGTATCTAGAGTACCTGGTAGGGACAGAAACCTCACGTGTGCCTCCAAGGCCCCAAAGAATGGATCTGTCTTTGGAGGACGGAGCTTGACTTCCCGGTGGGGGAGGACACGCTGAAACAAGCGTGTGGACGGTGTGGCTTAAAGCCCCAAGCACCATTCATTCCAGTGACAACCCTTAGAGCTATGATCTTGACCTCTGTGGTTCTCCCATCTGCAGAATGGGTCTGGCAGTTCGAGGGATTTATTGAGCACCTTCTGTATACCCGACCAGGCTAGCTGTTAGGAATACAAGACGTGGCCTTGTTCACAGCCTGGTGGCTCTACCTGCCGCCCTTGGAGTTAGTCCTTCAGACCGAAGTTGGGGAGAGAAGGGCCGCCTGTGAGGCTGCTCGTCCGTGACACCAGGCCACGGGAAGTCCGTGGAGAGGGCGAGAACCGAGGAGTTCTCGTTCAGCCCCTCTGGTCATGGCCTTGTGACCTCAGGTCCAGAAGACAGTCCTTCGTGTCCATAAGTAGGATTCCTCCCATGGCCCAGCTCGCTGGCTGGTCGTGAGGCTGCGGTCAGGCTCCTCCTGCTCCGCTGGGTGTCGAGGCTTCGACGTGAGCCGGTCCGGAGCCCCCACCCGGCGTCTCTCGGCACGCAGCCGCCCATGCTCCCACGTTCCTCTTCAGGAGACAGGGAGCCTGTTTTCCCACAGAGAAAATGTGCCCCGCGGGCGGCCTTCAGCGGGGAGCTTCCCACGCGAGCCTCCACCAGCTTCGGCCCCTGTGCCGGCGTCCGCTCAGCTGTGTTCACAGTGACAGAAAATACCATAGTTCATTTCTTCGTCATTTTTTCTTCAGAGGGCTCGGTGGCCCCAAGGTCAGGGGTCAAGCCAGGAGTCAAGGAGGCAGGTGTAAAGGGATAAATTGGGGGGAAGTGGTAGGTTTAAGGCTGGAGCTCGTCACCAGTGGGCCGGGCAGGGTGGAGCTGGAAGGGCTCGTCCCAAGTCCCATCTGGAAAACCCACACAGAAGGGTTCTCCCCCGAGTGTTTCCAGAGCCCGGGGCAGTGACAGCTGTGGGTGTGGTGTGCGGGCAAGAGGCCGAGCGACCCGTCCCCGCTCACCCCAGCCCTCTTCCCGTCTGTTTGCAGTGGACCACGGCATGTTCGAGAACGTGAACGCCGCCCACGCCCCAAAGCTGCAGCCCAGCTGCTCCTTCCCCCACCTGTCCCGGCTGGCGGCCCCCAGCTCGGCTGCCCCGGGGTCGGGGGTCTGGGTGGGCAGCAGTCAGCACCTCAAGAACCTGGGCAGAGCCGTGGGGGCCAAAGTCAACGACTTCCTGCGGAGAAAGGAGTCCTCGAGTCTGGACGGTGCAGGTGCCATGGAGATTAATAGGACTGCGGGGGCCCGGCTGGCCAGCGGGGTTCCGGGCGAGGAGGCCAGGTGAGTGCGGTTGGGGGGGCCGGCAGCACTCCAGACTGACCCGGGGCCTCCAGAGAGCAGCTCTGAGCCGGGGACATGAGCTCGCCCTGCAGAGGACAGAGCTGGGCTTGTCCTGGTTGTTGGCTGCCCTGGGGTCACTATGGCTGAAGTTTAGCAAGCACCTGTCAGGCGTGCACAAGCGCCAGGCCCCACGCTCCCCTAAACCCTGAAGCAGCCCAGATGGTTTCCATCTTGCACAGAACCAGGTTCAGAGGGGTGAGGTTATGGAGTCAGTAGCGGCACAGCTGGATTCGAACCCCAGCATTGCCCGAGGCTCCCGGGGTGGATGCTAACACCCAGCCACAGCTTCGAGCCGCTGCTCTGCCGCTGGTAGGGGAGGAACGTGGGTGTCCCTGGGACCCACCAGGGCAGGGGAGGGAGAAGCCTGCTGGGGTCACCAGGTCCCTGCCAGGCCTTGTTTTCCACACCGGCTATGCTCCTCGGCGGGCAGCGTCCCCCGTAGGGCTTATGGCAAAGCTCTGATGTGACACAGCTCGCCGGTGGTCCCAATGGCAACACGTAGCTGCTGTCAGCACTGGGCAGGGGGTCACCAGGGAAAAGCCAGCGGTGCTCCAACTGCCACAACCCACAGAGCAAACCGAGCAGGGATGCGCTTGCTGGGTGGGCAAGCCATCGTGCGGTGGGAGCCGGGGTCTCACCACCCTCAGAGCGCCCGGGGCTGTTGTCATTGACCCCCAGGTCGGCCCTGCCAGATGCATTCCCTCGGCTGGATCCTCCGCCTCCCATCACCAGGAAGCGAACCCCCCGGGCCCTGAAGACGACGCAGGACATGCTGATTTCGTCACAGCCCGTCCTGAGCAGCCTGGAGTACGGGACAGAGCTGTCTCCCGGGCAGCCCCAGGACCCCCTTCCCACTGCTCCACCCGAAGCCCCCCTGGAAGTGGTGGACAAGGGCGAGGCTCTGCCCAATGGAGAGGTTTCCGTGTCCGTGCCTGACCTGATTCACCAGGACGGCCAAGACGAACCCAAGCCGAAGATGACTGAGTGCCGAAGGGCCTCCTCCCCGGGCCTCCTGGAGAGGAACGGCCTCAAACTCAGCCGGAGCCCCCCCGACCTGGCCGAGCCGCTGGAGGACGGCAGCTCCCCTCCTCGGGCACGGACCTCCAGCCTTGACAATGAGGGCCCGCACCCAGACCTGCTCTCCTTTGAGTAGGGCCTCTTCTTCCTGCCAAGCACCCCCTTCCCCTCGTCCATCTCTTTCCCTGGTCCCCTAGTCCCCGACCCCGGCTCTGTGTGCCCTTGGCTCCCTGGTGCAGAGATCAGCAGAGAGCTGGTCCCCCCGCGTGGGCTGTGCAGGGACAAGAGTCCCTCAGTTGTCCTTGTCAAAGGCTCATTTTCTGTAAACCTGAGGACAGGTCCTCTGGGTGCCGGCCACAGCCCCGGGCTGTTGGAGCACCTCTACTCCCCCGCCGCCCTGACTTCCCGCTGTGCCCCTGCCCCTCTCCTTCCATGGTCTGGTTCCCCTCTCCGGCCTCGGCTGAGGGAATCTGGCTGGGTGGGAAGTGAAGGGTTTGGCTGAGGATGGGCCCAGCCTGGAAAGCGGCCTACCCTGAGTGCCGCCCAGCCTCCGTTCCGCCCGGTCCGCAGACCACGGAGGCCCCAGGTGGTTGCCTCGCGTCTGGCCTTTGGGTACGGGCCAGAGGAGACACCAGGCCTGAGACCCGGAGGCAGCCTGGTCGCCGGCAGTTCTCGGGGTGTTTCCCATATGGCCAGCTGGGGAACACACCAAGCCCCCCAGGATGGGGCCCAGAGCCAGGCACTGAGGAGGCCCTGGGGGAAAGGGGTACGACCTGGCACATGTGGGCGCCAGGTGCAGAAGGGGAGGCCGGGGCACCCTTGCTGCACGAGGACAGGGCTAGGTAGGCCCTGCAGAGGCAGCCAAGCGGGCCACCATCCTGCTTTGGGGGAGGGCCCGGGAACTTGGCGTCCAGGCAGCTGGCCCCAACAGAACCTGGGGCCGAAGTCATGGAGAAGACAGGATGAGGCCAGGGCAGTCGCTGGGGGCTCAGAGCAGTTTTCAGGGACCACCCCATGGCCTGAAATGAGGCAGAGGTAAGGTCCGGGTATGGTAAGTGTCCGAGCTGGGGTGACAAACAGGAGACTGCGATGTGGCAGGAGCCCTGGGACAGGTTCCCTCTCACCAGGCAGGAGGTGTTTGCGCTCATGTTCAAATGGCCTGTGATTCCTGTCTCCCTCAAGCAGCCTCTGCCCTGCCTTCCACTGGCCCAGATGCCACATGGTCCTCTCTGCATCCCGGCCTTCGGGATCTATGTCTGGTTCATCCAGCACTAACCGGTGCCTGCCCTCCTGGGTTAACCCACTTTTATGTTCCTCTCTCCCACCAGGGACCCTGTCATGCTGTCTTCCTGTGGCCAGGAAACCCTGTCGGGGGGAGATCCCAACCCTGGGGGCCTTTGCAGCAAGAAGAGAACCTCCCTTTTGTTGAATAGGGTGGCTGGCTGCCTAGAGAAGCCTGGGGTGGCCCGTCCAGCCGTGGCAGCCGGTGGGCCTCCTGCTGCCGTCCCTTTTCTGTCCATTGTTCGGCTCCCCCTGCCCCCCAGCACTGCTCATGTTGTCCCATCACCCAGTTCCCGCTCCCCGCCCTCCCCACCTTTGTGACATCCAAGCAAACTCCTCTGGACCCAGGATCCGGGAGCCTGGTGGGAGGCGGCTCAGCAGGGTGCTGGCGGCCCTTCTGGTGTTCTTGCTTCTGGAGCCTCCTGCCCCCTCTCGCACCCCATCTTCCGTTGCCCCAGAAAGCCGGGCTGCACCGTGTGCT
Source organism: Mustela lutreola (assembly GCF_030435805.1). Classification (NCBI taxonomy): domain Eukaryota; kingdom Metazoa; phylum Chordata; class Mammalia; order Carnivora; family Mustelidae; genus Mustela; species Mustela lutreola. The sequence goes on along the minus strand of NC_081303.1, from coordinate 69,502,172 downwards.
CCTGGCAAAGCCTCAGCTCCCTTTCCCACGAGGGGCTCTGCAGGCCGGGTGCCGGGGGCAGGGCGGGTACTGAAGGTCTAGATCCTGCCGCCTTCCTCCAAGAACATCACTACGATATGATCTCTGACCCCGAGACTCAGAAGTTCTCAGGACTAGCGTTTGGAAGCCTGTGAGTTCTCCCAGAACAGCTTGAGGTTTTGCAGACAACACAGAGCTGGGGACCGGGTGGGGGGCGGGCAGAGAACCTAACGGCCTGTGCTGGGAGCTTCCATGCCAGAAGATCTGTTTGCTTTTCCGGTGGGAAACTCAGCAGAGCCTTGGCCCCTGGGGCTTCTGCCCCAGAGATAAGGGTGGCCCCCGCCAAGTGACAGGGTGGCCCCCGCCAAGTGACTCGGCGGCCCGACATGCCGAGAGCTGGAGGGCCTGGGCTGGCTTAAGCACGCTGCTCTCCATGCCACACCCAGCCGCTGCTGAGGTCCGGCACCTCAGACTCAGGGTAGCCCAGGGATCCCAGGACATCCCAAGACCATTGCCAGCCTAACGCTGGAGTTCCTCAGACTCATGTCTGGTGCCCAACGAGGACCGGCGGGACCCTGCTCCCATCGTTGGCGTCTCTATGATCTCCACCCAGGCCATCGAACTCCCACCAGGGGTGGGGAGGCGGTGAAGCTGCCATGTGGGGGAGGGGGGGCTCAAACCTGAAGTCCCAGCCTAGATGCGGCCGGTAATGCCTGGTGCTAGGGGCTGAGTGCTGCCCCCAGGCGGCAGCAGTGACAACTTCTAGTCCTCCTGAGGGCCTGGGCTCTGAGCAGCTTCCTGTGTCTGTCTCAACAGCCTGACCTCACTGTGGTCACAGTGTCCCCCCTACGCCCCGCCAAACACACCCTCATAGTGAGTCCAGCTTCTCACTATGGGCCACTTGGGTGGCCTGGTCGACGCAAGGGCAGGATAATGAGAAACAACCTATCTTCTGAGCCTGCATAAGGGAGGTGGGGGCACAGTCTCTTCCCTCCCTGGTACCTACCCCCAGCCCCACTGTACTCCTAGTCGGCACTGAGCCTTCCCCTGATAAATCACAGGTGAGCTTCCAGAACCTGGCAGGAGAGTGGCGCTCTCCCCTGCACAGAGAGAGAGGTGTCTGTGTGACGTATGTGGGCGATATGAAGACTAATGGGCATAGCTAGGCCCATCGGCTTTGAAAGAACAAAGAGCTTGGCCCCACTCTGGGAGAGGAACTTTACAGATCTGAGTATTTTCTAGAGATTTTATATTTATATTTTTAGTAGTGTTCTGGTAGAAGGAAAGTGCAGAATAAAACGATCTGATTTGGTTTCGTCCGTTGGCTTTGGTTTCTCTGGACTGAGGGGAAGTGGTCGATTTTCTCAAGGCTGGCTTGTTGGCGGGCAAGCACTGGCCTTTTGGGTTAGGAGCCCCGGCTGCTGAGACAGAGGTTGAACCCTGAGGCTGGTGGGCACTGTCTGCTGACCTCCCACCAGAGGCCCTCGGGGGAAGTGATCTCAGGTTTCCCCCTCCATGAGTCCCCCTAACTGGCTGGCCACTAAGCATCCCTCTTCCAACCTGACCATCATGTGGCTGTTGGAGGGGCGACATGACGGAGGCAATTGGACCCCTGGATTGTCCTCTAGGCCATGACTTACCTGGGGCACAGCCCTCTTCCCCAGAGGAGGGGACAGGGCTGTGCCTGTGCACACGGACCTCCTGCAGAGGGGCCAGAGCTGCTGGCTGAGGTACCTCCCCACCCTGGAGCAACGTTGACGCTCGATTACTGGTGGGAGCCTTGCTGCTCCAAGGCCAGTGTCGGGCCCTGGGACCCGGAGGCCTCACACAGCCAAGAGAGGGCCGGGCCTCTAACTGCCTGAAAAGGCAGGAAATGGAGAATGGATGGGAGTGGGGCAGGAAAAGGGGCCTTTCTTCTGTTCACAGTAGCCATACACCTTTTTAAAGGGGGCCCGGCTCTGTCCTTTGCTGGGTGAGAAGGGTGGGTTCTACAGCTCAGCACGTGGGGTCCCAGGCTCCACATCCGAAACGCTTCGGGCAGGAGGCCCCCAGCCTTTTCTGCATTGAGTTCCACTCAGTGTCTCAGAGGATGAAGAAGACAATGGTCCTGAAGGCCGTGCTGCTTGCTTCCACCCAGCGGGGCACGGCGCATTGTTCTGGAGAGGCGGCAGAAACACAGACACCAACCCCACACATTCCCCGCATGGTGAATGGTCCAGGTGAGGGGAGCATTGAAATCACAATAGCAACTTTTCTCTAGGTCCAAGCCCTAGCAACTATACCCCAGGTAACATCTCCGACTGACGGCTCCCCGGATGGGCTTCTGCGGGCATTCAGGTGTGAAATACACCTTTCCCATGCCTTTCTTTTCCACTGTGATGCAAAGTAGGTATTTGGGGCGAAGATCAAAGAGGGGATATTGTAGCAAAACGGTTCTTTGCAAGTGTAGAAACGGCTGTGCCTGTCACTCTTCATGCGGTGCTCCAGGCTGAGCTGATGGTCTAGAAAGCTGGGTGCAAAGATGGATTTGTTCATAAAACCTATCCAAGCCCCTCCAGGAGCCCAGTACTGTCTGGTGCACAGCGGTAACCTAGTGGGAAAGGGCTACCTCATTCTCTCCATTTCAGGAAGGGGTGAGGACACCGCAGAACCCTCACTCCTGGGACAGGCTATGTTAGCAGGGTACCAAAACGCAGCAGAAGCATCGAAGGAAGGCAGTGAATTTCAGCTGGTCGTGTCCTTCCCTCTGAGCTCAACCTTCCAGTAACTGCTGAAGAAAACCAACAAAGCAGAGGTCATCAAGAAACCCACTTCATTCCTGAGGGCCGTGCACGGGCTGCTGGGAGCCCAGCTGGTATTTGGAATTAATGGAACCCGAGAATCCGGGACGGCTCCCCAGACTCCGCTCCCAGCTCTGAGATTGCCTCCTGGTTCAGTTTGCTCTCAGGCTTTGGAATTCCTTTCAGGTCAGGGAATCCTGGGAGTGCTCTAGAATGCTCTGTGGTTGGACTCCGTGTCCTGTCCAGCTGGCGGCCGCAGATGACTCGGCAATGGTTTATCTTTGAGATTCGGTCCCCCGTGGTCCCCTGGGCTTCACTCTGCCAGCAGCATGTGGGGTGCCCCCACGCAGAGCCCCCGCTGGGCTCCCCTGGGAGCGGGAACAAGTAATTAAGTCTGCACAAAGAAATTCAGCCCCGGGAGATGACTCCCCGCTCCCCCCACCCCCAGACAGTGTCCTACGTGCAGATGGCCTTTCACATTTCCATCTCTCCCACGGTAATGCACTTGGGAAACTTTAATTTAGGTTGTTCAGGGAGAGCATCTCTGAGCGCTTTGCCCCTCCACCGTGCCCTTCTCCCCGCTGGCCCTCGCGCTGGGACATGTCGTGAGAGCCCAGAGTCCCCGGCACGGACTAATGAGAAAATTCCTCCGTGTTGGGTATCTAGGGCTCGTCCCTCCTGGGACACAAATCCTCTTTGTGTCCAGCTTATCTCCAGCTGCTGCCATGATAAATGGTCCGAGTGGAGGGAGCCCAGGCTGGCCCTGTCCCGCGGGACAAATCCCCTGGTTGCTGCCCACACGGCCCCGGAAGCCAGCTTGAGGGAGCGTTGAAAGACGCGCTGGGGCGCAGCGGGCTGCTTTCTCTCTCACGGGAGGTGCCTGCGGACTGTGTCTGTTGCAGACTGGGAAGCACAGCCAGCATTTTCTCCTTGGAAACAGCCAGAAAGGGGGAAAAAGAACCAAAATGGAAAAGCAACTCCACCCCCAACAAACCGCACTGGTCTGGTTTTGTTTTTACCATTTAACGAGTTAGCCATGGTCGGGCCGTTTGCTAGCCTCTTCCTTAAGGCACCATCCAAGTTTACCACCTTATTCTCTCTGGGTTCCCATGGGTTCCCCAACTCCTGTCAGCCTGGTGGTTAGGCCCCGGGGAGTGTCCGGCCGGCTTCTAGGGCTAACTCTCGGCCTGTGGCTCCGTGGGCCTGGTTCAGGGTGGTCCAGGTCACCGGGAGACGGGTGGAGGAGCAGCCTGGACCTGGGAGATGGGGGGACATGAGCCCCGTGGGTGCTGTGAGCGGCTCCCCGCTTCAGCCAGCATCTGAGCTCCGTCTGCATCCCGAGCGCCCGGGGGACAGAGCCAGGCGCCGGACGGAAGCGCTCGGAGCGAGTCTGGATCACTCATCTCGTACTACCATTCGGGCCTTCTCCGGCAGCCGGTAAATTCCGCTCCTGGCCGCCCTCCTTGCTCTCCTGAAGTCCTGGGTTCTCTCTGCCCAGAACCGCAAAGACAGCCTTTGCGGCAGACCCGGAGAGTGTTCGATAGCCCGGGGCAAGGAAGGACATTCTCGGGGAGCTGGTCTTCCCGACGGGGGCAGAGGCCGGCTGGGAAGTGACACCCCCACCCCGTAATAGGTGACGTTGGCAGCCCCGCCCATGCCTCACCCCAAGACCTTGCTCGTCACCCAGGGGGGCTGTGGGTGACGTACACCGTGAGGAGGCGGAGGCCTTCGGTGAACCGCGGCAAGAGGTGTGAGAAGGGCTCTCTGCTCTCCAGAGCACGCCCAGCCCGCCGGCTTCCTCTCCTGCTATGGCCGCTGTGCCTCAGGACATGCCCCCGACGTGCTTGTGCTCAAGGCTGTCCTTCTGCCTGCCTTTCTCTCTCCTCGGACCTTGCCAGGCTGTCCTAATTAATCCTTCCCATTCCAGCTCAGGCCTCCCTTCCTCCGGGGGCCCTTCCCAGATGCCACCCCCCGGCCATGCGGTCTTCATCCTGGCGCTTGTGGCGTGATGTGGAAAACAGCTGCCTCCTCGTCTGTCCCCAGGGCCCTGAGCCCTAGGGTGGGGGAGGGGGGCGTGCCCTGTTCATCTCCAGGGCCTCAGCCCGCAGCACAGGGCCTGGCCCAGCTCAGGAGCTAGTAAAGATGTGCTGTGAACTGAAGTCCAAGAACTTCTCCTTTATTTGGAGAAATTTTATAAATATGTCCCATAGACACAGTCAGGTGCTAAATGGTGTGGAACAGACCAGACAGGGTTTTCACTGAGGTCTGGAGCAGACCAGCCCCTTCCTCGGGGCCTCTGCCCGCCCACGGTCTCTGCACCCGATCTCAGACTTCAGAGGATGGAGAATGATTAATGGGCCGGGGCGTAGGTCCTTTATCTCCCGCCGGAGCCTCCATTAACTCAGTTCCCTGGACAGGTGGGTGCCCCCTCGCCCTGGAGCCAGCAGAAGCCGGCACTCATGTCATGTCCCGCCTCAGGTAGGAAGGGTCTCTCTTCAACGCCAGGCTCCCCACCCACCTCCGGCTGCTGCTTCTCCAACACGGTCCAATACTGGACTTCCACATTCTACCACTTGGGGCTCTGCTATTAATTGGTGCTTTATTCTTTTTATAAAGATTCTATTTATTTATTAGAGAGAGCACAAGCAGGGGGAGTGTCAAGCAGAGGGAGAAACAGGTTCCCCACTGAGCAGGGAGCCCGATGCGGGGTCCCAAGACCCATGATCCCAGGATCGTGACCTGAGCCGAAGGCAGAGGCTTAACCCACTGAACCCACTGAGTTAACCCGCTTAACCACTGAGGCTTAACCCACCCATCCGGGTGCCCAGTTGGTGCTTTATTATTATACTTCTGAAGCTCCTGTGTATTGCAGGAATTTGTGCTAATCTGTTTACCTTCATTACCTCATTTGTCGTTCTCAGTCAGCCTGTAAAGGAAGTCCTGAGAAGCCCATTTTTCAGATACAGTTGGTCTCTTACTGCCTTCTGAGGTATTTTTACACGCAATCGCATTAAAGCTCACATCCCGTGACACAGTTATTTCAGCCCATTTTGTAGATGGGGACACTGAGGTTGAGGCAGTGACAAAGCAGAGCCTGAATCTTAAAGACACATAAAGGACAGGGCAGGACCTGGAGGCCTGGGTCTCCAGACGGGAGGGGCAGGTGTCTGCTCTGCTCTTCTCTGTCTCCTTCACACCAGCCTAAGAAAAACCCTCAGGAAGTGGTCGTGGCCCAGAAACGATGAAGGCAATTTTACTAAACACCAAAGATTCGTGCAGGATAAGAGCTGAGGGACCCATTCACCGAACTCACTCATTTTACAGAAGAGGAAAGACCAAAAACTGCATTTTTTTCCAAGTTCTCCTGTGCTGGCATGGTCTCCAGCTCCCCACCGTGCCCTGTGCGGTGAGACCTGTTACCCCGTTTTCCAGGGGAGGCTGACCAGAGGCTAATTGAGTTTCAGCAACTCGCCCAAAGACACTCTACCAGGAAGCGACAGAGCAGACCTGCTGCCTCTTGAAAGTGTTCGTTCACAAGGGTTTGGGGTAGAAATCTGTCTTGGGTTTGCAAGAATTTCAGCCCCAAGCAAGGGTGGCAGTCCAACTTCGACTGCCTTTCAAATTGCAAACTGAAGGAGAAGTCTGGCTTATACACTAATCCTGTTATCGACGCTGGAAATTAAACATTCAAATGTGAGGTATTATTCCAAGGAATGGTTCGGGTTGGAAGAGCTACCAGGATTCCTCACTGTGGTGGTGGTGTCGTTTACACACACACACTTGTTTTCTTGGTTATTGTCTGACCTCTCGTGGCTTACTTTAGGCATTGCAGTTTCTGGTAAGAATTTTTGCAAAAAGCAGCTGTCATATTCCTAAGATCATGTCCTAAGGTCAACGAATAGTATGTGGGGAAGAAAAGAAAAGAGATGACCCGTCCTAAGAATTTCAGTAGCAGAGAGAAAATAGATGGGGGTGCTGGGGAGGACAGGAAATGAAAATTTCCAGAAGTCCAGAAAAGTTAAAACTTAAAGAGAAAATACAAAAAGGAGAGAGAGAGAAGAACTTCACATAAAAGAAATAGATTAAGATGATCATAATCGAAAAAGATATGTACCTAAAAGTATAACATTAACATTGTTAAAACAGGAATGGCAGAGCTACGGGGACAAGTCTGTACACCAACTATGGTAACTAGAAAGCGAAACTCTATTATATCCTGTGTTAACACGAGACACTTATTTCTCTGTGATAGGTCATATAGGTGAAAAATCTATAAAAATATTTTTTACATGATTTGTAATCTTAAATACATGGGGTGGGCCTTGAGAATGAACTTTAAAATGAATAGAACAATTCTCAAATGAAATATTCACAGGATGTCCACCAAGAAAGCCTCAGAAGTCATGTCAAACCATGTCTTCTAATTATAACGCTCTACGGTTTGGAATCGACACAAAAATAAAAGCTGAAATATATGTTTAAAAACAACTACAAATTACTGAATCATCCCGAGATTGCAGAGGATGTTCTTCTATAAATTAAAAATACCTTGACCTGAATAGCCATAAAAATTTGTGGGATACCACTGAAATAGTACCATGAACTAAAGTCATGGCTTTTGTGTATACACATACACAAAAAATAATATATAATATAATAATATTATATTAAAATATATAATTAAAAATGTGAAAATAAGCCAGATAAACTAAAAAAAAAAGATATTAAAAATCACTGAAATCAAGAATAGCGGTCTAAAAACAAGATTAACAAAGTTCAAAGCTGGCTCTGACAAGACTGGATAAAATTAATAAAAAAGGAAGACAGAAGAGAAAAGAAGGAGGTGTGACTACAGTCAAAATAGAGTTTTAAAAATAATATTATGAGCTACAGGCCAATAACTGCAAAAGTGTAGATAAAATGGGTAAATTCCAGGGAGAGCAGAGAATGCCAACATTGGCAAAAATAATTGAATGAAGCACTAAGCTTGAAAATATTTAAATGGTAGTAAGAGGTGCCCTCCTCTCTTCACCAGAGCTGCAAACTCACTTTTGTAAAAAGTACTGATAAATTTTCAAGCATGAGATCATTCTTACCTCACAAAGTTGTAGCAGAAACGAGAAAAAGGAGAAAGCCGGCTTCATTTTCTTTATATGACTAGGATAGCCATGCTTCAGTAAATTATAGTTCTGCTTGGTTTATGAGCTTTAATGTGAAAGTCTCAAATAAAGTATTAACTTATTAAATCCATCAGTTTATTGAAAATAATGCAGCATGAGCAAGTGAAACAAGGAAAGGTGGTAAAATAACAGCAAGTTTATTAATGCGATTCCCTTCTAGGACGGAAGGAATATAAAAGGAATGTGACTATTTCAGTAGTTGCAGAAACAAATCACTTAAAATCAATTTCAAGGCATTTTAAGTTTCTTCTTAAGTTTATGTACATAATCTCTATACCCAATGTGGAGCTCAAACTCATGGCCCCAAGATCACAAGTCACGTGGTCTTCTGACTGAGCCAACCAGGTGCGCCAAAACATTTCTGATAAAAACTAAGTCATCTTAAAGGCGACAGCAGACATGGTGCTGAAATGGAGAAAGTTTCCATACATTCCATTCAGTACTGGGACCCACTTTTATGACTACTGTTTAATATACAGTGGGGGTCCTAGAAATCAATGGGAAATAGATGGGTAAGTGTTGAGAAAGAACAAAGTGGTATGATTTACAGCTGACAAAATCATTTACATAGAATTTACAATTCCATTTACAATAGGATCAACAGGTAAACCGTGGGTCTAATGAGAGAGGAAGCCTTTTGCCACCGTCAGAGCCTGCTAGAAATGTAATAAAACAGAAGACAGAATTTATAACAACTAAATAAGAAATCATCTAACAGAATATACAAGACTTCTATGGTAAAAATTTGTGATTCCATGTTAAAGAACAAGAAAGATCTCCTGAATAAATTGATGTAGCATGTTTATGTGTGGGAAAACGTCACCAGAATGTTGTTTTCCCGATTGCAGATTCACTCAGAATCCCATCAAGATGTTTTGAGCAAATGTAATGTATTTATACTAAAATGTGTATGGAGGAACCAAGGTCCACAAATAACTCGGTTTGAAAAATGAGAGAGGGCACCTGTCCTCCAAGACAAGAAGATGCTGTAAAGTCAAAGGATTCAAACCCTTGTGATACAAAGGAGGAACCATAAACCAGAGGGAGAAATTATTTATGAAGCAGGGGTGAAGTGGGAAAACGACTTTAATATGTATGGAAAAATACAAAGTTGGAAATACCTCTTACCATACACAAAGGTTGACCCTGGATTCAACCCTCATTCAAGAAGCACTTATGGAACACCACCATGTGTGAAGGGCTTTTCTCATTCCTGGGAATGTGTCCGTGAAAAAAATGCAGAAGCCCTTGCCAGCACTAAAACCTTAACTGCAGAGGGTAAATGTATAAAAGCCAGTAAAAGAAAATGTAAACTTTTTTTTTTTTTTTTTCTTCAGGATCTTGGAGTGGGGAAGGGTTTCTTAAACAAGAGTCAAAAAGCACTTGATGGGTTTGGTGATGGCATAATTAAACATGAACACACTGTGTGACCATATGGCTCAGAGAAATTCTCTTATATTTCTGTAGGGAGACTCATTCACATTTGCTCCTCATAGTATTGTTTCTGGAACCAACCCCAGTGTTTATCTCATCAGGAAAGGACACCCGAGCTGTGGTGGAAGGACACTATGGACTATACCATGCATCCTTTAAGATACTCGATTACACTCAACAGTACAGATGAGGGCCAAACATGGTATTGAGTGAAAAAACTAGTAACACAATGGGAACAAGAGAATATTGTGCATGTAAATATAGAAGATACATATTTACAACCAATGCTGTACATTCTATGAGGGTATACATACATGTCAAGGGCATATATCAAACACTATTGAGCTGCTTCCTATGGGGGAGGGTGTGAGCGTTGGAATGAGAATTAGGGACAAAGTGAATAAAGATGAAACAAAACAGAAGAAAGGTCTTGTATGGATTGATGGTGATAATGAGTTAAAAATTAAGGAAAGTGACTAACTCAATTCTCCATACTTGAGTCTAGAAGAAAGAAAGGGGAGACATTCCCACCGCAGTTGTGGAAAGATGGCGGTAGGATCCAGTGGTCCCTAAATTGGAAGGTACCTTAGCAGGCAGGCAGTCTGATTTCTGCATCTCTCCCGTATTCTTGGAAAAGATCACCCTCCACTAGACTACAACACAGGGTAGGCTATTCATGGGAAGGAGGCTCTCGTGGGCTCAGAGTTCCTTCTGATGCATGGCCAACGTCACCCTCCCCTAAACACCCATCCACTAGTGTGAGTTCTGCCGCCTGGTACCGTACATTCTGTCACAGAAGAGCGCCCCAGATGCTCAACGCACCTGCTGTTGTGGTTTGTCACATCTTCCCTCTTCCAGTCCCACATGCCCAGATTTTTCAGCTGTTCTTCCTGCAACCTGTTCAGGGTCTCCTAAAAAGTCTCAGTGATTTACCGCATGACATCAACATCAGCTATTGAATGTGCCTTGTTCGTCTGAGAAGTGTGCTGAAGTCCCGCTGGGGACCAGGCATCTCATAAGGCACTATCATGGGAGCTCAGAAAAAGGAAGCCAATTTTGACAGGGTTATGACTGAAAGGTCTTGAACTAAGAGTCTTGTTCTACTGGGTTTTGAAATATTTAAAGCTCATATAGATCTCTGTTATCCAGAATGAGAGCCTACATTTTATATATTGATTTATTCAGTCATCTGTCCAAGAAATAAATATATTTTCATTGGCACTGAATATATTTCCTGTCCCAAAGGTTCCTGTGGACTCTGGAGACTGGAACATGCTTCTTTGTACCACGGATATAGAATCAAAGACCGGGGACCCAACCCTGGGGAGCAAGCTTGCTTCCAGTCTCCCTTACTGAAACAACTAGAAGGATTTGCCTCCCTTGGGCTCTCTGAATATGGTGGCTGCATTTCACTTCTTCCTGCTTGGTAGCAGCTATGGATTTCTGTGGCCCAAGAAATCAAGATGGCTCCCACTTTGGGACGCCAACCACAATGTCTGTTCATGTTGTCTGGAAATCTAGAGTTCCTCTCTTTAATAACTTTGGGAGATAAGTCCAGTAGGATAAAATGAATCACTATAGTTTGAAGATGGGTCAAAGAATGGGCAGAGAATCTGGAACATTCCACATTAATCAGCTCTTCATTAAAATTTTTAACTAGAAGAAAAATGCAAAGGACTTAGAACAAATTCAACAAGTCCTTTGGGACTGTGTTTTCAGTCAAAATCCTGTAAATGGGCACAGCTCTACACAGCACAAGTTTCCATGCTGGGGAATACAGGGAGGCCCCACTGGGTTTTGTTGGCACTTAAAACTAGTTGGGAACAGGAACCACACAAAGGAGAATATCTTTTAAATCCCCACAGATATCACTGCGGTACTGAATTATATCCATGCTGCTCCAGTGGTTGGTGCACAAATGAAACTGGACAAAACCAGGGAGAAAGTGTCTCTGTGCACATGTCTGGCAGGAAAATCAAGATTAGGAGAAGGAGAAGAGCTAGAATGGCAGGGGAGAAGGGCAGTTGGGAGGTCAGTGCCCCTCCATGACCGACAGGACAGGCAGAAGCAGAGACCATGTTGGCTGTTCGGGAGGCTGGGATTCAGAGCTCTTAACCCTTCCCGTGTCCACCTCCATGACCCGAGGACTCCTCCACTCCACCCAACACATCCAGGCTCTGCAGAGAGGTAGGAACATGAATTTGTTTTCCACATGAAGAAGTGGAGACCCCAGACAGGGCTAGAGTTTTCTCCAAAGTCACATAGCCATAGGACTGGGACTCAGGCTCCTAACGCATGGCCAAGTGTACTCTCTAGTATGAAGCTGTGCCTGGTCTGCAGGAGGGTGTCAACCATGATGTCATGTCATCTCTAATAAGTTAAGGAGAATAGGTTCAGGCTGTCCTATTCTAAGCAAGAAGCGTGAGGGGAGGGAAGGAGTTTCAAAGCTGCTCATGGTGTGTGCATACGAGGCCGGGACGTGGGGACCGATTTCTCTGAGGCTGGTAGACAGACTGTCCTCAGTCACCCAGACCAGGAGAGTCTGAATTGTCCCCTAGAGCTCAGTCTTCCAGATCTACACCTGCAGGAGAAGTAGGGTTGCCGATGAGAGCTGTCACCCCATCTCTTCTGTAATTGCTTTGCTCAGTCTCCTTGTCTTCAAGGCAAGACCTCCACATAGTCGCTGTTACTGTTCTCTGGGGGGAAAAGCAGAAGACCAGCCATGAGGTTCACCACCTAGGAGTCACACGGACCAACCTTACTCAAGGGAAAGAAGCCCTCTTCCCCCGGCACAGGAAGACTCGATGCCACATCAAAGTGACATCTTCAGGGGCAGATGTATTGCAGGGAGTTTTCCCGGCAAAATAGGGGGTCTCTCGGTAAGTTTAGGCATCCAGATTTCCCGCTCCAGATGCCTCCACTCACCTGCAGGAAACCTGTGTCTCCCTCTGAGAGAGAACAGCTGAAGCTTATTCTAAGGACGCCAAGGGAAGGGGAAGAAGCCAGTGAGCTGAGGAGAGGATGTCTCCCCTTTACCTACCAGGGCTAATCAAGCATGGGCAGCCAGGGTGCTAAGTCTCCCGCCCAGTTCTTAGGAAAGAACTTGAAAGTACTCTCCTCTTGGCATTCGTGGCTCATTTATCATTGCTGGACAGGTACGAGCACTGCCCCCACCAGCCTCGGCAGCTCATCCGGGTGTTCCTAAGGGCTGAGGCGCATGATGTTGCTGCCCCCTCTGTGCTTTTGTTCCTGGAAGTTTTGGTGGATCATGGCCATGGGATTGCACCTGTAGCTAAATCTATAGGAAGTGACCTTGTGTGTACGTGTGGGTGCAGTCCTTGGGGGCGGCAGGGGGCTGAGCGGCAAAAGAGGGGTTGTTATTTCCATCACTAAAAACCCACGCTCAGTTTTGCTGGGAGGTGAGAAGCTTGCTGACGGTCCGCGGAGTGACTTAAGCAGCCGGGGTAGAGTGTGGGGTGATTGCAGGCGTCCTGGAACTCTGCCCTTCGCCCTTCTCCCTAGCTAGTGTGTCCCCCCACCCCCAGGGACAACTGAAATCCCTTTGCTTTGGAATCAGACCATTCACGCCACCATGGGAAAACCCAAGTAAACCGTAAATGTCTTAGGAAACCCGTGTTTGATTTAAACCACGTTGTAACTACAGATACTAGAGGTGGTTTTCTGAGGGCAGGTAAGGGGGGGCAGGTAAGCAATTGTGGCTGCTAGTGATACAGTTTGAGGGGCCTCCGCGTGGATTCTCTGCCCTCTGATTTACTGGCCATCTCTCATTTTCCTCCATGGCTTAATTCTGTTAGGGATATATCTGAAATAATTTGGTCCCCTAATACTAAATAAATGAATGCTCAGCAAATACTGAACAAAACGTAACCATATGAGCCTTGGGGAGGGCAGCGAAGCAATGTTCTCGTTGGAAAAATTTGCCTGCTTGTCCATCTGTTCCCAAGCCTGTGGGTCGCTCAGGGTCACAGGATGAGCTTGAGGTCAGCTCTCCCAGAATGCCCTGGGGACCACTCTCTGACCACTCTCTGACCAGCTCTCTGACCAGCTCTCCTGACTAGCCAAGCAGAACGTGGTGGGTGAAGCTTTTAGAGATAAAACAAGAGAACATGGTGTGTATCTGCATAAATTCTACAAAGTCGGCCAGTGGAAGAAATGGAACTGACCCCATGCCAGAGTTTTCACCGTAAATACTATTCAACCCCCATGTCAGAGTTTTTACCGTAAATACTATCCAACTGTATCTGTGACCTTCTCCATCGCGGGCGGGAGCTGGCTTGCTTTATCGGATGTCTAAGTTGAACCACCAGCCCTTGATTTGGTTTCTCAAAGGTGGAAATCAATTCCTTTAGGTTTGAAAAGAGCATCTGGGGAGCACCTTCCACAGTCTGCCAAGATACAAGGAGGAGATCGCTTGTCACCGTCCACTGTGTGTGCAACGTGACACTTCTCCCAGCAGCGGTCTGAGCCCTCAGAGCAGGGCTGCCTCTGGGCTTGCAGACTGAAAACCAGCAGCGGGCGGTTCCTGCTTAAGAGTTCACACCAATAGAAATACACAGAAACCTTTGTTTTGGAGCCCGGCCCCGACTCAAGCTACTGGATTCATCAAGGGAACCCACCCGGGTCTGCAGTACTGAGCGAGCCCCCACCCTTGGTAAGTGTGTCTGGGACAGTTCTTAGAGCTGTCCTGTGGACGGCTGCCCTCTGGGAGTGGATATCAGTTGCGTGCCTGGTTTTCTCAATGATCACGGGGGTTCTCATACAGCTCCATGTCAGTCTGTAGAGAGGGGTGGAAGCCAGAAGGTTCTCGGACAGGTGGTGTGGTTAACCTCCATCAGACACGCTGGTGACACTGAAGTTGGCTGCAGGGAGGTTCCATATAAGGTCATCACTTCAACCCTCAGAACAGGTTCTAAGTGCACTGCTACCCCTCCGAGCAATGCCCCGTGTCTGAGTGATAGCCGATTCCTATGCCTCTCCATTTTGTCCAACAAGAGACAAAACGGTGTATTAAGGAATTATCACAATTTCCCAAAGCATGCACGACAAAAGAAAGAGTTTATACGTTGCTTTTTAGAAAACATTTTATGTTGAAATAGTTTCAGACTTGAAGTTGAAAAAATACTTAAAAAATTTTTATACATATCCTTCACCCACACCCCCAATTTTTAAAAAATTCTTTTTATTTTATTGATTTTTTTTTTTTTTTTTTTTGACAGAGAGAGCACAAGCAGGAGAAGAGGCAGGCTCGATCCCAGGACTCTGAGATCATGACCTGAGCCGAAGGCAGACACTTAACCGACTGAGTCACCCAGGCGCCCCTTACACTCCAAATGTTAACATTTATATTGTACATATTTGCTTTTCATTTTCTTCTTTTAAATGTACACGTGCATACATGTACAAATATAGGGGTGCATAGACATATTCTTTTTAAAAAATATTTTGAGATTAAGTGTAGACATGATAAGTCTTTAACCCTGAAGATGTCAGTATTTCCCAAAAAGCAAGAACATTCCATATCCACACTAGAGTGATTAAAATGAGGAAATTAATCTTGATGTAGTTCTACATGCTAATCTACAGACCTTATTCAAATTTTGTCAGTTGCCTCAATAATGTCTTTCGTAAGAAAAGAAAAATTACACACACACCAACATGTAGATATACTTATATGTGTGTGTGTGTGCGTGCTTGTGTTTGGGGATCATGGTATATTCTAATTTCTTTTCGATTTGACAACAAACGTTAGTATATTGAAGATTCAGAGAAATCCGGCGTGAAAAGTCTGGTTAACCTCATCTCCAAGTGTTTCAAAAATATTATTTCAGGATCCACCATTAGTAAAGACTCAGCTAATCTTATTATATTCTACTTCCTAAGCCAGAGATATCATTTCAAAACAGAAAGTGTTTTCTGCTTAATTCTCAATAAACCAGAAAAATTAAAGAAACCCCTAAGGCTGCCCATGGACTGATGTTTCCCTTTGCGTTTTCATAGCCCGTGGAGCTCGCTCGTCTTTTCCGCGCTCAGACTCCTCCTCACCTTCCCGTTCCAGCCTGCCCTGGTCCCTCTGTCATCCGCTCACTGGAGTGGCCTCTCCTTTAGTCCAGGTTGGTGCATTTGACCTCTGGGAAATCCAGGGTCTACACATCTGCATAATAGTCTTGAATAGTCAAAAATTCTGCCCATTTCCCTCAGAGAAAGACAAAGTTTACTACAGATCTGACTCTAAACTCTATGTTGCTTCCCTTTTTACAATGCCGCTCCATGGCCACGTCTCAGGTTCTAAAGATGATCTCAGGTTCTCCCCCAATCTTTCATAACTGCTGTTAGAAGAGTTCTCGTATGTTCTTACCTGTATATTGTAAAACCCACGTCCGTCTTTGAAGATTCGATATGTGTAGACAAAATTTTTAAACCTGTGGAAAGATGACTGTGTGAATTGTCATGTTCTCATATGCAAAACCAGATCACCTCTACCTACAACTCTATTTTCCGTGCAATGCTTTTGGCACTCTTGGGTCCCCCGAAGCAACTGATCATTTTCAGGCATTCTCATCTGTGGGAATTTGAAAGAGAAAAAGACTTGGAAACGGGGACCTTTATTCTGATGATGGAAGTCTGGGCTTGTAGCAAAGAGGGTTATGAGAGAGAATTTACTATTTCCATGGTCTTGGTATTCTCTCTAGTTTTTTTCACTCAGCTCTAAGTTGATACAACATAAAAACACCATTGAACCATTCCTGTATTGCTTACTAAATGACATGACCTTGAACTTGATGGAGACGGTTAGTGTAAATTAAAACAGAGAATGTTGCGAATTTTGCCCAAGGAAATGATATATTGTGTTCTTGTTCTTCATTGGCACCCCTGGTTAAGTAATCTAACCAGAATCTAGATAATAGACCCAATCTAGCAAGTTCCAAAGCACAACACAGCATACATACATTACCATATTTCTCCAATTCCAAGACGCCATTAGTTGTAAGGGATCAATTTAACAATAGCTTCCCAGGAGGAACATGCATGCATTCAATGTCTCTGTCAACTGTTTAACATGTTCTGATTCCCCAGAAATATTGAAGTGTAAAAAAAAAAAGATATTAACATGAGGCTCAGATTACCTAATGATCTGCCCATGACTCCCCACGCACCCCCCTCCCCAGGGCTTGCATGTATACCAAAGAATCATTTGTCTGAATTGGAAATTTAGAAACAACTTAGAGCTTTAAGGTACAGAAGATTTGATCACTTGTTGCCTGGAGGCTTTGACAATTGACTTCAAACCCCCATCCTTTTTGTGGGGGTTCCCGAGGCCAGAATAAGCCAGTGGGTGTCCCCAAGTCACATTGCAAACAACAAAACATTTCACATGAGTCCTTATCCACATGGAAGAGGTCTCAGAAACTTCTTTCCACAGTGATATCATTCCAATAGAGATCCAAGCGAGGTCCACACATTGCATTTGGCTGATCACATAGTTTTTTGAAACCCAACTATCATGTGTTTAATTCTTAAATGACTTCATTTTTAGTTACGTCCTTGTCTTATCAACTAAGAAAATCTGCACCAGAGGAGTATGGAAGACTAAAACCAAAGGAGCTTCTATTATTAACCAGTCCAAAAGCCATTTACTTCAAGTTCTAAAGACAGACATTGCTCAAATATCATTTTATTTATTTATTTATTTGAGAGAGAGAGAGAGAGAAAGCACAAGCAGGGAGTGCAGCAGGCAGAGGGAGAAGCAGGCTTGCCCCTGAGCAGGGAGCCTAAAGTGGGGCTCGATCCCAGGACCCGGGGATCATGACCCAAGTTGAAGGCAGATACTTAACTGACTGAGCTGCCCAGGTGCCCCAAATATGATCTTTTTCTTTGCAAAGCATTTAAAATGAAATTTAAAAAAAAAACAAAAAACAAACAAAAAAAACAAGCCACGTTGCAACAGTGCTTGACAAAGAAATGGATTTATTGAACTTGTGATACCTACATGTCTTTATTTTGGAATGTTTAGGGGAAAAAAAACTCGATCAGAGATTATATAGCAGTGAGATGAGTATCTACTTCATAGGGCTATAGTGGCATTGGGTAAACATAGACATTTCTTTTTTAATGTCCCTTGTTACAGTTATTATATAAAATTTGTAAAAGAAACGGTGTTTTTCAGCATGCATTTGTACTAAACATTTATAAAAAGACCCAGCTTACCCTAGGTCTTCACCCCATCACCAGGGGTAGCAGGGGGCCCTCCCTGACCAATGCTCGCAGTCTTGCCTCCACTGTGCCTCGAACCTCCGGGCCCTGCTCACCCGCTCAGCCCCTGCTGTCATCATCAGAGGACGGCCAGTCTTGCAGGTCATCTTCTCTAGACATCCCTGTCACCTTCTTGCTCTAAGAGCAACTGGCTCTGCGCCAAGATACAGCCTCCCCTGTCCCATCTACAAGGCTGCTTCTTTCTCCCGAAGCCCCCTCCCTGCAGGGCCTGGAGGGGAGGCCAGTTTTCTTGTTGTTGGGGCTTTTCTGGGCTGTTGTCCTCCTGCCTCCAAACCCAGTACTTTCCACGGCGTTAGGTGATGTTGCCTACCACCCCTCTCTGCTGCGGCATCTCCTGCCCTGGCTTGTTGCCACTCGTTTCTCTGGGCTCCAGCTCTTAGCTCACAGTCACTGTCTTCAGAGCTACTCCTGCCTCCATCTCTGGCAACTGCAGTCCATACGTACACCACCCTTCAGCTCTGCAGGTCCTCAGGTCCTCGAACTTTCTCCTCCAGTGGGCTCATCCTGTACCTACGTCAACCCCTCACTCTGTGTTCACAACCAGGACGGTGGGGCCCAGGGCAAAATGAAAAGAGAAGGCCCCTTGCTAACAAATGGTTAGGGAGCACCTGGGTGGCCCAGTCGGTTAAGCATCTGCCTTTGGCTTGGGTCATAAAACCAGGGTCCTGGGATCAAGCCCCATGGTGGGCTCCCGGCTCAGCAAGAAATCAGCTCAGCTCTGCTTCTCCCTCTGCCCCTCCCCCCATGCTTGCTCACTTTCTCAAATAGATAAAATCTAAAAAAAAAAAAAAAAAAAAAAAAAAAGGATGTACTTAAAAAATAAAATAACCCCCACACCCCCATAATGTTTAGAAATTTCGAGATGGTGATAGCAGAGTATTGAAGCCCTGTGAATGCTGGCTCTGGGCAACGGCATGGGTTGTACGTCCTGAACGCAGCCCTGCTTATAACTTTGAGCTTGTGGTTGCCCGTACCTGCAACCTTTTCCTCCTGTGAATGTCGCGCATCCCGCTCTCTGGCCCCCACTGCCAGGGCCTTTCCTCCCTTCACTGACCCCATCAGTCCCTCGACCCCAGAGCCGCTGGTCCTCCGGCCTGACCACCTTCCACTGTTCTCGCTCGCCTGTCCTTGTTCCGTTGGCCTGCTGACCGGTCTCACTTTCAGTTCGAATCGCCCCGGAGGCCTCCAGGCAATCACTGACATCTCCGCTCCCTCAGCCGTGAGTGTACACGGCCCCCTTTCTTCAGAAACCCGAATACCTCACTTCACCGATGACTTCCCAGAAATTCAAGCAATCAGAAGAGCATGCCCAGACTCTGAGCCGCCACAGCTTTTGTCCTGGGCGCTCAGATCCTCAGCCCTCACAACCACGCACAAGCATTGCATGCCACTCTCTGGAGCTAATCCCTCTTCCACTGAAGGCTGCCCATCGTCATCTGCTCAAGGACTTAGTTCTGGCAATTTCTTCCTCTCTCTCTCTGGTGTCATTAATTATTTTTCTTTATCCAACAGCCAGGGTGGCCCTTATTCAAACATGCGAATCAGTTGTTTTTTGACTTATAGAGCTTTATTAACTTTTCCCACTTGTTCAAAAGACGTCCCCATACAGATAAATAGCATAAATATTTGTAATCTACTTGCAATCGATATGCCTTTGATTTTAGCATAAAGTATTTTGTCATTGATTCTTATTTCATCTAATGTTTAATAAATGCCTTTAAGTTGTGTGCCCCCAAAAACGTGAGTCAAGTCCCTCCCTTGCACAAAAATATGCTTGATTTTTTTTTCAAGTTTTCTTTAAGAGATTACTTGTAAGTGATCTCTACGCCCAACATAGGACTCAAACTCATAACCCTGAGATCAAGAGTTGTATAGTCTTCCAACTGAGCCAGCCAGACACCCCAAATCTGGTCAATTTCAAATAAGAAAAATAAGAATGGTATGTGTGTGTGTGTCTGTCTGTCTGTGTGTCTGTGTGTGTGGCAGATGGCAGGTGGTGTTTCTGTATCAACGGGTCTCAAATCTTATAAAGCTATAATTAAGACAGTGAGAAGAGTTGCAGGGCAGAAAAGATATTAATGGGATAACACAGAGAGCCCAGAAACAGACCCATACCTGACTGAAAACTTGGTATATGACACAGCTGACACAGCAGATCAGTGAGGAGGGATGGACTATTTATTTGTTAAATGGGGATGGTAATGTCTTAATGTGGAAATAAATAAAATTGGATCCCTATTTCACATTCTGGTTGAAAACAAAACAGTGAGCTCAGGAGAAGGAAGTGTAAGCGAACAACTTCATGACCTTGAAATAAGGAAGGAGCTCTTACATCACCAAAAGTACGAGCCCTAAGAAAAGATTAATAAACTCAGTCTGTTAAAATTAAAGCTTCCAATTATCAAAATGTATTATTAACAGAGTGAGAAAATCCACAGATGGGGAGAAATCACCCCAATGCTACTGTATGAGAAGAACATTAATGTACCTTTTAAAAAAGGGTGATGAAATGTCCAATAAACACATGAAGAGAGGTCTTCCTTCTCTATCAATCAGGGAAATACAAATTAAACCACAATTAGATATCATTTCATACCAGATTGGCAAAGACATGAGAGTTTACTCATGGAAGATATTGGCCGTGATGTGAAGCTATCGAAGGTTCTATGTACAACGAAGGGGGATGTAATTAGATACTAATGTCTTGGGGAACAATTTGGCAAAGTTTATGAAAGCTGAAATGCATACAATCTGTAAGCCCAAATGTGCAGTTTTTGAGACTGGCAATATTGGCACAAAAGTGGCAGTGCCAAAATTATATTCTTTATTAAAAAAGCAGAGATCACAGAAACTAAAGATTTAATAGCTTAAAACAGCTTTACAATCTAGAAAATTATAAATATAAAGTATTAAGTAAAAGTATGCATTAATGAAAATACATCAGGTAAATAGATATTTTCTAATATAAGCTATCATTAGATTAGATTCATTGGGGTACCTGGGGGGCTCAGTCAGCTCAGCATCTGGCTCTGGCTTTCAGCTCAGGTAGTGATCTCAGAGTCTGGGATTGGAGCCCCATGGCAGGCTCCGAGCTCAGCGCAGAAGCGGCTTAAGATTCCGTCCTCTCTCCGTCTCCCACTGCTCCTTCCCCACCTCTCTTTCCCTCAAATTAATAAATAAAATTAATTAACGGACATACAAAAACCAACCACTCCACAGGCTCCAAACCTTATTACATGTTCACTGACAATGAAAAATTCAAAGTAAAATGGGTCTTTTTAGTATAATTTTGATGTGAAAGAAGGGAAGGAGAGAGGCAGGGATGAGGGAAGGGGGCGGAGGCAGGGAGGGAGAGTGAAGCAGCCTGGGCCTCTCGCAGTTCTGAGGGCTTTCCACGCAAACGTTTCCACCCGCTGGAGAAGCATTGTTTGTTGATAAGGTTTGGGGAAGGCTAAGGGTGCCGAGTTTAAGCTCACGGAATACTGTCCTCTGGTCTGTTCACCTTCAAGCAACCTCAGCCCTTGTCCTGCAACTTGGGGAAAAAAATCTGTTTTGAAACTTCTGGATCTTTATAGAAGTTGGTGTCTTTTTGCTGAGAGCAGAGTTTGCCACTTGAGCCATTCGTAATGTCAGTGGTTACGTCACAGGCCGCTCTGAAAGGGTCTTTATCCAAACATAAACACAAAAACAAAACAAATAGTTGAAAAGGCCTCACTGTAATTCTAGCTGTAGCGGACACAGTGTTCTCTTAGTTCCAGGCGTACCGTACAGTGAGTCAACACTTCTGTGTTGTCACCGTGTGTCACCCGTGTGTCACCGGGTGGTCATCACAAGAGCCCCCCTTCATCCGCACCACCTGGGGACTGTCCCCCCCCCAACCCCCCATCTCCCCTCTGGTGACCAGCAGGGCGTTCTCTCGAGTGAAGAGCCTGTTTCTTGGTTTGTCTCTTCCTTCCCTTTGTTCGTTTGTTTTGTTACCTAACTTCCACATCAGAGTGAAATGGAACCGTATGCCCACAAGATCGGGTGCTGATAATTCATACCAACTTCAGTTGTGTTCGTTCTGGTTGAGTAAACAGCTTGTGATGTCTCCCTGGAATGGATACCAACGAGAGGCGTGAACTCGGGCGCGTGTAACTATACGGATGAATCTCAAAGTAATTACTCTGGGTTCGGACTAAAAGGGCTACTACTTTATGATTTGGTGTACGTTACGAATTCTGGAAAATACGTAGGAATCTATAGTGCCAGAAAGTAGATGATGCTGTGTTGGGGCCTTGGCGGGTGGTGTGGGAGGGAAGTTCACAAAGGGGCTTGAGGGTGTTTTGGGAGGTGACGGACATGTTCATAATCCGGCTGTGGTGGTGAGTTCATGAGTGCAGGCAAATGTTAAAATTCATCAAATTGTACACTTTTATTTTATATCGATGATTCCTCAATAAAGCTATAAAGACCATGGCATAAAAAGGTATATGAAAACAATCCCAATTGCTCTAATATAGAAACCAAATTTAAGTCCATTTTACATACATGATTCTCACTGTTTTCACGGTTCATCTTGACGTTAGAGAGAAAACAAATATTTCCTCTATTTGCTGTTGAGGCCTTAGTAAATATGCCGTGTCTTGACCTCCAGCGGGAAAGTGACCCACGGTGAGGGCGGCTCTGGGCAGGACAACCGGGAAGAGGTCCAGACGGGCACTCAATTATTTCTAAGGTTTGTAATACTTGGTGTATTGAGATACCTGCTTTCCTGGCTATCCCGTGGAAATCTTCAACGTCATTTAAATGTGAGAAATACACAGGGCTTATAAAGCCCATTTTAAAATCTTTGGCATAACCATTTAGTTGAGATGGAAATTTTCAGCGGGAGAAGATCAGAATAGGGGCGCCTGGGTGGCTCTGTCACTTAAGCCGCTGCCTTTGGCTCAGGTCATGATCCCAGGGTCTGGAGTCGAGTCCTGGATTGGGCTCCCCACTCAGCGGGGAGCCTGCTTCTCCCTCTTCCTCTGCCCCTCCCTTTGCTTGTGCTCTCTCTCTCTCTTTCTCTCTCTCAATCTCAAATAAATAAATAAATAAGATATTTTAAAAAGAAAGAAAAGGCCAGAATGCAGCTTCTGCCTATCTTTGAATTGCTTTACTCTTTCCAGTGGGGCTTAGCCTTACAAAAGGCCACCATGCGAGGCTCTGTTCAGGGGTCTTGGTGTCCTCCATTCATGACGAGTCCACACCTAGCAGACGACCTCATGTTGTCACCAGTGAGGCAGGGAAACTTCTTCACATTCAAGTCTGTAGTTTTATTTTAAACCAGACATTAAAAGGTCAGTTGAAGGAAATGCAACTGTCGGCCCTATGATGACAACTAGGTAGTCTGTATTTCTCTGGGCCCTGACGCAAGTGTGAAACACGCATCAATAAAAAGTGTTTTAAGACTTTTGACTTCCGGCCTTCTCGCTTGTCTTGATTGGACTGTGCCTTGGCACAACCTTTTATGCCGCTAATTGGTGAAGGTGTGTTAAAATGTTAAAAATTCTAGGATTTTATCCTAAGGAGAGAGTTGGGCAAACTTGCAAAGATGTATGCACAAAAATGTTAACTATCTCAAGTTCCATTGGGTCCATCGGACCGAAGTGAAATAACCTAAATGTATGGTTATGTACCAGTTATGACAGATCCCAGCAATAAAATAGTGAGCGATCACAAAAAGATGATGTGTATTAGTTTTCTTTGACGATACCAACAATGCACTGACAAAAAAATTTTGTAAACTGTCGCGTGTAATAAATCAGGGGCATAGACAACAGTCTGGAGGCGCATATACTAAAATATTAGAAATGGTCATTTTCATGTGGTGAAACCGAGAACATTTCTGCTTTCTTTTGGTGGCTCTTTCTTGGACCTTTCCCTACCATGGATTTTTCTAAAATAATAAAAACGTTTGAAACATCTTTTTCTCCATGAGCCCTAGAGTCTTTCCAAAGATCTCAGAATCTGAGAGAACCCCCTCCGCAGGGATCTCCCACTCCGCCTTCCTGTTGCTGTGTCCTCCCGAGGGAGGGAGGACCTGCGGCCCCCCCACCTGCGGCCTGCTGCCGGCTACAGAAAGTCCCCCTGCCCCTCAGGCCCACAGCTCTGGCCCTCGAATCTCCCCACATCTACTCCGTTTTGACTCTACTGATTCTAGAGGCAGCCCCGGTTTCAGCTTCTCACACTCACCAAGTCACACTGCAGAGAGAGTGGTTTGGCACGTTGGCGTTTTCTATCAGGCTCTGCGATCAAGTCACATTTCCTGTCCACATTTACCACAGAGCTTTCTGTTCAATACTATCTGCTGCTGGGCCAACTCTATGCATGGCTTTATTTCTAAACTTCCCCCTAATGTTTTTGTTTAGGTCTGGGAAGGCACGGACGTTGGGATGTTGCCATCTGAACGCAGCAAAGAAGACGGGGCCGCCCAGATTCTGGAAGCAGAGTAGTAGGACCCCACAGATCAGGGTCTGCTGCCAAGCCCTCAAGTCCTCGGCTTGGGTGCGTCATAACACAGTTCCAGGGTCACAACCTTGAACATATTCCAGCGGCCCTGGGGACATCGGTAAGAGGGGTCATAATGACATACTGCCAAGTTAGGCTTGGACAATTGTTTAATAAGAAGCTCCTGTTTCTTTCCCCACAAAATAGGGATAATGTCACCTACTAGAAACGGCTTTGCAAAGAGTCAATGAGATAAGGAATGCGACCTGCTGACCAGTGTTTGGCTCAGAGGAACGCACCTTCATGGTGGCTCTGAATGCACAGATTCGGGAAAGTAGGCTACGCCTGGTGTTGCACACCACTTTGCCTTTGCTCACATAAGGTTGTGCATCGGAGCATGGGTTGCTCTGTGTGACCTTTCCTATACCCACCTTGCAAGAGCCTCTCTGTCCTTCCCTGTATCATGACCCTGTTTGGTTTTCATCATCTTGTTTCCTCTTGCTGAAATGCATGTGCATGAGGGCAAGCCCGATGCCTGTAGTATTTATCACTATTTCACCAGTGCCTAGAACCGTGTCTGCAGCATAAGAGGTGCTTGGTAAATGCTCACTGAATGAATACCTACAGGTACTATTATTCATCCTCCAGGTCCCAGTTCTGTCCAGGCTCTCCGCAGCTCACCGAGTGAGTCCTCCCTGCTCTCAGTCCCTGTACGCCCCGACGCGAGTGAAGTCATCTGCATGTGCTCTATGGTATCTTTTTTTCCCCATTAATTTCTTTATTTTCCCCACTAGGCTTTGAGCTATGTTGAAGGCACCAATCAAGTGCCTAGCACAGTGCCTGGTATATAAGAAACTTTCAATATTTGTTGAACCACTAGAATCTAGTTCAATTCGTTGTTCAATTAGTAGAACAACTAAGTCTGTACCGAGCTGTGTGATCATTTCACAAGGATCGTGCTAAGGTCCGTTTTGATGGGAGCCATTTGACCTGAGCCTTAAGCCTGGCGGACCTGAAACGTGTCTGCCTTTCAGGGACATGGGCAGGCAAGAGGGCGAGGCCTGGTTATGGGCAGATGGCCCCCAAATATGTATTCCTCCCTCTTCATTTGATTTTTTAACTATTTTTCACCTTCCTTGGTGACTTGCGCTTTAGAAGAACACATAAGCTGGGTTGATACTCCACAAAATAGTTGAAAATAAATATTGATTTTTAAAGAGAATTCCAGTAGAGACTACCCACCCTGAGGTCTAGATCAGGGTCTCCTGTCTTTATGATATCTCTTGCAACTTCTTTTCCCATTCCGGCTGCTTGCCTCGCCATTGCTAATTCCTCACCATCTCCCACCGGGAGACACAACCACAGCCATCTGTCCCCTTTGGTGCATCCTACATACATCAGATTGCGTCCTTAAATCTCCTGTTGGGACTTTGGAGGGTTCTAGTCTTGTCACTTGCCTGCTTGGGAAGCAGCTACATCTCCCCGCTGTCTATGGACCCATTCTTCTCAGACCCGATAATATTAGTCCAAACCTACTTTTCCAAAAGCTGGTTTCCAAGCTACCTTTTGGGAACCCTGTATGATTCATGTGTGCTTTCAAATGTCCTGCCTCTAGACCTCTGTTCCTGCTCCTTTCCCTCCCTGACATGCCTTCTATCCCATTTCCATGTGATCAAATCTTACCACACTTCCAGGTCCCAGCTCAAATACCATCTCCTAAGGTCCCAGCTCAAATACCATCTCCTAAGAAGACTCTCTTGCTCATATTTTCTCTCCAATTTGTATAAAACTGTCTCTTCCTAAATTTATATTTTACTCTTTTTAAATTGATTTACATGCTTTGGATCTCCTTGGGGAAAAAAAAATGCAGGTTCCCTATTGAAATTCCCCTGACTCCTAGCACAGTGTTTGAAGAGATTAGCAGGGATTCACTACTTTTTTGTACACTTTTTTTTTTTCATTACAAAAGTCATAAATGCACATAAAAAACATTTAAACAGTGTAAAGTTATCAAATGAATACCTGCGCCACTTCTCCCCCAAGTCACTCTTTCTCAATTTCCTAGCTGTAACCACTGTTGCAAGTCTCTTACATACCTCCTAGAAATTGTGTTAAGAATATGCAAGGATCGGGGCGCCTGGGTGGCTCAGTGGGTTAAGCTGCTGCCTTCAGCTCAGGTCATGATCTCAGGATCCTGGGATCAAGTCCCACATCGGGCTCTCTGCTCAGCAGGGAGCCTGCTTCCTCCTCTCTCTCTCTCTCTCTGCCTGCCTCTCTGCCTACTTGTGATCTCTCTCTGTCAAATAAATAAATAAAAATCTTTAAAAAAAAAAAAAGAATATGCAAGGATCCAGGCATACTTTTTTTTTTTTTACACAAATGGGATCACGTTTTACATCTTGCCCTTTTCTTACCATAGACATTAGAGTTTTTTTCATACCATATATGGATTTACCCAATCTTCTTAATCAATTTGCACATTCTCATGCTGTCATAAGTAAGATAAAGTGGGCTATTATAAGGTCATATAAGATAAATGTTTTTAAAAAAATCTTTTAAAGTAATCTCTAGACTTGGAGTGCCTGGATGGCTAGTCAGTTAAGTGTCTGCCTTCAGCTCAGGACTCTGATCCCAGAGTCCTAGGATCAAGCCCCATGTTGGACTCCCTGCTCAGCGGGGTGTCTGCTTCTCCCTCTCCCTCTGCTGCTCCCCCTGCTTATGCTTAGTCTCTCTCTCTCTCTCTCTCTCTCTGTCAAATAAATAAATAAAATCTTTAAAAAAAGAAAAACTAATCTCTATGCGCAACAGGGGCTCACACTCACAATTCCAGGATCAAGAGTCGCATGCTCTACTGACTCAGCCAGCCACGGTAGGTTTATTTATTCACTAATAGGTGAATTGGGGGTTGACGGTTACATCCATGAATTTTATATTTGGGTCACATTGCCATTTGAAGAGACTGTGTGCGCCTGTGCGATGGTGTCTGCTTCCTGGCACCCTAACTTTGTCTGAGTATTTCCATAGTTTTAATTCCTGCTTATTGAACATTTGAAAATAGTATCTCATTATTCTTCCGGTTTCTATTTTTCTAGTTACGAGGGAGATCTAGCATTTTTCTTTCTTTCTTTTTCACTCTCTCTTTCCAAGAACCTCCTTCTCTTTCCCTTTCCCTAGTTTTGTTTTGACTTTTAAAAAAACACTGATCTACCTGGTGATTCACAGACCTGTACCCCTGGGGATAAAAATATATGTTTATAAAAAATAAAAAATTAAAAAAACAAAACAAAACAAAAGAAATACTGATCTGTTTACGAGGTTCACTTGTCTTGTCAGTTTGCTGATAGTCTCTTAAGTTGTTTTTATCACAGGTTTTTTTTTTTTTTTTTTTAATAGTGGTCAGATTCATCAGATTTTTCTTTTTTGGCTTCTGGGCTTTACCTCCTGCCTAGAAAGTCCCTTCTCAACCCCAGGCATATATTTTAAAAGTTCATCATTTCTTCTTAGTACGCATGGTTTCACGTTTTTAAAAAAAATAACTTATGCATTAGAACCACTTCAAATTAATTTACTTCAAGAAGAAAAGCATTCAGGTGTATTTTTTTTTTTTTCTTTTTGAAATGACCAGTCAAACACCCAACACCATTCATGGTTGTTCAACATCATTGATGAGAAACATGCTTTTAAATCATATGCTAAATTCCAATGTATTGGCCTTATTTCTATCAGACTCTGTATTCTATTCCACTAATTTGTCAGCACCAAACTCCTTTTCTCTCAAAGTTTTTTTTTTTAAGATTTTATTTATTTATTTGACAAAGACAGCACAAGCAGGAGAAATAGCAGGGAAAGAAAGAGAAGCAGATTACCCACTGAGCAGGGATCCAGATACAGGACTTGATCCCAGGACCCTGAGATCATGAGTTGAGCCAAAGGCAGATGCTTCACCAGCTGAGCCACCCAGGTGCCCCTAAGATTTTATTTTTACATAATCTCCACATGTCAGGCGGGGCTCCAACCTATAACCCCCAAGATCAATAGTCACATGTTCCACTGATTGAGTCAACTAGGCACCCTTAGTTCCTTTTAAAAATAAAAAAATATTTTGGGGCACCTGGGAAGCTCAGGGGGTTAAAGCCTCTGCCTTCGGCTCAGGTCGTGATCCCAGGGTCCTGGGATCAAGCCCCATGTCAGGCTCTCTGCTTGGCGGGGAGCCTGCTTCCCCCTCTCTCTCTCTCTGCCTGCCTCTCTGCCTACTCGTGATCTCTGTCTGTCAAATAAATAAATAAATAATCTAAAAATAAAAAATATTTTGTGTTCCTTGTCCCACCTGAATAAACTTTATGATTCTTGATGAAAACTTTAAAAATTCTGTTAATCTTTTTTACTGGAATCATACTGAATTTATAGATTAATTGTGGCAAACTGATATGCTTCCAAATTGAGTCCCTAATTTCCTGTACATCTTCTAGTGAATTCCCCAGTAAGTACTGAAGTTTTCTTCCTACAAACCTTACACATTTCATATCCCTTTATTCCTGAATATTATTATTATTTTTTGCTAATGTCAATGACAAGTTTTATTATGTTTTCTCACTGGTTACTGTTGTTTGTTTTTTTTTTAAGATTTTATTTATTTATTTGACAGACAGAGATCACAAGCAGGCAGAGAGGCAGGCAGAGGGAGAGAGGGGGAGGCAGGCTCCTGCTCAGCAGAGAACCCGATGTGGGGCTCTATCCCAGGACCCTGGGATCATGACCTGGGCCAAAAGCAGAGGCTTAACCCACTGAGCCACCCAGGCGCCCTGGCTACTGTTTTTTTAAATGAAAAAGATATTGATCTAAATTTGAATTTTATAAGCAGAGAAACTGAATGTTCTTAAATTTACTTTTTTTTTTTAAAGATTTTATTTATTTATTTGACAGACAGAGATCACAAGTAGGCAGAGAGGCAGTTAGAGAGAGAGGAAGGGAAGCAGGCCCCCCGCTGAGCAGAGAGCCCGATGTGGGACTCGATCCCAGGACCCTGAGATCATGACCTGAGCCGAAGGCAGCGGCTTAACCCACTGAGCCACCCAGGCGCCCCTTAAATTTACTTTTTAAGTGTTTTTTTTTTTTTTTCAATTAAATCTTAGATTTCACAGACATAAAATCATGTCAACTGGAAAGAATAATTTTGCCTTTTCCTTTACTATTTTTACCTTTATTTCCTCTGGCTAATTACACTTGCTCATCTCTTATGGAAAATGCTCCCTAGTAGTAATGAGTATCATTGTCTCATTTATGATTTTAGCAGCGATTCCCTTATGCTCTATCCGGCCTTTGGTTAAGAAAGTATCTATCTAGCTTTGCATAACTTTTTTTTTTTTTTTAAGATTTTATTTATTTATTTATTTGACAGAGAGAGATCACAAGCAGGCAGAGAGGCAGGCAGAGAGAGAGGAGGAAGCAGGCTCACTGCTGAGCAGAGAACCCGATGCGGGGCTCGATCCCAGGACTCTGAGATCATGATCTGAGCCGAAGGCAGTGGCTTAACCCACTGAGCCACCCAGGTGCCCCTAGCTTTGTATAACTAAAAGTGTGTAAGTGCATGTGTGCATGTAGATGTGTGTGTATTTAATTGAAAGATGGATGTTGAACTTTATCTAATACCTTTTAAGCAAATTTGAGTGAGTTTTTCAGTTTGTCAACTTTGACCTATTAATACCTAATTAAACTATTAATTTACCTAATGTGGAACCATCCTTGACTTCTTGGAATGGACTGAACTTGAACATGGTGTATTTTCTCCTCTGATGTGTTACTGGTTTCTGTTTTGTTAGTAACTTCTTGAAAATGGATATAAATTGAAATTGAAATTGGTCTATAGTTTTCTTTTGTGCATATGTCCTTATTGGAGAAAAAATAAATGATTTACCTTCATGCGTAGGAACTGAGGGAAGCAAAAAGAGAACAGAAGATAAACAGCTCCAGCTAAAAATGGGTAAAGAATGTGATTGCGCAACTCTCAAAAGAAGAATTACCAATGGCTAAAAAAGACATGAAAACACCTTCATCATCCCTGGTAATGTGAAAGTTCCAACTACTAACCCCTTCAGACCACCTTCCTTTTACCTGCATCCCTGGTATCCTACAACAAAGGAAAGGGATCTCTCTGCCTATTCTGTTAGTCACAACAGTCCCTTTTGTCCACACTCTCAGAAGCACTAAAGCATATTCGCAGACATACTTCGGTTTTAATTCCTTTAGCAGGCAGAAAGAAAAATTTCGGTGATCTCTCCAAACAGAGCATTTAAAGATAGTAGGTTCCCACCAAACAGAGCATTTAAAGATAGTAGGTTCCCAATGATACCTGTTCAAGATTGTTTTCTTTCTTTTTAAATTTTTTAATTTTTTAAAATAAAAATAAAAATTAAAAATAGAAAAATTATTTTTAAAAGATTATTTATTTATCTATTTGACAGAGAGAGACAGAGAGAGATCACAAGTATAGAGAGAGGCAGGCAGAGAGAGAGGAGGAAGCAGGCCCCTGCTGAGCAGAGATCCCAATGCAGGGCTCGATCCCAGGACCCTGGGATCATGACCTGGGCTGAAGGGAGTCACTTAACCAACTGAGCCACCCAGGTCCCCTCCCCACCCCACACCCCTATTTTCTAAATGGGACTAAACAAGCTCCTTTAGCAGAGGGGTTCTTGAACTTCATACAGAACTCTTTGGAAATGCCAGATGCATTTTAACACAAGCAAGTCGTTGGAGAAATCCAGGTCTGCTTCTTCATCTAGAAAATGCTTATGCCGGCACCGATAGACTTTAAGAAGGATAAAAGGAAATGATGCACGTTGAAGCTCTTTATGAACCTAACACAATTTTGTGCTGACATCATATGTATGAAATCACACTGTATTTCATCAAGTATGAAATCATACTGTAAGTGTCACAGGCAGAACCGGCAGAACATACGCGAACACTTCATCTCTCAGATAAAAATTTCATAGAGGACATCGAGCCTTTTCCACAGCAACTGAGCTGACCTGTGCAGGAGCCTTCTCTCTCTCCCCCTCATCTTCATGCTTCCTGAAGCCCTTCCCTTGGTTGCTGTCCTGCCGCCCCCCCTGCCCTGCCCTGCTGCAGAGGGTCCTGCTGGGGTTTTGCAGGGCAGGTGGCCGAGCTGGGACAGACCGGTCCTCGCACGCTCGCCTAGCACCGCCTCACTTTATCTCATTCTGCTCATTGGGGCCGCAAGGTCAGAGCGCAGGACAGCTTCTTTTGTGTTCAGCTATCAGGACCACACTCGGGGTAAGGCTCGGAATGTGTGGAAGTTGAGACTACTCACGAGACACAGAGGCACAGGACTCCCGGCACGGACTCGCTGTCCCTTATCAGGAAGTTGCCGTCCACCCTGTCCTGCAGCAGCAGGGTCTCACAGTCTTTCTTGGACAGAGGGCCGTGGTAATAGGGCAGATCCACGGCGAGCCTGCTGGGAGCCCTGTAATCCATCCCCAAGTTCAGGGCCGGCTCCAAGGAGGGAACTGGAGGAAGGGGCCTCAGGGAGCCCAGGGGAGCTGCTCTTCCGCTGGCTGGTAGGAGCGAGATGAAGCGGTTCTGCAGGACTCAGAGAGTTTTGCAAGATTCAGGAAGTGAGAAGGGTGGGGTGATGAAGTGACCACACATGTCAGCCTGTAAATGACCCTAGTGTGATTCACAGACGTATGTGAGAGCAGTTTGAGCCGCAGTATCCTCCGCGATGTGGATGGCGGGGGATGAAGGGCCGATGCCGAGCTACCTGGGCTGCAGCCCCGTATAGCACCATAAATCCACTTTTTAGCTCCTCTGCTGCTGGTGTCCCTTTCAGAGAGCGCCCCACTGCTTTTTGCTGTGGTGGATGCCCATGGCCTGCTGAAGCAGCCTCTGATTGTGCTAAACTTAGAGCAGGTGCTAGAGAAGTGCACAGAGGCTGGATGAGTAACGGAGCAGTTGGAAAAGTAGGACTTCCGCAGGTTGAATGGCATGAGCGACGGGAGATGTTCTTTTCCCAAAATGGGAAGAGAAAGCAACTGAGCATAATGGGGGGCGACAGCCTGTCCCTGGCTGAGGCTCCCAGCCATTGATGAGCAAAGGCTGCTGCTCACATCTTCCGGCCTTGTGCTTTTGGGGGAAGGAGCCGGTGCCGGTGGGAGGGATATCTGAGTATGCAAAATTTGTTCAGGGATGCACCTCTTGGTGGGAGACAAGAGTACAGGAACGTTGGTTTGAATATCCTCGGATCCTTTGACGTTCCCATTTTGGAGGGCAGCAGTGATGTGTCCCCATGAAGAAAGACCAAGGAGAGTTTGTCCAGCCAGAGACACTGAGCCCTTTTTAGACAAGCTGGCATGGATGAGAAATCCTTTTCCTCCCTTCTTTTCTTCTTTCCTTCCTACCCTCCATCCTTCCTTGCTTCCTTTCTGAACCTTTTCTACCAAGATAGATATCTCCCAGCTGATGTTCTTGGGAAAGGGGGCTTCTGTTATCTGAGGGTCAGAGTTAGCCCTAAGAGTAATTTCTCTTCTTTTTAAGATTTATTTATTTATTTATTTATTTGAGAGAGAGGGAGCATGAGCAAGAGGGGCAGAGGGAGAGGGAGAGAGAATCACAAGCCGACTCCGTGCTGAGTGAAGAGCCAATGAGGGCTCCATCTCCCCACGCTGAGCTCATGACCTGAGCTGAACCAAGAGTCAGATGCTTAACCAAGTGTGCCACCCAGGTGCCCCATCCCTAACAGTAATTTCTAAAGCCTCTTCCCTCCCAGCTTTATTGAGATATAATTGACAGATCGCAATTGTGCAAATTTAGGGTGTACAATGCATTGAGTTGGTATATTTATACATTGCAAGGTGATTATCACCCTACCATTAGCTAACACCTCTGTCTTGTCACCGGTTTACCATTTCTTTTTTGTGATGAGAACATTTAAGATCCACTCTCTCAGCAACTTTCTAGTGTGTCATACGGTGTTAGTAACTATAATCACCATGCTGTACACTAGATTCCCCAGAACTTACTCACCTTACAACTGTAAGTTTTTACTGTTTGGCCAACATCTCTGTTTCCTCCAAGGCCTTTTTTTAAAAAAAATTAACATATAATGTATTATTTGTTTTAGGGGTACAGGTCTGTGATTCATCAGTCTTACACAACTCACAGTGCTCCCCGTAGCGCACCCCTTCCCCAGTGTCATCACCCAGCCACCCATCTCCCCAGCCCCTCCCCTCCAGCAACTCTGTTTGTTTCCTAAGATTAAGTGTCTCTTACAGTTTGTCTCTCTCTCTGATTTCATCCTGTTTCATTTTTTTGTCCTCTTTTCCTATGATCTTCTGTCTTGTTTCTCAAATTCTGCATATCAGTGAGATCATATGATAATTGTCTTTCCCTGAGTGACTTATTTTGCTGAGCATAATGCCCTCTAGTTCCATCCATGTCATTCACTGGGGTGCGTGTGCCCCTTTGGATCACTACTTTTGTATCTTTGGGGTAGGTCCCTCGTTGTGCAATAGCTGGGTCATAGGGTAGCTCTATTTTCAACTTTTTGAGGAACCTTCATACTGTTTTCCAGAGTGACTGTACCAGCTTGCGTTCCCACCAACAGTGTAAGGGGGCTCCCCTTTCTCTGCATCCTCACCAACATCTGCAGTTTCCCGACTTGTTAAGTTTAGCCATTCTCACTGGTGTGAGGTGGTGTCTCGCTGTGGTTTTGATTTGTATTTCCCTGATGCAGAGTGATGTTCAGCACCTTTTCATGTGCTCTAAGGCCTTTTTGAGCAATCAAACCATCTACATATTGTTAATTAATTAACTTCAGGTAGAATGAGCCAATGTTTTAAACTGGATCACGTTTACTTAACTCCCACAATCACTACTGTGCAATGGCAATTGGTTAAACATATGTGAATTTCTCTGTATGTAGCCGCATTATTCAAATATCTTTAGAGCTTGCTACATATCTCAACTACGTATTTATAAAAATAAGAACTATGTGCTCACGATTCATCCTTACTTCTCTTAATGCCTTCTTAACCAGAAGATTATTCAGTCTTGCTGATTTGCTTAAGCTATCTACCTACTCATGGGAATCTGTCTTACACTAACTTCCTTGTAGCAGATATTTGTTCTTTGGAAATTCCACTGCTCTGCTGTTGGTGTAATGAAGTGACATTCTTCAAGAAACTTGCTATCAGAGAGCTATGCTTCAAATCCTAATTTATCTCGTGCGGCCTAGGGCCATGTGCTATTGAATTTCCTAGGAATTATGACATGGGAGGAAAGAATTTTTACTGGTAGAAGAGGAAACTGGGTATCAAGCTTGGTGTGAGGATATTTTTCAACCGCAGTTTGGAAGTAAGTTGGTACATGCTCAAAATCTTTATCATCACTGAGCCTTTTTTTTTTTTTTTTGGCCTTTTTTTTTCTTCTTCAAAATGTAGTCCCCTCAACCTCACTCATCATAAGAGAATGCCAATTAAATCTACACTGAGATAACAACTCACCTATCATACACTAAGATAACAATTCACCTATCATATTGGTGAAGATCAGGACTTTGAAAACATACTGGGTTGGTCATGCAGGAGTGAAAAGTAATAATACTATTTTGTACATTATTGGTTGGCTTACAAAATGGTTACATATCCAGTGGAGGAGAATCTGACCAAACCAAGGAAAGGTACATAGTCACTTGCCCCCGTCCCCTGCCCCGAGAGAATCATCTCACTCCCATTTTGTTACACCCAATGAAATAAATAATTCAGGCATAAGTAGGCAATGGGTGAAAATTTTAGGCAAATGTTTGATAATGACCTTTTCAAGGAAGAAATCAAGCTGTTACCACTCAAGCCCTCTGATCAGTCAGCATAACTAAAAGTGGGACAACTAGACATTGAATGACCATGAACTTGAAGCAGCAGGAAACACACAGCCTCACTATGAAGTGTACTTTCAAAACATATTGAACTTGAAATAAATCAAGCCTTTTATTTTTATTTATTTTTTTAAAAAGATTTTATTTATTTATTTGTCAGAGAGAGAGCGCGAGCGAAAGCGAGCACAGGCAGACAGAGTGGAAGGCAGAGTCAGAGGGAGAAGCAGGCTCCCCGTGGAGCAAGGAGCCCGATGTGGGACTCGATCCCAGGACGCTGGGATCATGACCTGAGCCAAAGGCAGCTGCTTAACCAACTGAGCCACCCAGGCGTCCCTAAATCAAGCCTTTTAAAAATAAATTCTACTTATGAGATCATAATGAGGAAGCAGACAGACAAAAGCCAGTATGTGGTATATTTGGTAAGAAAAACTAACATGGTTTCTTCATAGGTCAACATCATAAAAATGGAGTCAGAGAATGGGGAAGGGGGAAACTGCTCTATTTGAAAAGAGATTTATGAGGCATAAAACCAATGTAACATGAGGATCTTGTTTAGATCCTGGTTGGAAAAAACAAACACAAAAAATTTTCCTGCCATTGGGGAAATTTAAATATTGATGGGATAGTAGATGACACCAAAGAAATATTGTTGATTTTTTAAGGCATAGTAATAGTATTTATTGTGCTTATGTGAGTAAATATCCATAGCTGGGTGATAGGGAGGTTCATTATATTAATGACTCTGTTTTCACATGTGTTGAAAAATTTTTATGATAAAAAGTCTTCCATTCTTGGGGCACCTGGGTGGTTCAGAGGGTTAAGCCTCTGCCTTTGGCTCAGGTCATGATCTCAGGGTCCTGGGATCAAGCCCCGCATCAGGCTCTCTGTTCAACAGGGAGCCTGCTTCCCCCCTACCCTCTGCCCCTCTTCCTGCCTACTTGTGATCTCCCTCTCTGTCAAATAAATAAAATTTTTTAAAAAGTCTTCCATTCTCATGTATTTTGATTTATGTCACCTCTGGGAGTAGCTGTGCAATGCACAGCAACATCTTTAGTTTCTTACATGGATTCCCCTTTCTTTCATCCATGGCAATCAAAGCCTAGAGTCATGTTTATAGAATGTGACTCTGTGCCTCCCTAGTCATAGTTGATTGGACCAAGGGTAGGCTGCTGACCCAACATGGACTAGTCAGAGATCCAAACCAAAGAATTTGGCAGAAATGAAGAAAAGAAGGGAGAGAGAGGTATGGGGGATGGAGAGTAGCAATAAGAATGCAAATGAGTTCTCTAGGAATGGCTATATAACAGGCACATTTTTTTGCTGTGGACTCAGCAGACAGGATAAGAGAGAGAACTGGTCCACAAAATGAAGAATGAAATAGACTCATGGAAAGGAGCAGAGTCAAGAGATAGTCCTAGTAGAGAAACTTACTGAGTGGAAAAACAAATTGCAAATCATGTATCTAATAAGGGGCTAATATCTGAATATATAAAGAACTCATACAACTCAATAGCAAAAACTAACTAGTCTGATTTCAAAATGGGGAAGGGACTTGAACAAATATTCTTCCAAAGAATATACACAAATGGCCAACAAGTACATGAAAAGGTGCTCAACATCACTAACCATCAGGAAAATATCAATCAGAACCACAACAAGGTATCATCTCACACTCATGAAAAGAGCCATCACCAAAAGATAAGAGATAACAAGTGCTGGTGAGCATGTGGAGAAAAGGAAATCCTTGTGCACTATTGGTGAGAATGTAAATGGGTACAACCATTATGGAAAGCAGTATGGAGGTGCCCCAGAAATCTAAAAATAGAACTACCATATGATTCAGTCATTCTACTTCTAGGTATATATCTGAAGGAGATCGGTATTTTGAAAAAAATATCTGCACCCCCATGTTCACTGCAGCGTTATCTACAGTAGCAAAGACATGAAAAGAATGTAAGCGTCCATCAGCAGGTGAATGGATATAGAAGATGTGGTGTATATACACAGTGGAACATTATTCAGCCACAAAAAGAAGGAAATCTTAAAATTTGCAACATGGGTGGAACTTAAGGGCATTTTGCTGAGTGAAATGAGTCAGGCAGAGAAAGATATTGTATGATCTCACCTAGATGTGGAATCTAAGAAAAAAAAAAAAACTCATGGAAAAAGAGATCAGATTTCTGTTTACCAAAAGTAAGGGGTGGGGGAATTGGATGAAGGTGGTCAAAAGGTACAAACTTCCAGTTACAAGATAAGTAAGCACTGGGTATGTGATGCAGACATGGTGACCATAGCTAACACTGATGCATGGTTTATAGGAAGGTTATTAAGAGAGTAGATCCTAAAAGTTCTCATCACAAGGAAAAATATTTTTTTCTTTTTCCTTTTTTTTTTGGTATCTATGAGATGATGGATATTAACTAGACTTATGATGACAATCATTTTACTTTCCATTTTAATTTCCATGAAAGTATATGTAGGTATATGTAAGTTAAGTCATTGTGCTATACCTTTAAACTTATACAGTACTGCATATCTATTATATCTCAATAAAACTGGAAGAAACAGAAAAGAGAGAGAGACAGTCCTACTTAGGTTCCCAGGGATTTTCATTTCTTGGATCCAATGATTTCTTAGGTCTGGCTGCACTCTTGCTTTTGGGTTTTTTGTCATTTTTTTTTAAATTTTAATTGAAATTAGAGTTAGTTAACATACAGTACAGTATTGGTTTCAGGTGTACAATATAATGATTTATACTTCCATAAACACCTGGTGCTCATCACAACAAGTGGGCTTCTTAATCCCCATCCATCACCTGTTTCATCCATTCCCCCCACCTATCACCCCTCTAGTGACCATCAGCATGTTCTCTAGAGTTGAGAGTCTGTTTCTTGGTTTGCCTTCCTCTATTTTCAGCTTTTTGTCATTTTAGTACATCCTTCTTTTATCATAAGCTAACTGGTATTTTGTTTTTATTTTCTATGAAGGATGTCAAATAAACCCAGCCTTACAGGCAAAATTCTGATGTCAAGTCCAAGGGAGCATAAAGCTAAATATGAGCTACATAGTTACATGAATAAGTAGCTATATAGAAACTGGGCAGTGGAAGTCAAGGCCAGAAGATCCATGTCATTGTTGACTACAGCAGCCTGGTGAGTGCTTGTGTTGTGCTTATCACAAGATGCCTTGTTTGGGAAGACAGTGTAGGGCCTTCCAGTTAGTTCCTGGTATCTTATTCTAGAACATAGCACTCTGTCTCCTCCAATAGCTAACCCATCCAACCAGCATTATTCACTGAACATGCTTTAAGGAGGAATCCTAGTATTTCTGAACTCTCTAGGACTTTAAGGTAGAATCAGCTATGCGAGTGGTGTAGTAGGGTTGTAGATGGCTTTAAATGAAGATATGTACATAATGTGCCTGGCACATAGTTAAGGCTCAGTTGGCTATTATTGTTTGTATGTAAGAAATTACAGGAAAAACTGTCCATTCTTTTGTCTAGTGTGCGTCTGAATGGGATGCCTGGACCTTTGGCAATCATCTTGGGACCTTAGGATCCAGGCTGCCTGCTGAGAAGGGCAGAGTGGAGAAAGAGAGAATCTGGGCCCTTGACAATTACACTGAGCTGCTTTACCTCCTGCTTCTCCCTCGTCTGGACTTTTAGTCAGGTAAGAGAATAAGTTTCCTTCCCATTGAAGCATTTGAGTTGGGGCTCCTTGTTGCAGCAAAAGGGATTCTAATAGATACAAAGACGTATGGCCTTGGAGTTTTTAATTAGTTTGAATACTATCACCCTTGATTTGGGGTTATAATTAATTATTCATCTGTAACTGTAATTAATTACCCATTTGGATGTAATAACTCCATCTACTAATAGTGTGTCAGTGTTTCCACAACAATGTTGAACATCCACTGCTCTCTGATTTCATCAAAACTTGGTTTATTGGCTTTCCTTCAATTTCTCTACTACAGATTACCCCCCATCCCTCCTCCCATCAGTCTTTAAATAAGTTTTTAAAAACCATGTTATACAAATGGCTAACAGACACAGGAGAAAAGGTTCAACATCACCAGCCATCAGGGAAATACAAATACGAATACCAATCTCCACATGAGACACCACCTTACACCAGCTAGAGTGGCCAAAATTAACAAGACAGGAAACAAGTGTCAGCAACGTTGTGGAGAAAGCGAAACTGTTGGCGGGAACGCAAACTGGTACAGTCCCTCTGGAAATCAGTATGTTTTCCTCAAGACGTTCCTCGAGACGGTAAAAATAGAGCTACCCGAGGACCCAGGGATCGCACTAGTAGGTGTTTACCCCAGAGATACAGATGTAGTAAAACAAAGGGGCACATGTACCCCAGTGCTCATAGTAGTGATGGCCATTGCAGAACTGTGAAAGGAATAGAGATGCCCTTCAACAGACGAATGGATAAAGAAGATGTGGTTCATATATACAATGGCATATGACTCAGCCATCAGAAAGCATGAATACCCACCATTGCATCAACAGGAATGGAACTGGAGGGGGTTATGGTGAGTGAAATAAGTCAAGCATAGAAAGACAATTATCATATGGTTTCACTCATACGTGGAACAGAGGACCACAGGGGAAGAGAGGAAAAACTGAATGAGAAGAAATCAGAGAGGGAGATAAACCATGAGAGACTCTGGACTCCAGGGAATAAACTAAGGGTTACAGAAGAGATGGTGTTGGGGGGATGGGCTAACCAGGTTATGGGTATTAAGGAGGGCATGTTTTGGGATATGCAACCAATGAATTATTGAACACTACAACAAAAACTTATGATGTACTATATGCTGGCTAACTGAACATAATAAAAAGAAAAGAAAAGCCATGTTCTAACTATTGATTACTGAGTATTATTGATTATTGATTATTATTGGTATTATATTAGTATTTACATAGACTATTTACATAGACCTATGACACACAGGTAAACTTGAGCTATTTAATAGGTGAACATGAGCTATTTAATAGGTGAACACAGGTGGTACAGTTGACCCACACACAACATGGATTTGAACTGTGCCAGTCCACATATATACACGATTTTTTGGTTAAAACAGCACAGTGCTACAAATGTATTTTTTCTTTCTTATGATTTCCTTAATAACATGTTCTTTCCTCTAACTTACTTTATTGTAAGACTATCATACATAACACATACAACATACAAATTATGTGATAATTGGCCCCTTGTGTTATAGGTAAGACTTCTGTTCAACAGTAGGCTATTAGTAATCAAGTTTCAGGAGAGCCAAAAGTTATGTGCAGATTTTGACTGCTTGAGGTGGAGGCTGTCAGTACCCTTAATCTTTGTGTTGTTCAAGGGCCAACTGTATATTCATTTCACTCCTTTAACTCTTTTATACATTGGAAAAACATTTTTATATGCATCGCTTTATTTTTAAATTGCAATATCTAAATAAATAAGCATTTAATAAATAAAATAAAGTAAATAAAATACAAAAGAAATCCCTGAAGACTGCAAACAAAAATCTCGAAAGGTGCTAAGAGACTCCAGTCAAAAATAAAAGGTAAACCTGGTGAGCATAAATTTTAGGAGGAGATAGGATTAGGAAGTTTGCTCATTAGGCAAGTAAACATTAGGTAGCTTTTTCCAACGCCCCTTCCAGTTTCCTTTAAGTGAGCAGGCTTGAGTTCTGTTGGAACAACATGAAAGAAATGAGGTTAAAATCCTTTTCCTGCAACAACGCTTTGCTGCCGGGCTAATCACAGTAAAGTAGATCATAGTCTGTGGCGTAAAGGCAGGTGAGTGGAGAGACAAGAGTTTAGGGTATCTACTTCATCATCCACAGGTTTTACTTCCTGAGGGAACCAGATTTGTGAAGTGTATTATTTTCTTAATGCTGCTGTAACAAACTGCCACCAACGTAGTGCCTTAAAACCACACAAATTCATTATCTCAGTCTTCTTAGGTCTTAAGTTTGGCCGGCTTGACTGGGTCTCTGCTTAGCTTTTCATAAGGCCCAAATCGAGATGTCAGCCTGTGTTCCTTCTTGGAGGCTCTGGGAAGGGAGTCCATATTCTGGTTCATTCAGATGGTTGTGGAGTTCAGTTTCATGCAGTGTGGGACTTGCTACCCACTTTCTTATTGGCTGTCAGTTGAGGACTCTTTCCAGATTCTAGATTCTTTCTGGCTTATGACTTCTTTTGTCCATCCTCAAAATTAGCAATGATGGTTCAAATCTCTCTCGCACACTGGACTCTAACCACCAACTGTGTTCTTCTTTTACTTGGGATTCCACTGGACCCATTCAACAATCCAGGATACCTCCTTGCTTTCAGGTCAACGGACCAGCAGTCAGTGTTCATTCCGTCTGTGCAGTCAAGTGACTTAACAAATATACAGGATCCAGGGCTGAGGAGGATCGTTATTGAGTCATCACATTAGGGACATGATCAAAGGAAGAGCTAGAATTGAAAGTTACCAAGGCAAATGTCAGAAGCAAAAAACAGAACTATGGTGGTTAAGTGGTCAGCTTGAGGAAATGGCAGATGTCTGCCTTGGTGCCCAGGTGTGTGACAGGGTTTTGTCTTCTCTGCCATCTTTTTAGCTGTGTTTCCTGGCCCTGGGTGGAAGCCCAGCCCCTGAGATGGGGAGCAGTGATATGTCCCCCGAAAGATCTCAGCAGGAAGGCAATTAAAATTATTGGCCATTTCTAGCTCCAGCCACAGCCCAACTGGGAATACTAGTTTCTGCCTGACATTTCTTTTTTTTTTTCCCCTTAATAAACAGCTAATTCTATTTTTTTAATGTGAGAGAGAGCACAAACAGGGGGAAGGCAGAGGGAGAGGGAGAAGCAGACTCCCCAT
Source organism: Mustela lutreola (assembly GCF_030435805.1). NCBI lineage: Eukaryota > Metazoa > Chordata > Mammalia > Carnivora > Mustelidae > Mustela > Mustela lutreola. Next base: position 69,460,241 of record NC_081303.1, on the reverse strand, counting down.
GGAGCAGGGAGCCCAATGCAGGGCTCCATCCTAGGGCTCTGAGATCATGACCTGAGCAGAAGGCAGACGCTTAATTGACTGAGCCCCCCATGTGCCCTCTGCCTGACATTCCTCAGGGCTCATGTATGTGGCAGCAAGAGATGGTCCTGTAGAAGTTCATCTTCTGTGCTTATAAGAAACATAATTTCACAAACTGAATCAATCCTTCCTGCTGTGAATGGGAGTCTGGGGGAGCTTGTATATTTTTCCCAAAGGCTCCTGCAGGAGAGTCAGTTAATACCATCAGCTAATTTCTTGTGTGTCTAGCTCTCGCTCTCATCAGACCAAGAGAAGAAAAGCAGGAAACATCAGCCTGAGGAATACCGAAAGAGAGCAGAGACAGCCCCCTCTCCAAATTCTGCTCCCTCCAGCCCAGCATTCCAATTTGTTAAAGGACCCACATCACGTTAAAGACCTCTAGAATAATCTCACATTTCAATGGGGCTTCACTACGTGGGGACGTAAGGAACATCACTGATGACAAGCTTGGGAAGGTCTTCTCAAGGCCTTGGGAACTGGATGACTCTTATTAAAAGTGGCCCTCCAGGGTCACTGACATGGCCAGTGGGGCCAGAGATCTCCCTGAGTAGACTTCTCGTTTCCTCCCTGTATGAATTTCTTAGGGCTAACATGAGAAAGTGCCAAAAACTGGGTAGTTGAGAACAGCAGAAATTTATTTGCTCATAGAAGCTACAAGTCTGAGACCAAGGTATTGTCAGGACCACGCTCCCTCCGAAACCCGTAAGAGTCTTTCTATGTTTCTTCTAGTTTCCGGTGTTTGCCAGAAATCCTTCTCATTCCTTGACTCGTAGACACATCATTCCAAGCTCTGCTCCTGTTACCCATGAGGTTCTCTCGGTGTTTTCCTGTGACGTTCTGCTCTTCTGTGTCTCTTCTCATCTTCCTACAGGGACCCCAGTCATACTGGCTTAAGGACCCATCCTACTCCACTATGACTTCATGTTAATTAACGACATCTGCCAGCCATGACCTTAGTTCTGTAGAAGGTCCCATTCTGACGTTCCAGGACGGACATGAATGTTACTTCCTCTTGGCCCAATTTTTTCACCTCCTTCTTTCTCTTCTACCCCCCAACCCCCCGGCTGGCTCTATCTGAAGACAAACTAGACAAGTAAACCCCAAGCCCCTCAGAGCAACTCCAGAGCAAAGGACAGCTTCATCTTAGCGCCCAAACTCACCTATAGATGGATCCTGGCTGAAGGTTGAGTGACCCCAGATGACTCATTTCTTTTTCTCAGGGGCTGGGATTAGAAGAGTCTACAGAACTGTCTGGAATCTTCACTGTTTTCATTTCCCTTCATGTCTATTTCCTCTTCTTGTGGGATGGCATAGGGAGGCCCCTGTGTGTTCTTCTCATTTTTGAGACATGATTGTTTCGGACAGGAAAGTTAATAGGGCCTCCAGTTTCACCGGAATCCCCTGTCTTTGAGACCAAGGCCTTAGTCCTCTCACAGAGGCTCTGTGAAGGGAGGCTCTGTGAATGGATGCCAATAGGACTGGGGGGTTGGGGATGGTCTGTGTCCCAGAAGGGTCTGTCTGCAGTGATCTCTCATCTCTGCAACGTGCACCAGGCCCACACCTGCACAGCCTGAAACCCTAAGGGTAATCATTTCTCTCACTATCCCTGCCTGGAAGCCTTGTGCCGGTAACTGCCCCTTCTAGCATGTCCGGGACCCTGGAGAAATGCTCTGAGAAGGCGTGGAAAGTGCTGTGAAAGAGACACACACACACATGCACACACACCCCCCCTCCACACCACACGACTGCCTCTGCCCTCTCCCTGTCTCCTCTTCTTCAGGTTTCTAAGCAGCTGAAGGTACTTACTGTCCAGGGATGTGGATTCTCCGGGGAAAAGTGCTTTTATTCCTCATGATCCTGGGTGTCTTAGGAATTTGGCACATCCGAGTGTGATGCCGTTTTAAAATATAGTGGATTAATAGGAAAGTGAGATTCAGTAAGGCTCACAGATCGGGAGATGACTGCTGTTGGAGAAAGCTTATTACTCACCGTTTCCAAGGGGAGGGGTCATCCCACTCCATGGGAAACAGAGAGGGGGGACACATGGAAAAGTACTGTGGTAGGTCAAGGGGCGGCAGAAAGGGAGGAACCCCCGGCCAGAGCCTCCATCCCGGTTTCCCTGGGAGAGGACAGGCAAGGCAGGACAGCAGGTTTGGGATTGGCTAGTTTGAAGGATGTCAGCAGCTCTGAGGCAAAGGAGTTGTGGCCATTTGCCTGATACCTGGCCATGGGTCCACAGGGCTGAGGTGAGATCAAGGAGAGGGTAGAGGGGAGTGGACTCTGGATTGGCTGGCTTGTATTTGAAAAGCACGGCAAGCTGTTTTCCTACATGAAGGAGTCGGCTAGTCCTGAGGGGGCCCGTCCCTCCAGGGTCGGCAAGGCCCCCAAGGTCAAAATATCAGAATACACAGAATGTGTCTTGGTTCCATAGGGCTGCTGTAACAAAAATGCCATGGACTGGGAGGACTTCATTTATTTCTCACAGATCTGAAGGCTGGAAGGCTAGGATCAGGGTGCTGGCATGTTCAGTGTCGTGTGAAAGTCCGCTTCCTGATTCACAGACAGCAGCCTTCTTGACGTGTCCTCACAAGGCAGGAGTGAGAGCTCTCTGGGGTCTCTTCTATAAGGCGCGGCAATCACACTCCTCACCCCCTCATAATCGAACCAACCTCCCAAAGGCCCCCAACTCCTGATACCATCACCTGAGGAATTAGGATTTCAACACATGACTTTGGGGGGGACACAAACATTCCATCCACAGCTATACTAAGACGTGTGCTGGTTTGCAAGATGGCGCTGTGGTTTGCTTCCCCTCCTGCAGGAGAAAGCCGTTCCCCCACTGAGAGGAGGAATCCATTCCCTTGCTGTTTTAGAGTATGAGCCGGAATGTGGTTGCTCTGACAACAAAATGCAGTTACATGGGGTGACTTCTGAAGCTAGATCGTAAGGAGCTTTGCAGCTCCCAACTAGAGCTCTTGGAATATTTGTTCAGGAAGTAACTGTTCAGGAAGTAGTCACTGTGAAACAGTTTGGCTGTCCTGAGGCTGTCATACTGCGAGGGAGCCCATCTGAGTCACTGGGAGACATCTTAGCCCCAGCTGTTCCCAACATCTGAGGTGCCAGACAGAAGACAGGAGAAACCTCGGGGAATGCCATCCTCACATGCCATCTCATTGCGACCATATGAGGGACCTGAAGGAGGAACGGCCCATCGACCCTCAGAACCACCAGAAGTAATAGTACATAGTTGTTTTAAACCCCTAACTCTTAGAGGGTTTGGTTATGAAGCAAGAAATACTTGAAACATGATAGGAATTATGTGACATGTAGCACATTTCCGTGGATGTGGCATACACTATTCATTGCCTATGCAATAACTCTTCTCCCCTCTTCCTTCTTAACAGAAACTTGATTTTTTAAAAAAGATTTTATTTATTTTATTTGAGAGAGAGAGGAAAAAACACTCCTCACAGAGCCAGACACAGGGCTGGATCTCACGCCCCTGAGACCATGACCTGAGCCAAAATCAAGAGTCAGATGCTTAACCAACTGAGCCACCAGGTGTCCCAGAAACCCAATTTTGTTCAAAGAAGCAATAGGCAGATCCCAGGGGATGAATCATGCCTGGTTGAAATCAAGTTCAGTAATAGCTTTCTTTTATCGGCTATTAGTTCCTAAGTTGGTTTTGGCCAGTTAGATAATAATATTTTGTTTCTTGATAAAAGGAGACTTTTGACAGAGTGGTCGCTGACTGCCACGGCCACATCCCTCCTGCCTGCTTCTGAATGCTCTCACGGAAGATGTGCCTAGAGCTGTAGCAGGCATTCGCCCCTGAGATGCAACAGGCCCGAGGGCAAAACGAATCCACTGAAAACACCCAAGGGGGCATGGAAAGAGCCCAAGAACTTGATACCTTCTTTGAGCAACTGAACCAGGGTCAGCAGCCCCTTTTACAAAATCACTTATAAAAAATATCATCGATTTTTTATCTTCCTTGATCCACAGTCTTCAGAATTCTTGTTTCTTGATCTGACGTCATTCTGTATGATGCATTCTGATTCCTAGGATTTCAGTTCAGCATGTACTATTGCATGGTTTGAATTGTTTTTAAGATCTTCTAACATCTATATATTTGTTCAGTGATTTGCGCTAAAGTAAGCTGACCCTGAAAAACTAGTCACTGTGGGGAAGAAAGCAGTGAAGGTGGAGTAGTACGGACAAGGTCTTGCAGTGTGATATGAATATTGTTAACTTGCATGGGGCGCCTGGGGGGCTCAGTCGGCTAAGCCTCTGCCTTCAGCTCAGGTCATGATCTCAGGGTCCTGGGATCAAGCCCCGCCCTGAATGGGGCTCCCTGCTCAGGGAGGAGTCTGTTTGTCCTTCTTCCTCTGCCCCTTCCCCCCTCCACTTGTGCGCTCTCTCTCTCTCTCCTAAATACATAAATAAAATCTTAAAAAAAAAAAAATACTGTAGAAAGGACTCGACTAAATCCCGCAGATAATGACAAAAGACAAAGCAACCTTAAAGCAAATCCACATTGTAGGACTTGTGGATGTATGATCTCTAGATATGTATAATCCCACTTTCCTTCTATTTCTGTGGGAAAACAAGTCTCAAAAATAATATGACTTTTAAATTATGAAAGTCTTATCACCATAAATCTGTTGCATATATATATATATATATATAATAAATTCAAAATTAAGATTAGCTAAAATATGCTTTAAATGCTCAGAGACTATAAAGAGTACTTAAAATATGTAAAAATATTCAGGAAGGAATAATCTGTTCTATCGCTATGAAATAGTCCAAATTTTGTGATATTCATTAGAAACATTAAATCTGGATTCAAGAGGCAAAAAGAAGGAAAAAGTTATTACACTTACGTCAGTAGGGAAAAAAGCAAATCAAGGGGTCCTGTTGTGTTTCAAGTAATGAGGGAAGTCGGGCTATATCCAGTAATGGTTACTGCTATGCTTCACAGGTCAGGGGGCGCCTCGGTGGCTCGTCATTAAGCATCTGCCTTTGGCTCAGGTCATGATCCCAGAGTCCTAGGATCAGGCTCCCTGCTCAGCAGGAAGCCTGCTTCTCCCTGTCCCACTCCCTCTGCCTGTGTTGCTGTCTGTCTCTCTCTGTCAAATAAATAAATAAAATCTTGTTAAAAAGAGGATTTGCAGGGTTTGGTGGGGTTTGTTGTAATGCAAATCTACCATTTTCCACTGCACACCAATCACGTTTCTTTGCCTAAATCCCATCAATACTTTATTTTATTTATTTTTAAAGATTTATTTATTTATTTATTTGGCAGAGAGAGAGAGAGTGAGCACAAACAGGAGGAGCAGGAGAGGGAGAAGTAGGCTTCCCTCTGAACAGGGAGCCTGATGCAGGACCAAAGAAAAAAAGAAAAAAAGAAAGAAAGAAAATATACACTGTGGCAATTAAAAATGATATGGATAAAGATGAAAGCAACACAAAGGTAAGAGGAAAGCCTGGGAAGTAGGGAATTGCTGATTTGTATCAGGCTGGTCTCAGGAAAGTTCTCACCCATTCAGTGACATTTGGGCAGGCACCTGAAAGAAAGGGCAAGTGAGCCATATGGATGTCTGAGGAAAGATGGTTCTGGGCAGAGCGCTCCGCGAGTTTCCTTGCTGAAGAAAACAGACACTTGGGTTTGAGGAGCATTTGAGAGGCTGGTGTGTTGGGGCCAAAGTGGATGAGGGGGACAGTGGGAGGAGTGGAGATTGGAGAGGTCAGAGGGGGTCTCAATCATGTGAAGTTTTCTGATCCATTTTATGGGGTTTTTTGCTCTAATTCTGAGTGAGACAAGAGAGCAAAGGCATGGGCGGACATGGCGTCTGCTCCAACTCCATCATTGGCCGGGACATTGAGAGTAGATTCTTGGAGGGCAAGAGTAGACACAAGGGACCAGGTGGGAGGCTGTTTCAGTCATCTGGGCAGGAGGCAGTGGGGGCTCGGCCCAGGGAAGAACAAGAAGAAATGGCTAGAATCTGAGTACATTTTGAGGGTGGGAAAAAGAGAGGAATCAAGGGTGACCTCAGGCCTTTGGGGCTCAGCATCTGGAAGGACCAAGTTTCCATTAACTGAGCTGGAAAAGAGTGTGGAGAAAGCCAGCTGGGGAAAGAGCCAGCCGGGGAAAGGCACCGGGAGTAGAGTTGGATATATGCTGAGTTTGAGGCACTCACAAAATGCTGGCATTGACGTGCCCCAGTCGGAATTCCCAGGACGAATAGCTCTTGGGGCCAGTCAACAGGAGGTGTGGAGACATGCCTCCTCCCCTAGTCTCTCCCCAACTATGAGTCTAGTGCAGAACTGCTATAGAAGGTTGTCACAGAGCCCATTCAAATCCCACTAAGAGACAGCCACGGGCTGTTCCATTTCAACCCGCCCCTCCTCTCCAGCATGCTTCTCAGTGAATTTATTTTTTCTTTCAACCTCTACCTCTCCCCTCCTTCTATGATGATGTCCTGACACCTTAATGGAAAAGCTTGGGGTCATGGGTGCTTTGCAGTTCATCAGCTCATGTCCCCAGAGTCACCGTCTTGGGACTCTCTTCAGTCTCACAGGACGAGTTTCCCCCAGTGTTCTAAGCAAAGGCCTTGCCCTGCTTCTCTCTCCATGCTGGGAGTTCTTTGCTAAGGAAAATCTAATCGTTCTTTTTTTAAAGATTTTATTTATTTATTTGAGAAAGAGCTAGCGAGAGCACAAGCGGGGGTGGGGGTGGCGAGGGGAGGGGAGGGGTAGAAGGAGAGGGGGCAGGGTCCCCGCTGAGCAGGGAGCCTGGCACAGGGCTCCATCCCGGGACCCGGGGATCATGGCCTGAGCTGAAGGCGCTTAACCCACGGAGCCACCAGGTGCCCCCAATCTAATGGTTCTTTATATAAATATTTATTGAAATAATGGATAAGTGAATGAAGGGTTTCAAGCCATTGGGCCTTCCAGCTTTCTGGATTTGGGCCCCAGAGTCCCCTCTGTGAAGGTCCAGACTGGGCTGACTTTCATTCATGCCTTGAGAAATAAGTTTTTCCACTCTTTCCCCCTATAATATTCAGGACCTACTTTTTGCGCAAGAGCTAGTCGGAGGCAGCTGTGAGGTGCTACGGAAGGCCTCCACACCTGCCTGTCTGTGGGAATCGGATGCTCATACCAAGCTGCGTGGCTTTTGAACTCCATGCACACATACCACCGTGTGTGTGTGTGTGTGTGTGTGTGTGTGTGTGTGTGTGTGTGTGTGTGTTTTCCTGGCAGAAGTGGAAAGAGCAAAGAATTGGAAAAACCATAACTAACCACAGGCATGTCTGTGATGCGCCCCCTCCCTTTCCACGCCTTTTTGATGTATTCCTCCGGCTTCCCATCCTGGAGCAGATCGGAGGAAAAGGCAGCTCCGTCCAGTTTCGCCCCTCTTCTTTTGGGACGATGGCCGCAGAGGGCGCGACCCGGCTGCAGAGAGGAAACAGGACTTTTGTACAGTTCCTATAAAGAGCGCATTGTCCTTCAAAGGGCCCTCACCATGGAACAGCTCACAGTAAGTTCTGTGTCAACTCAGTGTCCATAGTTTCTCACAATAATGTTTTCCTTTTGGTCCCACATTCGTCGTGGTCTCCCCAGCCCCTCTACCCCTCCCTGGGCTCTGAGGCTGCAGCCGGGACAACGGACCTGCCCGGCCCTCCTGTGTCCTTTGGGGAAGGACAGGGATCCTGGGGTTAGACCCAGTGGGTGAGTCGCCCCCTTTACAGCCTGGAGAGAAAAGCCTCCCTCTCCCCCTTGTTCCCTGCGTGTGGGGGCCTCTTTCCCCCACGGTCTGGGACTGGCCTTCAGGCTGCAATGTGTCCGTGCCACAACAGAGGGCACCAGCGCACTCTCTGCAGAACACTCCCAGCTCCGCCCCGAGTCCCCACGGTCTCCGGACATTCCCGGACATTCCCGTCTCAAATTCAGCCTTCCGGAGCTGTGGGAATCCCCTGAGGTAGCCCGCCCACGCTGACTTCCCAGATGCACTTCCTGCACCACCTGGTCCCTCCTCTTTCCGAAGGGCCCTAGACTGGTAGGGGGAAAGGAAATCGGATTCAGGTCCCTTAGATAGCGCAAGGGGACAGGATACCTGGAGGAAAGATTTAGAAGTAGTGGCAAGGGACACAATTAGTCATCTGTGGCATCTCTGCAGTCCCCTGAGGAGGAGTCAAGGTAAGGTTTTATTTTGTTCTGATGGGCTAAGTCCAAGGACAGAAATATAGAAATAAGTGAGGGGCACCTGAGGGGCTCAGTTGGTCATGATCCTGGGCTCAGATCACGACCTCAGGGGCCTGGAATCAAGCTCCACATTAGGCTTCCATGCTCAGCAGGGACTCTGCTTCTCCCTCTCCCTCTGACCCTCCTTGTGCTTTCGGGTGTTCTCTTTTTCCAATGGATAAATTAAAAATATTTTTTAAAAATTTAAAAAAGAAATAAGGGAAAGTGGCAGGGGAGCAGAAGGCTAGCCAAGGACAAAGCACATGGTGACACGCCCCCCCCCCCCCCCCCCCCCCGGCCGCAACCACCACGCCACATTCCTGGATGGCATGTGTGGCATTTCTCCAGGAAACTTCCAACTAGTTTAATGTTAATGTCTTGCTAGTTGGGGAAGAGGGCAGCCTTAGCTTGATAATAGCAAGTCCTTCAGTATCCTGAGGGTCTTCCTTAGCCTATGAAGTCCTTTTGGATGCTCCCTTTCTCCTTACCTCTCCCAACCCCACAGCACAAAACCAGTCATCCCTCCCAACCCCAGTGCAGCTCTTTCTGCCCAAGGTCCTGACATCTCAAGAACTCTAGGCCTTCTGCTGTGCACCTCACCTACATTCAAAACTACATCAAAGGGAACAAATCTTACTGAGAACCCACCGTGTGTCATGAAACAATCCACATTTGTTGTTTTACTTCATATAACAAAACAGATCTTCCGTCCCCTCCTAATATTAGTCAAGGAAAATACGACCAAGAGAGTTTGGTTCCTTTCCTTGGGGTCACATAGACATCAGTAGGAGATTGAAATTAGGTCCGACTCTGAAGCCAGGCCTTGCTCTCCAGACCTACAGGGAAAGCATTCTAAAACCTGGTTCGGCTTCTTTCTAAAGATGGGAAACAGTCTTCGTGACTGACCACCAATTGGCTCACTTACCTGAAAGGTGTAGAGGAAGGGAAGAAGAACAAAGTCTCTTAAAGCAGGTATTTATTTACAAAGACCAAGAAGAAATGGAGTCTCTACAGGAATCCTCAGTAGCCAAAGCTTATGTCAACCATTGTGCCTTAGTTCAAGCTGCCATAGTGAGTTACCATAGACTGGGGGGCTGAGACAACAAACACTTATTTCTCATTTTCTTGGGGGCTGGATTCTGAGATCACAGTGCCAGCACAGTCAGGTTCTTGGTGAAGGTTCTCTTCTTACTTCCAGATAGCCCCTTTCTCCTAGTGTATTCAACGGTGGGGAGCAGAAGGAGGAAACAAGCTCTCTGGTATCTCTCCCTCTTCTTTGTAGAGAGAGAGAGGGTGTGTACACATGAGAGAGGTGTGGGAAGGAAGAGGGTGAGGGAGAGGATGTCAGGCCGACTTCTTGCTGATCATGGAGCCCCACGTGGGGCTGGATCTCACGACCCTGAAATCACGACCTGAGATGAAACCAAGAGTCAGACACTCAACGGACAGTGCCACCCAGGTGCCCCTTTCTCTGGTATCTCTTTTTAAAAGGGGACTATCCCCATCGTGAGAATTCTACTCTAATGGCTTAATTACCTCCCCAACCCTCACTTCCAAATATTATCATATGTGGGATTAGGGTCCCAACATATTAATTTTTTGGAAGGGGTGACACAAATCCATGGCACATTGCAAAGAGATACTCTTCAGGAGAAAAGAAAAAACGGGTTGGAGAGGAGCCGTGGATTCCTCCCAGTTAAAAATTGGAAATCCAAGTGATTCCCCGTTATATCCTGGCCAGCCAAAACGGAGAGGATCTCAGCAGAAAGACAACAGGAGAGAGGGAGACTAAAGGGAAAAAGGAAATCTACCAAGGGCTCTCGCGAGAACACTTACAGGAGAGAAAATAAAAATATCTAATAAAAGTATGAAAAAGTATACTCTAAAAATAACAAAAACCATCAAAATATCATGTTTTACTTATAAAATTAAAAAGAAAATTTTAATAACAATGTTTTATATTGATATGGGCATTGTAAGTCCTGTATTCTTTGACTGCTAATTACGGCACAGATGTATGCAACTAGTCTACAAAGCAATTTTGTAATGATGTTAAATTTTGCGGACATTAGTTAAATATTTGTGCCTTTCTAGTTCATAGTTTTTTATTGCTACATTTAAAAATTACTTCAAGGGACGCCTGGGTGGCTCAGTTGGTTAAGCAGCTGCCTTCAGCTCAGGTGGGGATCCCAGCATCCTGGGATAGAGTCCCACATCGGGCTCCTTGCTCAGCGGGGAGCCTGCCTCTCCCTCTGCCTCTGCCTGTCTTTCTGTCTGCCTGTGCTCGCTCTCTCCCCCCTCTCTCTCTCTCTCTGATAAATAAATAAAAAAAAAAATTACTTCAAAACTTAGCAACCAGAAACAATAATAATTATTTATTGTCACACATAATTTCTGCTGAATTGAATTCAGAATGGCTTAGATGGGAGGTTAGGGGTCTTTCATGAGTTTGCAGTCAAGTTTTCAGCCAAAGCTACAGTCATCTGAAGGCCTCACTGGAACTGGAAAAACCACTTCTAAGATGGCACGTGGTTGCTGGCGGGAGGCTTCAGTTCCTTAATTCTGCCCTATGGAGAAATCTAGAGGGTCTCCATGACATGGCAGCTAGCTTCCCCCAAAACAAAGGATCAGAGAGCAAGGTAGAAGCTGCAATATCTTTTATGAACCAGGAAGTCACACCCCATCATTTCCACAATATCCTATTGGTTACAGAGGTCAGCACTTCTCAGGGTGAAAGGAGCTATGAACACTAGGAGACAAGGATCATTTGGGGCCATTTTGGAGACTGGCACCAGAGTTGCTACTTTCATGCTTGAAGGATTTGGATTTTCAAGAGCTCAACAATTAAAATGTAGGCCAGCCCTTCTGTTAAGGGGATTCCCTTAACAGGGAACTACACTTTGTAGTTTCGGGTTGTTCTTGGTACCCCTTTTGAAGGTGGCTCAATTATACAATTTAGTTCCTTTACCTTGTCTGTCAGCAAGGGAGCAATGGGAAGACATCTTGGAAAATTACAAAGAAATCAAGCTTTACAGGAGATTGGTTTCAAACTGCTAACTTCTGATTGTAGTATTCAGGAGAAGGGCTTATATGTAACCAAGATAAGAATTTTAACAATAGTTGTTTTTCACAGGGAGGACCGTGTCACCTTCTACAAGTTCAGCATTTACTCTCTCTCTGATTATAATATAATCTTTCAACAGGATGGACTGGAACAAGATGCTTTTTACTCACACTTTTCTAAGATGTGAATTGCTCAGGGTTCTTCTACAGAGTCCTAGCAATTTATCTGTACTCCTTTAGAACAATTTTTACCTTGACTCCTTGGGTCCTATTGATATACATGTCTAATTCAGTCTCTCCATTCAAGTTACTTGAAATCCATGTTCATTTCTGTTTTGTTTCTTTTCTCAATTCAGGACCTAATTTCTCTCCCCGCTCTCCAGTTTCGCCACTTTGCCTTCCCTTTATACGATCAGATAAACGCCTGTGCTCATTGCCTTAGAAGAGCCTATGAATTTTATTCGGTTTTTGTATTCCAAAAGCCCAAGCTCTTGGGAAGCTCTTATTGCTTGTTAGAAATCGCTGGAAAATGCACAGAGCTCTCCCTGCTCCAGACCCGGGGAGGGCCATATAGACAGAAAGAAGGCACGAGCTGATGACCCAGGATACCGAAGAGCAGATGGTTCCTCTGCCTCTCCATTTTGCACCACAGAAGTTACCCCAGCTGCCCGGAAAGTGAGGCAAAAACCCGAGGAATAGCGGACGGGGGCAAACTGTCTGAAACTAAATTTCTGCTGCCCCATCTGAATGGAGCTTGAATCGCAGAAAAATAAGGAAGGCTACATTTATTGCACATCCCAGTTTGCGGATCAGGATTCTTCTTTGCTACCTCTGTTACTCAGTAAACGTTTATTAAATGAGCAAAAGAATTGAACGAAGACATGAAACATACAAAATCGTGCAAGGCCCACGTCCACCCAGGGCGCATGCATTCCGATAAGGCTAAGTGGACTCAGGAGCTCAGAGGCTGGGCTTTCAGAATTAGGCTGCTGGCAACCCCCTGGCGAGGGGCTGGCGGCGGTGGCCAACCCGCCGCTGCAGTAACTGGGCTACTTCCCTGGGGACACCGTCTAGGGGAAATGCAGGCTGGGCTTCATTCTCCTAGGTTCCCAGTGGTGAGGGACGTGCCTCCCAAGAAAAAAGGACCAGTCTTAGTCTCTGGTAACGTTTATAAAGCACTTTGCCTTGGCCTTAAGCAGGACGCACTCCAAGCAGCGCTCACGCTCGGGGCGTTTTTCCAAAACCCCACACCTCCTGTCAGCTCTAGGCCCGCCCCTTCTCGGCCCGCCCCTTCTCGGCCCGCCTCCCCGGGCCCGCAGGATTGGCTCTTCCTCCACTTCCGGCTTCTGGACCCGGGTGCACTCGGTTTCCGGTGTCATGGCGCCCTGAGGTCCCGGCAGTCGGAGAGGCGGCGGCAGGCACCTCCCTGCGGAGCCGCTGGTCCCGCAGGCGGGGATGTGACCGCGGGCCCGGCCGGCCTGCCCCGGGCGTCGCCTCAGCTCCCGCGCCAGTGCCCTCCGTCCACACCGATGGCGGGATCCGGCTGCGCGTGGGGCGCGGAGCCGCCGCGGTTTCTGGAAGCCTTCGGGCGGCTGTGGCAGGTACAGAGCCGCCTGGGGAGCGGCTCCTCGGCCTCGGTGTACCGGGTGCGCTGCTGCGGCACTCCCGGCTCGCCCCCCGGCGCCCTCAAGCAGTTCTTGCCGCCGGGAACCACGGGCGCTGCGGCCTCGGCCGCGGAGTATGGCTTCCGCAAAGAGAGGGCGGCGCTGGAGCAGTTGCAGGGTCACAGGAACATCGGTAATGCCGCTGCCTCCGTTCTCTTGCCCGGGTCCCGGCCCAGCCGTACACCCCCTCTCGGCCTGGCGTTCCGGGTCCTGCCCTTAAGGGGGGAGACTTGGGTCTGGCCCTCTCGTCGTCACCCGATCCAGGCCCCTTTCCCATCCCCCTTCACTCTGTCTGCAGTAGGGTGGAGGTGGAGGTCGGCTTTGCCCAGTGTCACGTAATAGATGCTCAGTTAAGTTCTGTTTTGCATCGGAGAATGCAGCACTTATTAGCATAGGATTATCTTTTTTAAGGGAAAAGAGGCATATCTTGTCTAGACTGGTTAGTTCTTGTATGGAAATTCTGAATCTTTGCATACCAGTGGAAAAATGAGAAATACTTCTGGGGCTTGTGATAATGCTAATAACTAGTACAGATGTTATCGGATACATATTTAGTATGGATTTGGGAGAAATGACTCAGTATTCACATAGGAGTCCTCCGGAAGTGTGGAAATTAGGAACACTTTATACCTTTACCCTGGTAAGACTATGTTACCTGATTTAGATATTCACAGTATAAGATACATGGTTACTGATGATTGATTTATGAAAAGCCTTCACTGTCATTACACTGAGTTTATAGTTATAGCTTTGGCTAATAAAGAAATGTCTTTCTCCCTGGCAAGCATAATCTGTGTGTAAATTGAAGAGTTGCTTTTTTAATATTACCACTTTCGAGAAGAATTTCTTAACCACTAGTGTTGACTTTTTTTTTTTAAAGCTTGCTAAATGATGTATATAACCCTGGTATTTAAGAGTGAAAAGTTTTTTTTTTTTTTCCTTCAGTTTTTGCAAGCTTGAGGACTTGTTGAATCCCTGCAAGATTTAGTTAAATTGTCATCTTGAAAGACTTAATCTTGTAATATTTATTTACTTATTTTCCCCCTCCTTAGATTATATTATAGAACGCTATTTTGGATCAAGAACCAGTTTCCAATTGTGTTTTTGCAGGTTATGACATCCATGTTAAGAGTCTATAATGTTTAGATTTTATTTTTAATTATTTTTGCTTGGTACCCTGATTGTTTATTCACCTACTGTGAATCCTTATGGAAATACAGTTTGATTATTGTGCCACATTTAATATCTTTGACTAGTATTGAGCTGTGGAAGCTTTTCTCATCTTGTTTCATTAAAATAACCCAGTTGCCACAAAATCTTACTTTTGGGAGAAACAAATTGCAGTGGAAGCGTGACGCTCATCTGAGCTATCCCAGATTTGCACTGCAGAGGTAGCTATGTTAGTTGTAACTTATTCTGAGTCTGATTTTTAAAGCATTATAACTCGTTTCTTTTTCTAGTGACTTTGTATGGAGTCTTTACAATCCACTTCTCTCCAAATGTGCCATCACGCTGTCTGTTGCTTGAACTCCTGGATGTCAGTGTATCGGAATTGCTTTTATATTCCAGTCATCAGGGTTGTTCCATGTGGATGATACAGCATTGTGCCCGGGATGTTCTGGAGGCCCTTGCTTTTCTTCACCATGAGGGTTATGTCCATGCAGACCTCAAACCACGTAACATATTGTGGAGTGCAGAGAATGAATGTTTTAAACTCATTGACTTTGGGCTTAGCTTCAAAGAAGGCAATCAGGTAAGAAATAATAATAAGGGTGCTTTGGTCAACACTTAGAGCTATTTCTATCTAAAATAATGCTTGGTAGGTGTCTGGGTAACTCTGTGGGTTAAGCCTCTGCCTTCGGCTCAGGTCATGATCCCCAGGGTCCTGGGATGGAGTTTGGCACTGGGCTCTCTGCTCGTTAGGGAGCCTGCGTTCGCCTCTCTCTCTGCCTGCCTCTCTGCCTACTCGTGATCTCTCTCTCTCTCTGTCAAATAAGTGAATAAAATCTTTAAAGTAAAATAAAATAATTCTTGGGGATAAAGCAAATAAAAAGAATTTCATTGTCACCATGTAAAAAAAGGGTGGATATTTGGGCTAGGTAGGGTAATTAACTAATGGGTAATTACTCTTACTGCTACCTTCAGTATTACTCTTACTGCTACCTTCAGACAGTGTTGGCACTCTGTCTCATGGCAGAGCACACATAACAGTTCTGGCAAACCCTCCAGAGTGTCCTTATTTATCAGCAGTGCCTACATACAGGAGACTCTGAGGAAATGAGCTTCTGTGTGGAGAGTGTACAGCTTGCCTGTGAGAAGTGCCCAGATGTTGAACCAAATAATTAGGGTAGCCAAGGACTAAACATTTTTGGGCAGTTTGACCGTGGTTTATTATACTTTTAGAGAAGTAAATATGCTGTGGCGATGGAAAGTGAGCAGTTGTTTATTGGTTGTAATATTGACTCATCTTCTTTAGGATGTGAAGTATATTCAGACAGACGGGTATCGGGCTCCAGAAGCGGAACTGCAGAATTGCTTGGCCCAGGCTGGCCTGCAGAGTGATACAGAATGTACCTCAGCTGTCGATCTTTGGAGCCTAGGAATCATTTTACTGGAAATGTTCTCAGGAATGAAACTGAAACATACAGTCAGATCTCAGGAATGGAAGGTAAATCATACCAGTGCTTTCATTTGGAGTCCTTCATTCTGATTTAAAAGTACTCGGTTTATCATGATTCTCACTGGAGACACTGTTTACTTCATCTCTAATACACTCCTCTTCCTGCATGTTTGATTACCTTCAACGCTACTATTTGTTTTCATAGCTACAGATGCGCTAGTGAGTATTGTACACTTGCTGATCTTAGCCTGGGGCCTGATGTGTAATAAGTGCTCATTAGAATGAATAAATGCAGAAGTGATTCAGTTATACTACATCCTACAATGTTGCTAATACAAGTATAAGTTTAATGATAATCTTTACGTAAAACTTTACAGTTACTACTTTATAGTTAAAAGTATTTTAATGCACAATCTCGTTGAATTTCCTAACAATGCTATGAAGATCTTTAGTGTATTGGTTATTCTTTTACAACTGAAAAACTGGAGGCACAGATAACAAACCACTTATTTGGTCCGGGTCATACCACTAGATGTTCCTGACCTGGGCTTCATACTCTGTTCTTCCTGTTCGAGTTCAGCATTCTCTCCAAGTTCCACAGTGCTTTATATTAATTTATATCCCATATATGAACTATCCTGGTGAAGTGAGTACAACTTATAACATTGTTTTTGTGGGAATGTGAGTTCGAAATTCCAGATCTCTGACATAACGATGAACTTTTTGTTGTTCATACCTTAAAAATTAACTACATTATGTTTTCAAACATTGTAGGGCCTAAGTGTTGTGATGGTATCCACGTCATTCAGGCTAGAAGTTTGATAAGTAATACAATGTTTAGGAATCATTATTGGTTTTCATATTTAGCAGCAAGTATTTTTCGAGCATCTAGTAATACATAGTTTGTGTATGGCTAGTGTACCATGTAGAGTTATAATTCTTTTCAGCCCTTAGTCATTTGTTTCTGGAAGGAATGCTTTAATAATCTTGTGGGTGGGTGTACCTAATGCTTACTTTTGGCAAAAATGCTACCATGCAAGTAAAACCAGTATCGTTATTCTGCATTGGTACTTTCACCCAACCTAGAGACGGAGTAGTCTTTCTTCAGTGCTAACCCAAATACAGATCAATTACTTGCATTAGTTTTGATTATCTTTGAGACCTTTGGACTGTATCTGCTTGTTCCTGAGCTGATCAGAACTAGGTCACGTTCAGACATTTTTGTATGTAATTGGGAAGTATGATATATATCCTCAGTATTCACTCCTCTAAATAAAGACAGTATTTTATATTTTAATCACCTTTGGGAAGGCACAATTGCCAAGTGAGTATGAGTTTAGGCTCTGAAGTCAAACTATAGGGTTTATATCTTGCCTTCACCTCTTACTTGTTATTTAAGGTTACTGAACCATGATTTACTTTCTATAAAATGAGGGTAATAGCATTTTTCTTACAGAAGAAACTGAGGTTAAAAAATAAATGATGCCTAGTTCTTAGCATAGTGATAAGGATCGTATCTGGTCTTTTTACTCATGTACACACTTCTGAGACAGCTTAGTACTCAGGGAGAAAAGTTATGTTCCGTAGGATTTAGAGTATGAATAATGTGAGGGATGCAGATTTTAGATACTGCATTACTTTCTCTCTCGTGGTGTAGTTGTATCTAAAAACCAGTTAAAGACTCCTTACCAAGACACTCGGACTCAACTGTCACATTCATTTTCTCACTTTGTATGAAACTACATTTTTATAAGGTTGCTTTAGTATTCTTACTCATTCGTCTAGTAAATATTCATACAGAGTGCCAGGTACTGTGCTAGGTGCTGAGAATAGAGAAGAAAGTTCCTCCTCCAGAGGCTTATAGTTATGCACATAATCCCCTCCAGTAAGATTATAAGCTCTTTAAAGAGGGTTTTCTTTTGCATATTACCTACCAAACAGTATGGTGCTATGTGGCTAGTACTCAGTAAATACAGAATGAATTGAATAACCAAAGGAAGACTTTTCTCCCTTTTTTAGGCAAACAGTTCTGCTATTATTGATCACATATTTGCCAGTAAAGCAGTGGTGAATGCCGCAATCCCAGCCTATCACCTAAGAGACCTTATCAAAAGGTACATCGTGTGTACTTTCAAGTTCCTATTTGTACATTTATCATATAAAGGTTATTTTTGTTTAGTCTTTGTTTTTGTTTGGATCTTACTGAATGGATCACGTTGAAGCTCTTCCTGGCAGCCATATCTGTGGTCTCTTGTGACTCTGGCAGTCCTGTGTACTTGGTGGACATTAGGTTTTTGTTTGTTTTTGGTTTTGGTTTGTTTTAGGCTTTTTTTGAAAGTAGGGTTTTAAAGAGCGTCTTTACTAACTAAAGACTGAGTTTGCTTTTGGACTACCAAAAAAAAAAGTTTAAAATAAGGTAGCTATGTACTATACTTTAAATAATTACTTCTGGGCACTCTGGGGACAGATACTGTGTTTCTGATTTCTGAATAGGTCCAAGCACATCAGATGTTTTAAAATAAGACATAATGTGTATTACCAAATAGTTGGCTTTTCACATTTCTAGCATTATGGACCAGAAACGAAAAAAATAATAGTTATGTTGCAAAACGATAGATTTCCCGATCAAGTCAGAATATTACTTTTTCTTTGGAATATTGACCCTATAAACTTTCCAACTAGGTCTTTGGGGATTTTTTTGTTTTTGTTTTTGATTTTTTTTTTTTTTTTTTTTAGCTTTTTATTTTGAAACAATTACAGATTTATGGGAAGTTGCAAAAATGTTACAGAGAGGTCTGTGTGCCCTCCATCCTGTTTCCCCCAGTGGTAACATCTGATGTAACTGGAGTACAATATCAAAACCAGGAAATGGACATTACAGTCCACAGAATTCATTCAGATAGGAACTTAAAAATTTTACTGGCACTTATTCAAGTATGTTTGTGTGTTTTACCAATTAGTTTTCAATAGCTGTTACTATCTGATTGCTATTAGCTTTACAAGTGGCATTTTACTTGGAAAAGATGGCATTGTGAAATTATGTAATGGGTTCTAACTTGGAAGTCAAGTCATATAAATACTGGTATTGGCTTTGTCTTTGTTTTTGTTTTGTTTTTATTTTTTGGTGCAAAAAGGTGATCTATTAAGGCATGGGATAGGCCCCGTGGGCAGAAAGAGCTCCTAGTATTGACTTGTTATTTCGGATTTCCCCCCCCTTGATTGTGCAGCTAACACTAAATTTGGAAGCTGTGGAGAATTGTGATCAGCAAAATAAAAATTGTAAACCTACTCTCTAGTGTAAGCACTTTGGTGTATTTCTTTTTGGGATTTTTCTATGGATTTTGCTGTGTATGCATGCAAATTATTTGAACCGTTTTTTATGGTAGAATAGAGCACAGATGCTGAAAACAAATGTGTAACTTCATGAATCCTTAGGAATACTCTTGTAGTCACCATTCAGGTCAAGAAATAAAACTTTGCCAGCTACCCCAGAAATTCTCTGTGTCCCCATCTCAATTTTCAGTCCTTCTTCCTCCCTAAAAGTAGCCTCTGCGTTGACTCTTACGGTAATTACTTCCTTGTTTTCATTATAGCATGTATCCTTAAACACTGTGGTTTACTATTGCTCTTCTAAACAAAAGTCTCTTTTAAGTTTCTTTTAATCTGAAAGGTCCTTTTCCATCTCCTACCCCGCTTTTCCCTTGTTTACTTGTTGGACAACCTAGGTTGTTGGATCAGTATAGCTGTCTGCAGTCTGAATTTTGCTGATTCTTGTGTAGCGTAACCTATTTCTGTGTTCTTCCTATATATTGGTAGTTGTATCTAGAGGGCTACATTTTTTTTTTTTTTTTGGCGTGACCATAGATGGTGTTATGTTTTTTTTATTATAAGGAGGCACATAATATAGCCATCTCTGTTTTATGTGTTAGTAACTGTTCATGTTACTTTGGATCCATTACTTTGTTAGGAGCTGTGGAATGGGGATGTTCTCATTCTGTCATTCTGCTTCCTTTGGTTAACCAAAGACAAAATAAATGCTTGATTCTTTCTCTCTTTATTTAGTAGTTTTTGTAATGAGTTGATTCCTGTCATCCTCCAAAGGGGACCATTTCCTTTTGAAAGTTCAGTGTGTTTTGATTTGGTACCTGCAAATGATTGCAGTTCTTATCCTCACTGAAGCTAAAATTGCCCCATCTTTGATGACTGTGAGCTGTGTGAGTTGGTTTCAGCAGACCTTATTATCTTTTACAGCTTCTTTGCTCTCTGGTGTGACAAGATGTTCCCAGTTTGTCTTACACATTTCCTGCCCCACACTTGGAAGTAGCCATTTCTCTAAGAAGCCTGATTTCTTTTAGTAGGAAATAGTACTTTAAAAAAACAGTCTGGGTTTTAGGAATACTCCTTGCTACTGGGATGGTCTTTGTTTCTAGGCCTTAAAGTGGATGTAGTTCATACTGATATTTCCAAGTCAAATTTGAGACCAGAGGTTTTATTTAACTTGTATTTCACATCTCTTTCTCCTTCTGTGTAAAGAATTATGGTTCTTAAGGACAAGGGGAATGCTAGAATTAGAATATTTTGTAATTATTCATTTGCTTTATTCCAGCTTACATTAAAACTGTCTCAGAATCATAATATTCTAGGAAGATTACTGAAATTATTTTTGCATGTGCTTTTCCCATTCTTTCTCATTTGAAAATTAGTTGTATCTGTGTCATCAGTTTCTGTAACCATTATGTGCCATACACTCTGTTTGAACACTCGCATTTATTCTCAGTTCTGCATGTAGCTGCACATCACTGTTCACCCCTGGTCCCTGTGGGGCTGTCTCTCTCATCGTTTTAATTTCTGAAGCTTGATCTCTAGAGGCCATAGGATTCATGTTCCCTGAGCTCTTGCTTGCTGGTGGTCAGTTGTGCTTATTATACTGGAGAGTCATTCATCTGGGTATAAAAATGAGTGGCATTCTTTTTTTTCGTGAGTGTCTTAAACATATTACTCCATTTTATCCTGGCATGTAGTGTTGCTGTTGAAAAGTCTAAAGACACTTTTAATTGTCTTTATATTAAAAAAAAAAAATCAATTGGTCTTTTTTGCCTAGATGGCCAGACAGTTTCATCTTTTTAAAAGTCTATTGATTTTGGAGCGCCTGGGTGGCTCAGTGGATTAAGCCTCTACCTTCGGCTCAGGTCATGATCTCAGGGTTCTGGGATCAAGCCCCGCATTGGGCTCTGTGCTCAGTGGAGAGCCTGCTTCCCTCTCTCTGCCTGCCTCTCTGCCTACTTGTGATCTTTCTCTCTCTCTCTCTCTCTGTCAAATAAATAAACAAAATCTTAAAAAAAAAAAAAGTCTATTGATTTTACCAGAATATATCTTGATTTTTGATTGTTCTGGGTTGATATGGTCAGGAAAATAGTTTCAGATCTCTTTGCTCATTTATTTTAAGGTGGTGTTCTTAAATTACTCTTTTTAGTATTCTCTTGCTTTGATTTTCTCCTTCAGGCACTCCTATTATATGTATATTGGATTTTCTTTGACAGTGTTCATTATTCTTATTTCTCTTGAATTTTTTTTAATCTCTTGTATTCTTTTTTATTTTATTTTTTTTAAGATTTATTTATTTGTCAGAGACAGAGAGAGCACACACAAGCAGGAGAGGGGCAGAGGGAGAGGGAGAAGCAGACTTCCATTGGGCAGGAAGCCTGATGCAGGGCTCAATACTAGGACCCCGGGATCATGATCTGAGCCAAAGGCAGACACTTAACTGACTGAGCCACCCATGCGTCCCTGTTTCTTTTTTATTTTTAAAGATGTTCCTTTCCACCTTCTGTCTATCTTTGAGATGCTATTGCTGTATTTGTTCATCCTTCAAGTTCTTGTAGCTTTATTTTATGAAGTGATTTTTTATTATATTTCTAATTCTTTCTGGAGTTCTATTACCTAATTATTGAGATTTTCTAATTTTGATTTCTCATATCTTTTATCGTTTTAAAAAATATCGTTTGCTCATTTTGAAACAGTAGGTTATCATGTCCATCTGTGTTCTTATCATGTTTTTCTGGCATGCGTTCATTGCCTCGGGCTATCATTTTGCAGTTTTGTCTTTTGTGTAATAATTTTGTTAGTAATACTTTTTATGTGGTTCATTTTTATATGAAATTCATTTTCTAAACTTACAGAAGAAGGTGTAGTTCGGATAGCTTTTCTAATTGTAGAGGGCTCTTCCTGTTTTTATGTAATGTTAAAAGGGGGGGGAGGTTTATTCTGAAATCTCTGCCTCTTCTCCTCCATTCCTTTTTCCTGGTCTCTCTCTCTACCTCTCTCTCTCTCTCTCTCTGTGTTAATTTTATTTACTACATCCTACTCAATTTGGATTCTGTTTTCCACATTTACATTCTCTGTGGGACTTTGCCCTGGGAGGGAGCTTTAGCTAGTTCATTTTGAGAAGTCATCATTTCTGGGTTATTCCAACCCCTTCAGGTTTTACAGACTTCTTGCATTCACTTGGAATTAGAATGTATACCCCCTTGTAGTTACAGTTGCTTTTTTCCAATTGACTTACTGGGCTTTCCAGTCAGTACCTGTTGGATATTTTGGGTTATTTTCTCTGCTTCATCAGATCGTCTGTTGCTTTTCTCTGCTTCCTTCCACACAGATGTCGATATGGTGCAAGACTTACTGCTATGATGGTTTGTTCCTAGCCTCTTGTATTTTGGTATTTATTGGGGTTGCTTAGTTTTGTGGTAAACGTCATCCATGGGTTTTTGATTTTGTTACCAAGTTGTGCTGTTGTAGGGGGATTTGATAGAATTCAGAAATCATCTCACCACTGTCATCTTTTTTTTTTTTTTTAATTTGGATTACCTAAATTTATCTAGCTTTTTTTTTTTTCCCCCACTTAATGTTATATAGTATGGATGACTTTCCCATGTTGCATTTATTAATCAGAAACATTATTTTAAAATATAATATTGTGCCATAGGTGTGTATCATGAATTACTGAACCATTTACTTAGAAATAGCTTTGGGGCACCTGGATGACTAAGTCGGTTAAGTGTCTGCCTTTGGCTCAGATCATGATCCCGGGGTCCTAGTATTGAGCCCTGCATCAGGCTCCCTGCCCACTGGAAGTCTGCTTCTCCCTCTCCCTCTACCTCTCTCCTGCTTGTGCTCTCTCTCTCTCTCAAATAAATAAAATCTTAAAAAGAAAAAAAGAAAGCTTTTATATTTTTTTGTAGCCAAATGGCTCAGTAAGCCATGCTAATATAATTAATGTTGTGATGAACACTTAGACATTTTAATTTTCTTTAATGGTTTCATTTTCAAAAGATTTTTTTTTAAGATTTTATTTATTTAATTTTGAAAGAGAGCACAACCAGGGGGAGTGGCAGGCATAGGGAGAGACAGAAGGAGACTCCCTGCTGAGCAGGGACCCTTATGTGGGACTCGATCCCAGGATCGTGGGATCATGACCCAAGCTGAAAGCAGACGCTTGCTTAACCAGCTGAGCCACCCAGGTGCCCCTCATTTTCAGAATTTGACAGTAATTACAAAGATACACGTTTTGTGTTTTAGCATGCTTCATGATGATCCAAGCAGAAGGATTCCTGCTGAAATGGCATTATGCAGCCCATTCTTTAGCATTCCTTTTGGTAAGTTGCATACATCTTTATTTTTCCTTGGTTGTTTTACAATCAAATAAGACATCAGAGCTCAGTTGCACTCCCAGGCTCTTTTGCCTAGTGTTTATCCATTGATTTTGGTTGAGTTTACATTTAACCGTGTTACGATGAACCTTAACAGCCCCTCATATTGAAGACCTGGTGATGCTTCCTACTCCAGTGCTAAGACTACTGAATGTGCTGGATGATGATTACCTGGAGAACGAAGAGGAATACGAAGGTAACTGCTTCCTAAATTGTATTTTATGTCTTTTGCAAGTAGAATAGATGTATTGTTTCATAAGTTTCTCTATTCTCTTAATTTATATATGAGGATATTGAACTACATGATTTCTAAAGGATCTCACTTTTTAATTCCTGTTGTAGATTGAATATGTCCCCCCAGAATTCATGTGGCAAAGTCCCAGTCCCCAGTGTGCTAGTATTTTGAGTTGGCGCCTTTAGGATTTAATAGGACTAGGTTATGTCCTGAGGGTGGGGCCTTTTTTTTTTTAAGGTTTTTTTTTTTTTTTTTTTTTTAATTTATTTGACAGAGATCACAAGCAGGCAGAGAGACAGGCAGAGAGTGAGAGGGGGAAGCAGGCTCCCCGCTGAGCAGAGAACCCGATGCGGGGGCTCGATCCCAAGACTCTGGGATCACGACCTGAGCCAAAGGCAGAGGCTTTTAACCCACTGAGTCACCCAGGCGCTGAGGCTGGGGCCTTTTTAAAAAGATGAAGAAACAGGAGAGCTCTCTCTGCTGCGTGAGGTTATGGCAAGAAAGTCACCAGGTACATGGGACACCGAATCTTCCTGTACCTCGCTGTGGGAATTCCAGCCCTGGGGACCAGAGAAGTAAATGTCTGTTACAGAAGCCACCCAGTCCGTGTCTGTTACGGAAGCCGCTCAGTCCGTGGCCTCTTGTTTGAGCAGCCTGTTTAGGTGAGGACGATTCCTCGGGCCCGCTGGACTCCTTCACTTTCATAAGCCTTTCCTGAATTAATCAAGATTAATTTTCCCAGCATGTTCTTTCCATCTGCTCTTTCTAGTCCTGCCCTGTGCTTCCATTTCTCCATCTTAGCTCTGAGCTAAGCCTGGGTGGCTCAGAGGGTTAAGCCTCTGCCTGCAGCTCAGGTCATGGTCTCGGGTCATGGTCTCGGGATCCTGGGATCGACCCCTGCATTGGGCTTTTGGCTCAGCAAGG
Source organism: Mustela lutreola (assembly GCF_030435805.1). NCBI lineage: Eukaryota > Metazoa > Chordata > Mammalia > Carnivora > Mustelidae > Mustela > Mustela lutreola. Next base: position 69,435,704 of record NC_081303.1, on the reverse strand, counting down.
AGCCTGCTTCCCCCTCTCTACCTACTTGTGATCTCTCTCTCTGTGTGTCAAATAAATAAATAGAATCTTTAAAAAAATTGGACTAGGAGAGTGATATAGTCAGACTGAGGTTTTTGTAAGAGTAGTCTGAGAGCAGAGTGGTGAATGGACTAAAACAGAACCAAGTTTAAAAATAGATGCTCACTGAAACTGTACGGATGAGATCTTTGTTACCTAATGTGGATGGTGAAAATGTTTGACAACCCTCTTACTGGTAGAGTATAGGAGAATATTTTCAAAATACATTTCACATCATTGGAGAGAGTTTAAATTGCTAAACTTTATGAAAGGCAGATTGGTAATTCTAACAAACTTACAAATTTATATTCATTTTGTCCTAGTAGTTCCACTTCTAGAGTCAACTTGGAAATACATAAGTGAAATGAGATAGATACAGATTTATCTGTTACAGTATTTATAAGGGCAAAAAAATTGGAAATAGTTTATTTAGTAGGAGACACAGTGGAGAATTAATTGATCACTCATAGGGTGAAATTATTACACAGTCATAAAAACAAATGGGAAAATTTCACACAGTAATATTCAAGAATCTTCAAGATGCAATGTACTAATAAAGAAAAAGCGAGATTGGAATTTTTACTTAGAAAAAAGCATGTATGATCATGTTTGCTTGTATAACCTTACAGTATTTACGGAAGGACGCAGAAGAACTGATAATGTTTGTTGCCTTCAAGGAGAGGAAGAGAGGCAGTTGGAAAACTGGGAAGAAGACATTTTTGGGGGGGGTCATTTGAATATTAACTATTTAAAGTATTGAATTTAACAGAATTATTAGATGCATTGAATTTATATTATTCTTAAGCTTAATTTTAGATGATGTAGAAAGTGACCTCATTACTTAGATATGGATTCCTGAATTATTTGGTACTTTAAAATTTTTAAATAATGAATGCTTGGTAATTACAGCAAAGCGGTTACTGTTCTGTGTTTTCATAATCAGATGTTGTAGAGGATGTAAAAGAGGAGTGTCAAAAATATGGACCAGTGGTATCTCTCCTTGTTCCAAAGGAAAATCCTGGCAGAGGACAAGTAAGTGAATGTTTCTATAGTTTCAGAATTATTCAGAGGTTACTAAAATCCTGAGCAAATGTTTTAGTTCTATAGTACACGAAAATGTTGCTAGAAATGATGAATTTTGCATCATGGTTGTTTTTATTTTCTTGTACTTTTCATCCCCCCTCAAGGTTCTGTAATATGCACGCTTTTTATATGGGTTAGAATTTTTTTTCTTAAAAAGTGTTCTCTACTTTTGAGCCATTGTGAAAAGTGACACCAACCATATCATATGCTAATTCAGGTCATGTCAGCTACAGAAATATTATGGCCTACTTTTATTCTAATTAAGTAGAGTTAGAAAACCATTTAGGTTAGGTTCTCATTTTAATGGAATCATCGGTGCTAATTTAAAGAGGGAAAGTGTGCTGACAGAATCCTGTAGTCGGAGCTCTGGTCCCAGTGTGACTGACTGACTGTGGTGATGAACCTTAGTGCTTGCGTCTCTGAAATGTACAAGCGAGAACCATGAGTCTCAGTTTTGGGGGAAAGAATATTAGAGAAATCTTTGAAAGCTCTTTTGAAGATCTTTCTTTTATCTGTAGTATTTTTACTTTTCTGGGAACAGAATATTGTATTATTTAGGGTTTCCTCAACCTTGACACTCTTGACCTTTGAGCCAATATCTTGGTTGTGGGAGCGGTCATGTGTGTTCTAGGTATTTAGCAGCGTCGCTGCCCTCCACTCTGGAGAGCCCCTCCCCCCACTCCCCTTCTCAGTTGTGGTGATCAGAAGTATCTCTAAACACGGCCAAATGCCCCCTGGTGGGTGAAATCACCTCCGATTGTGGATTGTTATTTTCTCCTTTGGTTCAGTATTTTGAAAATGCTTGGCAACTGAAGAAAGAAATGAAAGAAATTTCACTCTAATCTTAGTGAAAAGTTATTACCAATGTAGTAATAATATTTACCTTGTTTAGTGTCGGCAACATACTATATGCATAATTGCTGTTTATTTAGTCAGCTGGTATTTATTGAGCATCTGTTATGTTCTAGGCCCTGATACAACAGTGATCAAAATAGGCACAAGGATATAGTGATAAGTGCTCTGGGGGGAAGGTCTCAGGAGAAGAGGTTTCTTAAGTGCCTGGTAGGGAAGATTATAGTTGCATGTCAGTGGTGGGGAAGGCCATACTGAGGTTTCGTTGGAGTGGAAGTATGAAGGAGATAAGGAAAAGAGGTCCAGGCATAAGGGATAGCAGGCCCAGAGGCCGTGAGTTTGCCTGGCGGGTTTGAAAGGCTTAGTGTGACTCTAGCAGAGTGAGAAAGAGGGGATGTGGTGGATTTGCTCCCAGGGGTGAGGTGGTGTAGGTGAACCTTGAGGGACTCGAGACAGCACTGGCATTTACTCTAACTGAGAGGGAAAGATAAAGATCTTTGAAGACTTTGAATGAAGGACTAACATGATCTGACCCGATGTTAACCTCAACCGTGTGTATGAAATAGAAGACATAGAATAGAGAAACAGAAGGAATATTTTCGGGATAGAAGTACCCCGGTTTCAAACAATACAAAAATAAATATTCATCAGCAAGAGGAAATTTGCTATGTGAAGAAGCTTTCCTTGACGTTTAGAGGAGAATGAAAACAACCGATGAACTTGTGCTCACAGGTTTAACTTCTCCAGGTTATTGAAATGTCTGTTGGCAAAGTCAGTCTTCATTTGAATTTTCCATTCAAATCAACAATGCTTTGGATTTTTGTTTAAAGAATATTTTAAAAATCACTGAAAACAAGAATTATGGAATGGATCTCATAATTACAAAAGTAGTTACGATTAAACTGATTAAATTATTTAATCTCATTGTAAATTATAAAAATGTTTCTCCTCTTTTGTTTGGAATGATATAATGTATAAAACTGGGGGTTGTCTATGAAGTGAGGAGCGTGCTAGAGAGCAGGGCGTTCCTTCCATAAGTGCGTGTCTTCTCGTTGAACTTTGGTGTATGGATTTAGAAGTCATTTAGAATCAGGTTAAAAAAAATTTCAGAAAGAGCTTCATTCTTCTTACTGGGCATCATCTTCTAACTTCTCTTTTGTAGTCAGTGAAAAAGTTCTACCAACATAGGGTTGGTAGAACTAACTGGTCCTGCAGCCAGCATATACTTTCATTTTCTGTAAAAAAGGGGATATAAAGTATTAAGTATTTCTAAAATGAATAAAACAAGCATTGACTGGTTAGAGTCCGGTTTTAAGATATAATATAGGTCTCACCTACATTGTTACGTGAAGTTGCATACTCTGAAAGAAATCACTGGATGGTATCAGTAGCATTTTCTCCATGCTGTTCGGTTTACAGTAAACAGCCTGACTGACTGTACTGAGTTGGCCGTTTGGAAGTGTTTTTATCTCCAGCTAATAGCACAGTTAAGGGTGGCTTTTAAGAATAGCTAAAAATCCCCACTTAGCTTTATACATATGAAAATCAGGGCAATTTTTAGTGCTGGATGATCTCTACATGAGGAACACGTAGCTTGGGAATAGTCATGGCATGGGAGAGGAAGAGAGTCTGTCACCTCTCCACTTAACAGTCCCCAGGAATTCAGAAAATTCCATCCCGGATCAGAGTATCTGAGGCCTGACGTCATGCATAATCCGTAACAGAAATACTCACGGAAGACAGGGAGTGAGCAGGCAGCGAGTAGTGCTTTGTTTACCAATGAAGGAAGATTCATTTAAAGAGTGCTGTATTTGGAATTGTCTTTCCTTTTCATACCCTGGAGGTTTTTAATACCCTTTGGAAATAATTTTATCAGTGGGAGAATGGCTCTCACGAAAGGGGAAATGAAAAAGGAGACTCTTGCCTCGAACTTCTGGGTGCATCCGATTTTAAGAGAAGGTACAAGTAAAAGCTGAAAATCTGAAAATTGGTTTCCTTCAGACAATCTGTTTTTGCTTCCCTTTGAAAGTCCGAGTGTCTAGGATGCTGGCACCCAAGTTTGAAGACTGTTGGCATCTCAGATGAGCACGTAACTGAGAAAGATGAGGCCGTTCTTTTTCTGGTTTACAAATTTATGGGTAACTGAGGACAAGTCATTTAAAATGATTTTCCCTCCTAGTAACTTTGGCTTTAGATCAACAAAAAGAGCATAACCTATTACGCTGTATCCTCTACCTGTCTCCGGTCAGAATTCAGATACTCTGGAAACGGAGATTTTACCTAGTTTTAAACTTACTCTTCACAGTAGTTAAGGCTTCTACGAGTCTTTAGTAGGTATAAAATCCGGTAACCTTGACTGGTAGTTTCTCCTCCTTCCTCTTCTAAGAGGGCGGACTGTCTTCGAGGCACGGTGGAGTGCATTTGCTCCCCAGGCTGTATGGCCCTGTCTCTGGCACGCATCCACTGCTGCTCACCACTCCTGCAAGAACATGGCCAGTGGGTGTGCATTTTTCACTCGACTTGTCTTCGATGGATTTTTCAGAATTGAACCTTGTAAAGGAATTGTTCTAACCCTGCTCCTCGAAAATGTGGTCTGTGGACCAACCGCGCTGGCATCGCCTGGGAGTTGATTCAGAAATGCAGAGACTCAGGCCCACGGTAGACCTCCTGAAACTGAGTCTGCGTTGTGCCAAGGTCCCCAAAAGATACTTGTGTGTACACTAAAGTTGGAAAAGCCCTGTTCTGGAACAGTCTTGGTGGAAATGAAGCCGACTTTGTTTTCTCTGTCCTCTTACAGGTCTTTGTTGAGTATGCAAATGCTGGTGATTCCAAAGCTGCTCAGAAATTACTGACTGGAAGGATGTTTGATGGGAAGTTTGTTGTGGCTACATTCTACCCGCTGAGTGCCTACAAGAGGGGATATCTGTATCAAACTTTGCTTTAATCAGTAACCTGAGGACTCTTCCCTGTTTCTCCTCCATTTCCTGGGTGATTGTATTCTATATCTGAATGCAGAAGTACCCCCTCACCATTTTAAGGGAATACTTTGTACATTTATTTAATCCTACTAATGTGCAGTTGAGCAATGGCTGCATTGCAAACATTTGGCACCGAGTAGGACAAGACCTCTCAGCTATACCTTGAGGGGTTTTAGAGCATCCACACGGGCAACCCTTTTTTTGTGCAGTAGGGCAAGTGCTGCTCTTCAGTGTGTAACCTAAAAGGATATTAATTATTTCATGTGATCAAGGATGAGTAATATCATGTCATAGTGAATATCAACCAATTTGGTAAGAGTTGGTGACGGCCGTCACGGATCGTTCCTTTACGCTGTCGGGCAGTTCTTCCTCATCCCAGATCTCCACAGCTGGCTCTGGACGCTCCCAGTCATTGTTAAGTAGCCGTCAAGCAGCGATGACCTACTGTGTTCTTCACACTGAGTTATGAATTTTTTTAAAGGAGTACTGTAGTACTGAATATTCCTTTAAAGAAACTGCAGTGAGCCTATCTCCTTTTTTTTTTTTTTTTAAATTAAGGCTTTTCAAATAGAAAGCTGATGCTTGATCTTGCACAATTTTTATGTCTAGTACGTATGCTTGAGTGAGTGTGCAGATATGAGAGATTAGAGAAGACCTGAGTCCGCGTGCTTTATCGTGTGAATCTTGTGAGCTAATGCAGTCTCCACCTCTCTCTTCCCTAGATGTTTCGTATCTGTCCGATTTAGGATGTATGTTTGAGAGTTGGTGTGTCTGATAGAATGTAAATGAGAAATAGATCATTCCTGAGAGGCTCAGAACTGATGAGTCTAGACTGAGTCACACTGAAACTCTCTTCAAGCGCTTGGAACAAAGCGAAAGACCGCCCCCTCCTTTCATCTCCTTGAGACCCTGTATCAGCTCGTTTCTGTACCGAAGCTCCCAGGATCACTGTAAGATTTCTCAAGATGGAGTTCTGCCTACAATGAAGGGAATTGAAATGGCCAAAAAGCAAGATGTTCAGTGAAGGGAAAAGAAAAAAATGGGCAAAGAGAAAGTGAATAGTCCAGGATACGTTGTTTTTTTCTTTTTTCCTCTCTCTGTCCTGCCCTTTCCTCCACGGCGTCTCGTCTGTGTGGCTGAAGAGCAGCTACTCTGAAGGTGCTCAGACTTCTGACCGCAGGGAAGTTAAGAAAAGTGTAGCTCTAATAAGATGGAAGTAGAAAGGAAGAAAAACTCAGAATTCTTAGAAGGATTCACAGCAGTCTGCTGTGTCCCTGAGCCCAGGATGCCGGTGTGTGTGAGTTCGTGAACATGGGTTGATGATATGGTTTTAGGAATTGTAATTACGGATTCTTCCCACTTCATGTAGATTGACTTCAAAGGTTTAAAACTTAGGAAACCTTTATAAAGCACTGATTATACAAAAAAATAAGTTGTAAACAGGTTATGAATTTTTTTTTATTTCCTTATCTAAATGAAAGTCTTCATTTTTTTTGTTTTTCCTAAGGAAAAAGCCTTTTATACCTTTCCCTGTTGGAAGCCTCCTCATAGAGTCTTTCTTTGAAATGTGTGCCGCGCAGGTCGTTGAGAGCCCAAGTAGGAATTCACATTTCAGAGGATGAATTATCTTACCCTTTTCAGACAATGACTATCTGACAGTTGAGCTATTTACAGTTATATCATTCAGGATACTCCCTTATTATTTATTATGAAGCCAGATTTGGTGTAAGGAGGCTGATTTATGAGTTGCCAGAAGGCCTTGTGGCGCGGTCCCCAAGGGAAAGTTGTGTCTAGTATGTGCCCTTAGGAGGAAGAACTGTTAGTTCTCGTTTTGGCCCTCTCCGAAGTTGATTAGCCGGTATGTGTTCAAATAACAATTCAAGAGAGGATAACCAGTACTCCAGAGACCTAAGCTTTCTTGAAACATCAATGTTTGTAGGGGTGACAGCTCCCAGGGTGATTAGAAACACCAGGTTCTTGCGTGTGTACAGATGAACACAGAGCACGAGTGAGTGCTTCTCCAGGGCAGGTGTTCTAGGCGCGCACGTGTCCCTCTCTCATTCCCCCTCCCACCCCTACAAAGAGAAGACCCTGACGGATGAGCTGCAGGTAGGCTTCTGAGCTTAGGGATGCAGTGTGCTGCTAGCATCTTGATGCTGAATTTCACAGCATTCTTTGTCTTCTTCTTTGCTGTTGTAGTCATACCTGTATGTAGTGTTTAACACTGTAGAGTTGTATTACAGAAGATGCTAACTAGATTTTAAGAGAACTAAGGGACTAACTGATGAGCCTAAGTAACCATGCATTGAATTCAGAATTTTATATTAAAGCCACAGAATTGAAACAAGATGCCTCCTGTGATTTAAATGGTGATCTTCCAGCTTTTAGCCCATGACCACCAAAGAAGACATTTGCAGATCCTCCCCCGCTCCTCTGATATTACGCGAAGTTTAATCTTAGTTTCTCAAACCCGAACCAAATATTATCAGAAGATGTAATTTTTATGATGCCTTTAGGGTGAAACAGATATACAGAGATTTTAATTCCTTAATTACTAAAACCTAGGAATTTTCTTTTTGAGAGGCAGGGGAAAGAGGCGAGGGTTTTTGTCACTTAAACCTTACTCTTTGGGACAAATTTTATCTCAGGTAGTTTCTCTTTCCCTCTGTTAACATCTGTGCTTCCTTCCCTCTTGCCTTTCCAATTTCTCATTATTCCATGGTTTCGTCATGGTACATTTTTTGGCCCAGGAAACACCTATAAATTGCTTATTCTATAGGAAATCTTTGGTTCTTGGGAAACATCCGGAGGAGGTGACTAGCTAGCCACTTTCCAAACTCGGATGCCCTATTTCGAGGAGAGCAAGTCGAGTTGGACACCTCAGTAAAAGAAAGCAGCACCTCCAAGCAACTGTTGGCTGCATTTTAAAGGGAGAATAAAACAGTAACCCTCTGGCAGTAAGAGATTGCACTTACTACCACTGGGCGTCTTCCTTTGGTTTGTGGCCATCGGTACCGCAGCTCTTTGGGGAAACTCCCTCCCTGCTATGCCTTGAGCCAAAACTGGCTGCTTTTAGAACAAAACCATAAATGCAGTTTACTTGTCCTTTCCTTTGTTTTCACTGAGACAAGGATTGCCTTCTTTTCGGTACTTCAGCTGCTAAAGCATGCTGGGATACGTTAAATTAACCTTTAAAAAAAAAATCCTTGAATTCTTATTTAACTTGCCTTCTACATTATATTTTAGTCTCTGAGCACATTTGTGATCAGGAATACGGCCAGAAACAGTGCTGCCATGGAGAGGAAGTTGAAGAGAGACTCTGGGCACAAGGTGTGTTTCTATTTTAATGCCCCGGGCTTTCACCCTGCTGAGGGCATCAGTTACCCTGCTGGAGTAAATGCCCGCCCGAGGTTGAGCGCTCACGTTTGTTCATCCGGTGCAGGGAACACTCTTCTATCATTTTCTTCTTAGGTCTTACGTCCCAACTTGATCATTTCTGCCATCACTTTGACTCGGCAGCATGACATTTTAGTTTTTGTCATTTAATAAAAATCAGCACCATAGTAACCGATGGTGATTATAATATCATAGTTACTGGGTGAGGCTCTGGGGGAGACACTCAGTAACTGTGTGTTTCACTGAGAGCTTTGTGCAAGGGGACATGCTAGCTGGTACCGTTCAGGTTAGGGTACAGAGGGCATCGTGGCATGACGAAATTTTAGTCTGGTGGCTGTGGAGACAGTCAAAGATTTAAGCAAGTGCCTTGTGTTTCCTGGAAAATATTAAAACTCATTTGGGTGAAAGCTCCCAGATGATAATTTATTGCACCTCTGCCTTTTCCTTGGAATAACTTTTGGATTAAGTCACATAGTATAAAAGTCCAAAATTTCCCTTGTTTCCCTTTATTTTATATGTGTGAAACTATTCATATTTGATTCCCCCCCCCCGCCCCAATATTACATTTGATGGAAAGCCAGAGTTATCTGGCAGAATCTAATTCTTCCTGGGGTCTAGTTCCATTTTCAGTACTAGGTTCCTTCTTCCAATCTTACTACTCTGGCTCTCTGATAGAATTTGTTTATTTCTTGGCAGATGTGGTCACACACAGACCAGCTTTGGGTCATCATTAGCTCAAGAGAATTTCCATTTCTTCTTAAGGTGCTCAATAAATCACCTTCACTTGAGATGATAGTCTTCCCAAGTTCGTATCGCCAGTAAGCTTTCTTGGTGAATATAAAGATGTTGAGTCTCTTTTCTGGACCTCTTGTGGTATATTTGGATAAGTTACATTTTCTTAGTTACAGAGGGACATGTATATTTCATTTTAAAGTCCCCAGAAATTTAAACAAGTTGTTTCGTTTTGTTTAAGGTTAGCTGCTTCTCTGCCTCACACCGCAGGATGTCAGGGTTATTTTAGCCGCCTCTCCCTCCTCGCTATTGGTCAGTTTTCTTTAAAATTGGGTGATGACCAGTAGGTAGACACAGTGACACGTAATCGACAAGTACTGTGGATATTTAAGAAGGAGGTGAACAATTTTAACTATTTTTGCTGCAATTTTATAGGGGAAATGGACTATAAAAGAAATACCTATAAACCAGAGAGCATGTAGGAGATTGTATATTTTATAGGTTGTAATTAAGGTGATTTTCAGGATATAAGATACAAGGTTTATACAACCTTTGTTTTCCTGATGAAAAGTTTTCATTCATCTTGCTACAGCTTAGCACTTTTGTTGTTCCTTACATGGCTTTTGAGGATTGATGTTTTAGATTCACTCTGTTTGTGCTTTTCAGACTGTTGTCATAATTGTGCGGTTTTTTTTTATGTCACCATAAATGCTGGAATTCATGGGAAGCTTATCAGATGATTGCCTGAGTGTGATTTCCCATTAAACAAGAGTAGCTTCCACAGTATCCTAAAAGAAACTGTACCTAGGATCATAGTATTTTAGTTTAGAGGCAAAGAAAAGCATACTATCTTACTTGCCTTAACCAGCCATCAATCCTTGTTGTGCAGAAAAGAGCTTATTTTGTTAGACTCTTGACTGTTGGCGAGAAAATTACATGTAGTTACTTGCCCCCCCCCCCCCCAGTTGCAGATGGCTTCCCCTTCTAGGCTCCCCTCTTACTGGTATTCACGATGTCAGGATTGTGTGAGAGCAGACGTGAGGTGTTCCAGATCATGCATATGGACATAGAATTGCTTCGGTTATTGGAATTATGGATGGCTGTATTATTTCGTTAGCATGGGCTGTCAGAAATCTGCCAAATTTAAGAGTAAAAAAGAAAAAAGAAAAGTCAAAATAGAGAGGTGAGGGGAGGAAAACCGCTTCCTTACTGGTATTCGTAATCTTCCATCTAGTTTTTGATCAAAAAGTGCTCATTTATTTGTAAAAATCCAGACGTGGTACCTGAAGCATCGAATGTTGTCTTTCCGATACATTCCTCATCGTGGTTTCCCCAGAAAATCGTTTTAAGAGCTTATCAAAGCAGACTAGGTATCCATATTCAGTTTGACCTAAATTTTTAAAATAAACATTTAAACTCCAGTTTTTGTGTGTTTACTGTGCATCAACACTCATGCAAATCCGGGATCAGAAAGAAACTGGGGTTTAGCCATCTCCGAATTTCCCTTTGCACATTGGGTACAGTGGGTTTCCATATGCACTTGCTGCAGAGTTTTTGAGCACCTTATGGGAGTAAGTAGTGTTTATTTATTATAATTAAAAAGAAAGTTAAAGCTGCATCTCTGTAGAATGTTTACTTTGCAGAGTGTAAAGCTGTTGTATCTTTTCCAGCAGGATTTACTCTTTCATTCTTAATTCTTGGTTGAGAAAATCTTCAGTGATTTAACATTCCTTTATATCCTCATAACAGTGTCCAATCTGGGGTAGAAGGGAAATTTTTTCCCAAAAAGGGCTCCATCTTTGTTACCTTTCTGATCACTCTTAGAAATCTAGCTATGATCAGTAGATGGTAACAGCTCATGGCTTCCTGTATCAGCACTGGAGAGGTTGGTTGTGAGGATTAAAATCTACTCTTTTCCCTCAGTAACATGTAATTGCTATGTTTTTGGTAAGAAGGTCTGGTCAGAAAAAATGTGAAAGATCACTCAAAACCAAAGCCAGTTATAAGGAGTACTGTCTCCTGTTGGTTTACCTTCACCTCAGAACTACAAGAATATTACAGTACCTAGTGAATAGTCTGTAACATTTCTACCAGTCTTTTCAATAGCCTATTGGTCTTGGCATTTCTTGGCACTATGGCTCTCTGTTCTTGGTGATGTCTTCTTGTTTGTGACTTTTTGTTGTTGTTTTTTTTTTTTTTAAAGTAACTAAATGGGACTATAAATGTAGATGTGTATCAGTACCAATAAGTTTTTTTCTGAAATCCCTAAATTCCCGATTCCTATTCAAGTCTTTTAAACTTGTTTTTTTCTTGCTAACTAGCAAAGAACTTTTATTTTTCACTTTCCTATATACCTAAGTATACCTAAAAAGTATGGACACTGCGTTTCAATGGACTGTATTGCGTGTAGTTTTTTGCTGAAAACTTTTTCTGTAAACACAATGGCCTTGTTCAGTTTTGTTGTAAACTGACTTACCATAAGATGCACTGTTGATATGCTTTCTGATGTGTGTTTCATAAGGGTGATAAAATAAAGCTTAAAAATAAACGAGGTGTTTTTTTCATTTCACCTGTTCCTGCAGTTAGTGTAATATTCCAAGTTAGATAACAGGTAAGTATAGTTATTTTATGATTTAATTTTTATGAAAAACTATTGTTGAAAAATTTCCGTGTGGTCTCAACCATCCATTTCTAATACGGTCTTTCATGGATGGAAGTAGGGCATCAGACTGACAATACGGATAGGTAACTTTTTATTTTGGAATGAACGTTCTTGATGCTGTAGAAACACACTTATCTAATGAAAAGAACCAGAACTCATAGTTGGGAGATTCGTGTTCTAATCTCGGTTCTTTCATCAAGTTGGAAGAAGGCTTTCATCAAGTGATAAGTGATTTAATTTCTGACAGTGTTGGTATTTCTGTGGTATCAATTTTATAATAGAACAAAATGGGTTGGGAGGTTCAGTAGCATCAGTGAACAGTCCTCGGTTGGGAGCATCTGCGGGATGATGGAGCTGGTCTAGGTGGTGTAAAGTGGAGCGTGAGGCCCAGGCAGGGAACATACACTTGCCCAGTTTCTCATAAGACTCAAGAGGTGGTAGTCCTACACCGCTGTGTCTGGGAGAGGCGTGTTTTCAGGAAGCCTCTGGACTGGGCTAGACTGGTCTGGTCTGGGCAAGCAGTTCAAGTGAAAGGTGGCCTGGCGAGGTGTACCCTCTGGCGGTTTCAAGAGCTCAGACGGGAGAAAAGGAATGTTTAAATCCGTAATTCCTCTACGAGTGAAGGGTCCCCTGGGAGGGCTTGTTAGATCACAGACTGCTGGACCCCAGCCCTAGTTTATGACTGTAGTTCTTGGGGAGCCTGCAGATTCGCATTTCTAACAAGTTCCCAGGTGACGCTGCGGCTGGTGGTGGCATGGGGACCTCTGCCGGAGACGCACTGGGCTAGGACTGAACTCAGAAGGAGGCCAGACTGAAGAGCTGCCTGGGAGTCCTTAGCTCGCCCTTCTCCCGGAGGGCTGCCGCAATCACAAGAACAGGCTGAGCACTTACTTTGTGCCAGTCTGTGTACTACACGCTTCGTGTGTCACCTCTCCGCGCCCTCTTCACACACTTCGTCCTCACAGCAAGGCTGTGGGGAGGGGAGGGTACCCAGCGTTCACTCGTTGTCTGGCTGGGGAAATGGGCGTCTTGTTTCCTCGGGTTGGCGGCAACAACCCCTGCTCGACCCCTCCGGTCAGCCCGGGACTCCCATCTCTCTTCCTGCCCGTCCTCTCGCAACACTGCGTCCAGCCGTTGGTCCGTCCCTGGGGCTGCAGCTCCGTACGGACTCCCCGAGTCCCATCTCCGGTGCTTCCCGGCTCGCCTTCCTAGACTGACTCTGCGTGATGAAGCAGGAGCCCCGTCATGCTGCTCCCTCCCCGCCTTTGCCTTCAAAATCATATCAATCCCCTGAGACTGGCACCTAAAACTTCAGAGTCTGGCTCCACCTGTAAGTCCTACCTCATCTCCTGTCTCTGTCGCTGTTCACACTGTACGCTTCCCTCCAGCGAAGCTGCCCCTACTTACAGATTCATGGCTTTTTGCTGTGTATTGAGCCTCTGACCAAAACACCAGTCGGTTCTCTGTCCCCGCATCTTATCTGGGGGGTAGAGTCCTGTTAATCTTTTCAAACAGCTCAGTTGTCACCTTTTACATTTTCTTCTGCATAAAATTGCATATCTGAATAATCAAAGTCCTAGAGACCTCATCCTCCCCCCGCCCCTTTTTAAAAGATTTTATGTGAGAGAGAGAATGAGCAGTGGGGAAGGGTGGAGGGAGAGAGATTCAGAGAGAGAAGCAGACTCCCTACTAAGCAAGGAGCCTGATGTGGGGCTCAGGGCTCACTCCCAGACCACAAGATCATGGCCTGAGCCAAAGGCAGCCACTTTGCTGACTGAGGCACCCCCTGGAGTCCCTTCTTAACATGAATTTGCTAGGCAAATTTCCAATTTACAAATATGGGGTGTTTTAATTGTACTTCACTATTCTGCAATTTTTTGGTAAATTTTTTAAAAAGATTTTTTATGTATTTATTTGACAGAAAGAGAGAGAACACAAGCAGGGGCATGGCAGAGGCAGAGGGAGAAGCAGGCTCCCTTCAGGGAGCCTGATGCGGGGCTTGAGCTCAGGACCCTGGGATCATGACCTGAGCTGAAGGCAGACTGAGCTCATGACCTGAGCTGAAGGCAGACTTAACGACTGAGCCACCCAGGCGCCCCAGAAATGCATTTTTGAGCTTCATCTTCAAAAGTTTATGGCAAATTCTCAACTTTAGTTTCCTTAATCTATCACTGATCTCTCAAGAATTGTGGTCTTAACAATATAGATGTTCTAATTATAAAGCAGTCATTTTTTCCTTCTGGACTGTTGAATAGTTTCCCACAAAAACATCAGTAATATGCCTCTCTGCCTTACAGTCTCGGTTGAACCGGTTTGTTCACAGGTCCTGTCCCAGACGTCTTGCTGGGTCTTCTAACTCTGGGAGCCATCTGAGTTAGCGGGTATTTCAATATGCAGCTGTCATCACTTCCTTTCCTTTGAATTGACCTGAGCATTATTTTTATTTCCTATGTAAATCTATGAAGCATAGTATAGACATTGTATGTAATTTATAAAACACAAATATAATTAATTAATGCACATAATAGGTATAATACATGGAAAATGGAATTTGAAAATGGTTTAATGATTATGCGTTACAGACTCCCTTACAGTCAGTCCATCCTTATAGTCAAGAATTCTTATTAAAAATTGCAGAATAACCACGACCAAGTGAGATTTATTCCAGGGCTGCAAGGTTGGTTTGACATCTGCAAATCAATCAGTGTGATACAACACATTAATAAAAGAAATAACAAGAACCATATGATACTCTCAATAGATGCTGAAAAAGCATTTGACAAAAGTCCAGCATCCCTTCCTGATCAAAACTCTTCAAAGTGTAGGGATAGAGGGCACATACCTCAATATTATCAAAGCCATCTATGAAAAACCCACTGCAAATATCATTCTTAATGGAGAAAAACTGAAAGCTTTTCCACTAAGGTCAGGAACACAGCAGGGATGTCCATTATCACCACTGCTATTCAACATAGTACTAGAAGTCCTAGCCTCAGCAGTCAGACAACAAAAAGAAATTAAAGGCACCCAAATCGGCAAAGAAGAAATCAAACTACCACTCTTTGCAGATGATATGATACTATATGTGGAAAACCCAAAAGACTCCACTCCAAAACTGCTAGAACTTGTATACAAATTCAGTAAAGTGTCAGAATATAAAATCAATGCACAGAAATCAGTTGCATTTCTTTACACCAACAACAAGACAGAAGAAAGAGAAATTAAGGAGTCAATCCCATTTACAATTGAACCCAAAACCATAAGATACCTAGGAATAAGCCCAACCAAATAGACAAAGAATCTATACTCAGAAAACTATAAAGTATTCATGAAAGAAAATGAGGAAGACACAAAGAAATGGAAATGGAAAAATGTTCCATGCTCTTGGATTGGAAGAACAAATATTGTGAAAATATCTATGCTACCTAAAGCAGTCTATTCAAAATCCGATCCATTTTTTTCAAAGAAATGGAACAAATAATCCTAAAATTTATATGGAACCAGAAAAGACCTCGAATAGCCAAAGGAATATTGAAAAAGAAAGCCAAAGTTGGTGGCATCATAATTCCAGACTTCAAGCTTTATTACAAAGCTGTCATCATCAAGACAGTAAGGTACGGGCACAAAACCAGACACACAGATCAATGGAACAGAATAGAGAGCCCAGAAATAGACCCTCAACTCTATGGTCAACTAATCTTCAACAAAGCAGGAAAGAATGTCCAATGGAAAAAAGACAGCCTCTTCAACAAATGGTGTTGGGAAAATTGGACAGCCACATGCAGAAAAATGAAATTGGACCATTTCCTTACACCACACACGAAAATAGACTCAAAATGGATGAAAGACCTCAATGTGAGAAAGAAATCCATCAAAATCCTCAAGGAGAACAGAGGCAGCAACCTCTTCGACCTCAGTGGCAGCAGCTTCTTCCTAGGAACGTCACCAAAGGCAAGGGAAGCAAGGGCAAAAATGAACTATTGGGATTTCATCAAGATCAAAAAATCTTTTGCAAAGCAAAGGAAACAGTCAACAAAACCAAAAGATAACAGACAGAATGGGAGAAGATATTTGCAAATGACATATCAGATAAAGGGCTAGTGTCCAAAATCTATAAAGAGCTTAGCAAACTCAACACCCAAAGAACAAATAATCCAATCAAGAAGTGGGCAGAAGACAGGAATAGACATTTCTGCAAAGAAGATATCCAGATGGCCAACAGTCACATGAAAAAATGCTCCACATCACTCGGCATCAGGGAAATACAAATGAAAACCACAGTGAGATACCACCTCATACCAGTCAGAATGGCTAAAATTAACAAGTCAGGAAAGACAGATGCTGGGGAGGATGTGGAGAAAGGGGAACCCTCCTACACTGTTGGTGGGAATGCAAGCTGGTGCAACCACTCTGGAAAACAGGATGGAGGTTCCTCAAAAAATTGAAAATAGAGCTACCCTATGACCCAGAAATTGTACTGCTCGGTATTTACTCTAAAGATACAAACATAGTGATCTGAAGGGGCACATGCACCTGAATATAGCAGCAATGTCCACAGTAGCCAACCTGTGGAAAGAACCTTGATGTCCATCAACAGATGAATGAATAAAGAAGATGGGATACTATGCAGCCATCAAAAGAAATGAAATCTTGCCATTTGCAATGACGTGGTTGGAACTAGAGGGTACCATGCTTAGCTAAATAAATCAATTGGAGAAAGACAACTATCATATGATCTCCCTGATATGAGGAAGTGGAGATGCAACGTGGGGGGTTTCGGGGGTAGGAAAAAGATAAATGAAACAAGATGGGATCAGGAGGGAGACAAACCATAAGAGACTCTTAATCTCACAAAACAAACTGAGGGTTGCTGGGGGGAGGGGGATTGGAAGGGGGTGGTGGGGTTATGGACATTGGGGAGGGTATGTGCTATGGTGAGTGCTGTGAAGTGTATAAATCTGGCGATTCACAGACCTGTACCCATGGGGCTAAAAATACATTATATGTTTATAAAAAAATTTTTTTTAATTTTTTAAAAATTGCAGAATAGCCCCACGTCGAAATCTCTCTCAAATAAATGAAACCTTTTATTTATTTGTTTATTTATTTATTTATAAGATTTTATTTATTTATCTGACAGAGATTGACACAGCAAGAGAGGGAACACAAGCAGGGGGAGTGGGAGAGGGAGAAGCAGGCTTTCTGCTGAGCAGAGAGCCCAATGCAGGGCTGGATTCCAGGACCCTGAGATCATGACCTGAGCTGAAGCAGATGCTTAATGACTGAGCCACCTGGGTGTCCCAAAATCTTTTTTTTTTCTTTTTTTCTTTAGATAAATAAAATCTTAAGGAAAAAAAAAAAGTAACTGTTTTAGGTAAAAATGGGCAATTTACAAAGGTTGCTAACACATTTGATCAACTGACTGGACAGACATGGCCGGAGAGAGCTTCTTGGAAGCCCAATATGCCTAATACTTTTCTGGTGTTGCTGAAAAAGGCAAGCCATATGTTTAAGTGCATTTTAAAAACGTGTTTAAGGGGCACCTGGGTGGCTCAGTGGGTTAAAGCTGCTGCCTTCGGCTCAGGTCATGATCTCAGGGTCTTGGGATCGAGCTCCACAACGGGCTCTCTGCTCAGCGTGGAGCCTGCTTCCCTTCTTCTCTCTCTGCCTGCCTCTCTGCCTACTTGTGATCTCTCTCTGTCAAATAAATAAAATCTTTAAAAAAAACAAACAAATGTGTTTAAGTGTCTTTTGAGCAAGGATCAAGCCTGTGAAGGTTCATCTTTAAGAATGAAAGCCCAAGATCAGGGAAGCAGGAATTGAACAAGCCAACACCAGAGAAGGGCTTCCTGGGTTTAGTTCAACATTTTCCAAACTATTCTTGGAGCTCCCGGATGCCGCATGGTATCAGGAGCAGCTTCGGGGAGCAGGGTAGGATGACGACATCGTGTGTTGAATAAGCTGGAGGCACTGCAGGCTTTCTTCTGGGTTCCTCGGAGCAGTCTTGTGCAGAAGACAAAGATCTGGACGGAGAGCAGAGCTGGTCTCTGCAGACCCTTCACCCAGACTCACCTGTCGTTAGCGTTTGGCTGCATGATTTACCTCTTACTCGTCTCCATTTATAACTGTAGATAAACGTAACCTATTTTCTGAACAATCTGAAAGTTGCAAGTATGATGACATTCGACCCCGAGGGACTCCAGAATGCTTTTTCTGCGAATAGACAAATAGACATTGCTGTCTGTAACCGTGATCCTTAGCACACCCTCGAAATTTGGTGTTGATACGGAAGTTCCCAGTGTACTGCCCATATCCAGTTTTTCTCCACTGTCTCAATGTCTTTCATAACCTTTCCCCCGTCCCCCACCTAGGACCCAGTCAATACTCTTTGGTATTTAAGGTCTATTTTTTTAAAGATTTTATTTACCGTTTTGAGAGAGAGAGAGTGCGCACTAGCAGGCGGGTGAGGGAGGAGCAGTGGGGGAGGGACAAGCAGACGCCACGCCGAGTGCTGAGCCTGATGTGGGGCTTGATCTCATGACCCTGAGGTTGCGACCTGAGCTGAAACCAAGTGTCGGATGCCCAATCGACTGAGCCACCAGGTGTCCCTTCAATGTATGTTTAAAATTTGTGGGATGTTCATGTTCTGCAGAGCACTTTGAGGAAAACTGGTTTGGATTGTATAACTAAATTTGTCCCAAGTCTTGCAATTTAATAAATGCTAACACTTCTTTAAAAGTGTTTCCGGGCACCTGGGTGGCTCAGTGGGTTAAAGCCTCTGCCTTCGGCTCGGGTCATGATCCCAGAGTCCTGGAATCGAGCCCCGCATCGGGCTCTCTGCTCAGCGGGGAGCCTGCTTCCCTTCCTCTCTCTACCTCTCTCTGCCTACTTGCGATCTCTCTCTCTGTCAAATAAATAAATAAAATCTTTAAAAAAAAAAAGTCTGTTTGCTTAGGGGAAATAATACTGAGTAGAATGTATGTGTCGTTGTTTGTGTTCCTCGGTTACATTGGAAGAAGAAAGCAGAATTATGGTTACTGAGTACCTGAACATGCCTGACAAAATAATAAATATACAGAACATTAACCAACTCTCTCCAAGACTGTACCTCAAAAATTTAATGTTAACTGCTAACGATGTATAGACCCATGATAGATTTAAGATTCTGTTCTAATTATATTTTTTAAGTTCCATGCTCAAAGAAAATTTAGAAAAAAATAGAGTATGTCTTCTTCCTGTCTTTTTTTTTTTTTTAATATTTCATTTATTTATTTATTTGTCAGAGAGTGAGAGCATGCACAAGTAGGCAGAGTGGCAGGCAGAGGCAGAGAGAGAAGCAGGCTCCCCACTGAGCAAGGAGTCCAATGCGGGACTCAATTCCAGGACACAGGATCATGACCTGAGCCGAAGGCAGTGGCTCAACCCACTGAGTGACTCAGGCATTCCTCCTTCCTGTCTTCTTTCTTTTCAAGATTTTTTTTTTTTCAGTTTTTAAGTAATCTCTACACCTAATGTGGGGCTTGAACTCACAACTCTGAGATGAGGAGTTGCAGGCTCCACCAACTGAGCCAGCCAGGTGCCCCCTTCCCGTCTGTTTACTGTGTCACTACATATGGATCTGGGGGCAGAGGAATGGCATGTGTTTTAGGGCCCAAATTTCCAAAAAATATTCCAATTGGAATGTGTGACTCTTAAGAGGAAAAGGAAGGAGCAGTAGGATCCAAAGAACCATCATAATTGACAAATGTCCTAGTGATCACTTAACAAAAAAATAAACTTTTTATTGCACAAAGTTATGTGACAAATAATACTTTACACATGTTTGGAAATCGTCCCAGACAGAAATCCCAGGGCCATCGCTGATTTATGAGGTGCGGTCAAGTTTTTGACTCACTGAGGCGTTCTGGTCCCATTTGTAGTTGAACTAAGAAATCTTTCCCAGTTTCTTCAGCAAAGTCAGTTGTGTTACATCCTGAATGTCTGCATTCTGGGTAGGGGGTGATGGGGTCATCGAAGTTGTCCAAGTTTGTTGATTTTTCCTGGACGGAAATGGAAGGCCTGAGCAGGGGTATTCTTCTGGGATAATACTTTTTTGTGAAATTCCGTGTGGAGGTTTCTCTCTAATAATGTCTGTCATTACTCATTACTTCTAGTATTATTAGATTAATTATAATGTTAATAGACCTTAATTATACTTAATAATTCTAAGAGTTATGAAAAGTACTGTTTTTAGCCACAACACCCAAAGGATTATTTCTATTCCCTCAGAAATAACAAGGCTTTAACTTTCCTCTACAATCACTTTAGTGTCTAGATAGTTTATATGTATTTTTTTCTTCTTTTAAAAGATTTTGTTTATTTATTTGACAGAGAGAGACAAGGGAGAGAGGGAACACAAGCAGGGGGAGTGGGAGAGGGAGAAGCAGGCTTCCTGCTAAGCAGGGAGCCCCACGCGGGGCTGGATCCCAGGATCCCAGGATCACGACCTGAGCTGAAGGCAGACACTTAACCAACTGACCCACCCAGGGGTGCTAGATAACTTATATTTTTTATCTCTTTCCTCATGATCTATCTAGATGACCACAGCCATTCTTATTCAGCCTCAACTTTTATGCCAAACACAAGCAGATATTTATTTCATCCCAACCACTCATCCTTTTTTTTTTTTTTTTTTTTTGTGCACCAGACTCACATGTCAAATATCTTATTAGATGAGTCCATTTGAATGTCCCATGGATACCGAGAATCTCCCTGTGTCCCCAACCCAATGTGGCCGTCTTTATGCCTATATTGCAAATAGCAAAGCAGTACTAGCGGAGCTGAACAGAACAAAACCCAGAAGCATTTTTATAAGGCCAAAGTTGAGTTGATGGCGTCCAAGAGCGCAGCGCTGCCCAGTGTCACACAGGTAGGACGCAGGAACTGGGAAGGTGCCAGTGCTTTCCCTGACTGATTTCTTCCTGTCTGCTCTGAGGAGGTGCCTGCTTTATTCTCCTTCTCCTCCTTCTCCTGCTGGTACTAGAACTATGACAGTCTAGCTTTGCGCAGTGGCAGTATCGTAGCCAATGAGGTTTATCCGAGGCGCGATTATTGCTAATTGAGAACTATGACAGTCTTCCCTCTGCCTCTCCAGCCACTGATGGGATGTGACTGCCCATACTCAGTTAAAATTCCAGCCACATTTAACAACGCTGGCTTTCGGTAAGCCCAGTCACAGATGACCAGAAGACAGTGCTTACAGAACGGCCAGTTGCTCATAAGCTAAGGAGATCTCTAACCGTATTCTGTCTCCCGGGAATAGCGCATCCCCCTATTAACCTGCATCAGAAACGCCGGAGACCTCTAGGTCTTCTCCCTCACCCTCAACACGCAGTCAGTTAAGTCCTGCCCCTCTAACACCTTTAGTATCTCTTACATTTTGTCATTGAACTTCATACCCATCGTCAGTAGCATTTTGGGACCCTCATAGTCTCTTGTGGAATCTATTACAGCAATCTTCCTGCCTTCATGCTCCATCGTCCTAACGGAGGTAAAAATCCTGTTCTGATCGGATTCCCCCAACTCTTGAAGCCCTTCAATGGCTCCCCAGATTAAGGCAGTGGTTCCTAAACTTTCTTGATCAAAAACGGGGATTCTGATTAAAAATACACATTCCCAGGTTGCTCCTTCTGGACCGGTACATCTGTGGTAGAGCCCGGTCACTGGTGTTTTTAACAGGCATTCCAGTTACTTCCCATGTTTGCCCAACTCTTCTCCGCTCCCCAGCTCTCCCCCGGGTGTTAGGGCCAGCGTTATGGTGTCCGCCCAGAGCGCACCCTCCAATTCTGTGCATCACCGCTTGGCCAACAACTGCTCATCCTTCCAGAATCAGCCTGTGTTCCACTGTCTTTGTCAACATGGGCTGAGTCAACTTCTCCACCCTTCATGCCCCGATGATTCTTGGGCTCACCACCCTTAGCATTTCTTCACACTAAATGACCTTCCTCGGTTTTTTCCCATTCTAAGAGCGGTGACTCTGTCTTGTTTATCTTATAGCTAAAAGGACATGTTCTCATAGGAGTGCTATGATTATTTCTGCCAGAGCATGAGGGAGTGTAAAAAAAAAAAAAAATCACCCCTTTCTTCTGAGCCAACTTATCAATATGAAGTCATCAGGCCAATGGAGCTCAAATAGTCGCTGTCGGCTGACAGCTGGAGAACATAGTTTAGGTGCACAGCTCCCACAAGCTTCCTAATGTTGCACCAGACCCTTGGACAGACTTAACAGGCAGTGGCAGCCTCCTCCTGCGGGTGCAGAGCACCGACCTTACCAAATGGCTGGTGTCTGCAGAAACCAGAGCTGTGCATGCCTGGTCCTTGCACCCAGACGGACCCGTCAGCTTGCTCCCGTTCCTCTGGAAATGAGTGAGGGGGGAGCAACAGCAAGACGGGATGAAGGGGGCTCCTTCTGCACAGAATATCAGGAGCCAGGAGCGGGGACTAAGCATTCCCCCTCGACCCCTCCAATCAGAGATGGCTCCCGGCTTGTCGAACACTCTCTTATCATTGCAGCATTTCCCTCAAGGACCTCAGCATCTGACTTGCAGATTGAAGCCAAGGAAGAGAACTTGGAGATTGGTGCTTTGGTGCTAGATAACTTTTTTTTTCTTTTTTGAGAGAGAGCAAGAGAGTGCACGCACACTTGAGAAGTGGGGTTGGGGCAGAGGGGGAGGGAGAGGGGGAGAGGGAATCTTCAGCAGGCTGCACGCCTAGCACGGAGCCCGACTCGGGGCTCAATCCCTCAGATCATGACCAGAGCCGAGACCAAGAGTTAAACGCTCAACCGACTGAGCCCCCCATGTGCACCATTGTTTTTATTCTTTTCATTAAGTTCTCAAGTCTGTCAAAGAATGATTAATATAAAATCTCTCTATATATATTTTTAAGGGGCACCTGGGTGGCTCAGTGATTTAAGCCTCTGCCTTCAGCTCGGGTCATGATTTCAGGATCCTGGGATGGAGCCCCACATCAGGCTCTCTGCTCAGCAGGGAACCTGCTCCCCTCCTGCCCCGCTCCACGCCTGCCTCTCTGCCTGCTTGTGATCTCTCTCTCTGTCAAATAAATAAAAATAAAATCTTTTAAAATATATATATAGGGCGCCTGGGTGGCTCAGTGGGTTAAAGCCGCTGCCTTCGGCTCAGGTCATGGTCTCAGGGTCCTGGGATCGAGTCCTGCATCGGGCTCTCTGCTCAGCGGGGAGCCTGCTTCCTCCTCCCTCTCTCTCTCTGCCTGCCTCTCCATCTACTTGTGATTTCTCTCTGTCAAATAAATAAATAAAATCTTTTAAAAAAAATAAAAAATATATATATTTTTTAAATTTTTATTTATTTATTTGAAGGGAGTGGACATGGGGAGGGGCAGAGGGAGATAATCCCAAGCAGAGTCTGAAATCAAGAGTCAGATGCTCAAGCAGTCGAGCTACCCAGGTGCCTCTAAATTGTACATTTTTTCTCTTTGATATTTTGGGCAAAAAATAAATATTGCAGCCATCAAATTTTTACTTCATATAAAAATTACTATATATTAAAGTTAACCTCATTAATACAATTTCACTGTCAGGTTTAAGTGTGGATGTGGACAAGATTTTGGTTTGGAATCTTAATAATACCTTTTCCTTCCAAGATAATGAGCCCTTCATTTGCTTATAGCTTACAGCTGTGTGAGTAGGTGAAAGAGAATTATTACTTTAGGAGGAGAAACTCAGTAAGTTGGCGGATGACTAATTTACAAAGGATATTTTACTGTTGGTGCCAGTGTGGGCCTGTGGGGGCCAGTTGTTTCCGAAGTTGGTTAATATGTCAGCAGTGAAATGCCGTGGTCTCCGTTAGTCCATCCCAGTGTGGCCAGAATTTCAAACCCTAAGTCTCTCTTTAGTTCTACTTTTCACAATTGCCTTTAATGAAACTGAGTAATTTCCTGTGTGTAACCCACGTCCACACGCTCTACATAGATAGACAACATTTCTTGGGTAAAAGTCACATTTACTCATTACTCATGATATTTCTTTGGAGTTCCAGGAACATGATCTGGGACATTAATTTTTCAGTTTTCAAGGGAAAACAAGAAGTGAGTAATGACAGACATGAATTGGATCCAACTGTGACGGGTCTCAACCTTCTGGTTGTCTGGGTTCCCAGGCTTCTCACTGTTCTCACACCCCTCCATGCTCAGCCCTTCCAGAGTTCCTTAGCAACTTGAAACCACAGCCTTTTGTTGGAAAAATAAAGTTCTCTCTAAAGGGTAAGCCCAGTGACTATTAGCTCTGTCAGAACAATCTGACGGCCGCTCAAAGACCCTCTGTAGCAGAGAGCAGGTTTCCCCGGTCGCGTCGAGTTAGCAGCCTGGCCCCAAGTCTGGCCTGAGCCCGAGGGACAGCATAAGCCTCCGCTTTCTAGCCAGGGAACGTGTACCCTATATGAAAATTCCATTTCGTGTTTGGACATTTCCTATCTAAAATCACCTCTGAATTTATTATTATTTTTAAAATTGTATTTATTTGAGAGAGAGAGCACGAGAGAGAGAATGAACGGGAGAGGATGCCCGAGCAGGGGGAGCCGCAGGCAGAGGGAGAGAAGCAGGCTTCCTGCTGAGCAAGGAGACGGTGCGGGACTTGATCTCACGATGCTAGGATCATCACCATTGAATTTAAAAGGTATATATTCTAGATGGGATCATTAAGATCCTAGGTAGAAGCCCTGAACAGATAGTTTTGAAAGAGCTTTTCAGTGGCCATCGCAGGTTGTGAAAGTGTTAACAGTCTTTTAAGCTGCCCTTTACAGCTCTTCTTAGAATTCGTCTTTTCTCTGGGGAAGCAGTTTAATGGGCCTTTGGGCTGTGTAGAGATACTCACCGATTAGAGTGTGGAAGTAAGGAGCTGAACGTCTCCGTGGACTCAAGAATGTATGTGCTCCTTAGGTAGACAGCGTCAGGCGGTCACCTGGCTTTCTGCCTTTGGGCTGATTTTATTGGGATAATAAAAATATGTTACTGGGACGCCTGGGTGGCTCAGTTGGTTAAGCAGCTGCCTTCGGCTCAGGTCATGATCCCAGCGTCCTGGGATCGAGTCCCATATCGGGCTCCTTGCTCCACAGGGAGCCTGCTTCTCCGTCTGACTCTGCCTTCCACTCTGTCTGCCTGTGCTTGCTCTCGCTCGCTCTCTCTGACAAATAAATAAAATCTAAAAAAAAAAAAAAAAAAAAAAAAAAATGTTACTTCCGGTGGTTAAAAAGCCTCAGTACAGTTGGGCTGCATATTGGGTCCCTCTGATATAGTGTTTAACCCTGGCATAGTCCCCACGTGCTCTTAGCCTTCTCCCTTCCCTGGGATGGACTCCGGAGCAGAACCTCCCCAGAGTCCATGCACTGAGCAAACTAGGGCTTCACACGCACCTTCTCCCCCCTCCCGCAGCCACTCTTCTCCTCGAGGCCCGACTTCAGAGTCTCTCAGCTGAGTGCCCACTAGGCTCCTGTTCTCTGGGGAAATCCCATCCCACCTCCTGGAGGAGGAACTTTTTCTTCTCGGTCCTGTCCTCAGCATTTAAGGAGAACCCCTCAGGCTTGGGCCAGATGCAAGCGATGGCCCTCTAGCACTCAGTCAGGGTCTGCTCCTGGGGAAGAGGAACCAGCTCTCCTTTCTGGGGTGTGGGTGGCAGGGAGGCAGGGATGTTTATTTTCTATTCAGCTTCCCCTCCTGGTGAGAGCAGCCAACGATTTCCCGCTGACTTCACCTAGAGGATGAGCGCCTTACTAACGAACCAAGAGCAGCCCACCCTCTTTGGCTTGGGAACCTTATGTCTAAAGTGAGAAAACTGAGCCAGACCTTCAAGATTGCTGATCCGGCTGCTTCTTCTGAATAACCAACCTTGGTTCTTGAAGCATTTGCTTTTTCCTGCGCCTGGTTGTAAATTACTTTTTGTTTCCTAAAAAGAAAGGGAAGCACCAGCTCAGATTGAAATTCTTTTCTTCTCTAGGCCACGCTTTCTCCTGATGGCATCAACAATAGTTCTTAAGAGCAAAGCAGCTCAATTCATATTTATAGTAAAAAAATTTCTTAGAGGCTAAAACATGTATTGACAATGACAATACGTTTTAGGTATAGAGAATAATGCACTTTGTTGGAGCTAAACGTTTGGTTTGTCCTGAGAGAGTGGAATCTTTGCTTAGTCTTTGTGTCATCAAAATGGATGTTGTAGAGCTCAAGGGCGGTGTGGCAGCTGGGATGAGAACAAGGATTTTATAAGCCTCAGAATCTTCGAAGAAGACCATGATCTTTTCTTCTTCTTCTTTTTTTTTTTTTTTTTTAAGATTTTATTTATTTGACACAGAGAGAGAGAGATCGCAAGTAGGCAGGCGGTGGGGCAGGGAGGGGGAAGCAGGCTCCCTGCTGAGCAGAGCGCTGGATGTGGGGCATGATCCCAGGATCGTGAGATCATGACCTGAGCTGAAGGCAGAGGCCCAACCCACTGAGCTACCCAGGCGCCCCGATCTTTTCATTTTTAAAATTTTATTCTAATTCCAGCTAACATACAGTGTAATATTAGCCTCAGGTATGCAATATAGTGACTCAGCACTTTCCCACATCACTGGTGCTCATCACAAGTGCATTTCTTCATCCCCATCGCCTGTTCTACCCCTCCCCCACACACCTCTCCGTTCTCTCTAGGTAAGAGTTTGTTTCTTGGTTTGTGTCTTTTTCCCCTTTGCTTGTCTGTTTTGTTTCTTAAATTCCACATATGAGTGAAATCGTGTGGTATTTGTCTTTCTCTTACATATTTTGCTTAGCATTATACTCTCTAGCTCCATCCATGTCATTACAAATAGCAAATATCATTCTTTTTGACGGCTGAGTAATAGTCCATTGTGTATACACATCACATCTTCTTTATCCATTCATCAAGTGGTGGATAGTTGAACCGCTTCCATATCTTGGCTATTGTAAATAATGCTGCTATAAGTATAGGGGTGTATGTATCCTTTTGAGTTAGTGCTCTTATATTCTTTGGGTAAATACCCAGTAATGAGATTGCTGGATCTTAGAGCAGTTTTCTTTTTTAACATTTTGAGGAACCTCCATACTGTTTTCCAGAGTGGCTGCACTGGTTTGCATCCCCGCCAACAGTGCACGAGGGTTCCCCTCATCCTGGCCAATCCTTGTTGTTTCTTGTGTTTTTGATCTTAGCCATTCTGCCTTGTGTAAGGTGGTATCTCATTGTAGATTTGCTTTGTATTTCCCGGATGCTGAGTGATGTTGAGTATTTTTTCATGTGTCTGTTGGACAGTAGTATGTCTTCTTTGAAGAAATGTCTGTTCATGTCTTCTGCCCATCTTTAATCAGATTATTTGTTTTTTGGGTGCTGAGTTTTATAAGTTCCTTGTATACTTTGGATGCTAACCCTTTATTGGCTATGTCATTTGCCAATACCTTCTCTGTTCAGTAGGCTATCTTTTAGTTTTGTTCATTGTTTCCTTTCCATTTACGATTGCACCAAAAATAATTAGATAGCTAGGAATAAGCCTAACCAAAGAGGTGAAAGGCCTGTACTCTGAAAACTGCAAAACATTGACCAAAGAAATTAGAGGACACAAGGAAATGGAAAGACATTCCATGTTCTTGGCTTGGAAGAACAAACATTGTTAAAACATCTACACTACCCAAAGCAATCTACACATTTAATATATATCAAAATCCCAATGGCATTTTTGCTTGAGCAAACAATTGCAATAATTGTATGGAACCACCGAAGACCCCCAACAGCCAAAGCAATCTTGAAAAAGAAGAGCAAAGCTGGAGACATCACAGTTCCAGACTTCAAGTCATATTACAAAGCTATAGAAATCAAAACATCAAGGTACTGGCATAAAAAAATAGATACATAGATCAGTGGAACAGAAAAGAGCCCAGAAATAAACCCATGATTATATGGTCAATTACTCTTCAACAGAGGAGGCAAATATACACAATGGGGAAAAGGCCATCTCTTCAAGGAATGGTGTTGGGGAAAACTGGACAGCTATGTGCAAAGGGATGAAGCGGGACCACTTTCTTACACCACACACAACAATGAATTAAAAAATGGATGAAAGACCCGTGACTCCTGAAACCGTGAAACTCCTGGAAGGGAACACAGGATGTAAGTTCTTTGACACTGGCTGTGGCAACTTTTTTCTAGATACATCTCCTAAGGAGGGGGCAGTGATCTTGCAGGGAGAGGAGTAGGAAATTTATTTCTCACCTTCTACAGCTAATCTCACAGCAACATGGACACACACACACTTGGGGGTGGGGAGGCCAAGGGAAGTAGACTACAGTATTAGTACGTCTTTCTCTAGGTGGCATTATAAGATACTTCTGGAAAAGGGAATCTTTTCTGTACTTGTCAAATTTTCGAAAACAAGTACATGTTGCATTTATCGTCATAAAAAGCATTAAATCATTATTTTTAGAGAGAAATCGTATCTGCGAGAATGTATGCGGTCAGTAACCTCGTATGTGCTCAGTAAATTTGAGTCCCCTATTATCTCTGATAAAAAAGGAACCGGCTACACTTCCAGCAGGAAAGATTAAATAACCATGAGACCATCTAGGGCAATAAGCATCTTTGATAAGATAGGACCATCACCACTGCTGCCCCAAGCTGCCAAAATTATAAATCAAGGACTGTTCTAAGATTCAACCCTTGGAGAGTCTGTTCTGTATAAATCTGAGAGCAGCCCTTCTGGAAGCAAATCCTCTCCCTCAGAAAACAACTATAAAACTGGGCAAAAATGTTGAAAAACAATAATTTCAAGGGCTCTGTTAAAAGATCACAGACAGCAAATTAAGAAGCTGTGTCTTTGAGACTGCTGACCTTGAACTTCTGCACACACAGTGAACAACTCAGTGTTCTTGCACGGGGATGCCTCTCCCAGCCCCACTGGTGTGGCAATGTCACGGAGGTGGGGCTGGCTGGGAGCACAGGCAGACTCACTGCTGGAGGGAGCTGCGTTGATCTAGGAGGAAAGCAAGATCCAATGGCGTGGTCTATAGAATCAGCAAATTTGCTCAGAAATAAATGGGTGGTCTTCATAGGCAGGAGAACTAGGCCTTGAAAAATGAAGGCACATTAAAAATATCCACAGACTAAGAAAGTCGTAGAGACGTCGTTGCTAGCTGGCTGGCTTCAGGAAATCATAAAGGGTGTACTGCAGGCTGAGAGGCGGGGGCAGCAAACCAGAGAATCCACAGGGAAAATGAAGAGCACCGGGCAAAAGTCACTTAGTATTTCCAAGCTTCTAAGAAATAGTGGAAATTTATCTATAGTTTAGTTTATAAATTACTAAAGGATTTGCATACATTATTTAAGCAAATTTCGGGTGAAATTTGTCCAAAATGTACTTTGCTGTGTATATCAAATGTTACCAATATATTTAATATTGAAATTTTGGAAATTTGCCCATCTTGGAACAATAAATCATGTTTAGGACATAATTCGTAGGCACTTTTATTGGATTAATTGTGAAGACAACGGGTGATGGAAAAAATAGGCGAAATGATTATGAGAAAAGTTTCTTAATTTTTGTGGTCAGAAAACTTCCAAGCGCATAACTGGAAATATTTCACACTGCTGGTTAATTTGATGCTTGCTTTCTTCATCCTAAAAATTATCCAAACCATTTATAATCAGGTGAATCACCAACTGCTGTTTGGAAAGTTCCATTTATATTTTCATAATTTTAAATTACTTTTCAGCAAATCACTCTTTCTGTGTACTAAAGCGTGGCCTACAACTGTTGTCTTTTGTGGCTAACAACAAATAATCTTTAAACTGTTATTTAATAAAAGATGACTTCTAAGCAAAGTATCACAGCTTTAAAAAATAGAGGTACTTGGGCACCTGGGTGGCTCAGTGGGTTAAAGTCTCTGCCTTCAGCTGAGGTCATGATCCCAGAGTCCTGGGATCGAGTCCCACATTGGGCTCTCTGCTCAGCAGAGAGCCTGCTTCCTCCTCTCTCTCTGCCTGCCTTTCTGCCTACTTGTGATCTCTCTCTGTCAAATAAATAAATAAAATCTTTAAAAAAAAATAAAAAATAGAGGTACTAGAACCTAAAAAAACGTAATATCAACAGGATAGTATATTCGGCACCAAATATGTAAACAAAAGGACACAACAGTATGTGTTCTGTTTGTTCATGGGGGGAGGGGCAGAAGGGGAGGAAGAGATTCTCAAGCGGACTCCATGCTGAGGGTAGAGCCCGCTGATCCCACGACCCTGAGATCAGGATCTGAGCTGAAATCAAGAGTCAGATGCTCAACCTACTGTGCCACCCAGGTGTTCCCAAACCAATTTTTAAAAAGCTCAAAGGGATATCAGTGGAATTGAATCATCATGTAATTTAATCAGGGATTCTTAGAAGTGGAAGAGTTTGTATGTTCACTTCAATCAAAATGATTTGTTTTGGGGCATCTGGGTGGCTCAGTGGTTTAAGGCCTCTGCCTTCTGCTCAGGTCATGATCCCAGGGTCCTGAGATCAAGCCCCAGTTTGGGCTTTCTGCTCAGCGGGGAGCCTGCTTCCCCCTCTCTCTTTCTCTGCCTGCCTCTCTGCCCACTTGTGATGTCTGTCTATCAAATAAATAAATAAAATCTTTTAAAAAAAGATTTGTTCTATTGGTTTTTTTAAATTTAAATTTAAAAAATTTTAATTTAAATTAAAAAATTTTTTTAATTTTAATTTTTAAGTAATCTCTCCATCCAACGTAGGGCTTGAACTCACAACCGTGAGATCAAGAGTTGCGTGCTGCACTGGCTGAGCCAGCCGGGCGCCCCCAAAGGATTTAGTCTATTCCCGGGTGCCCCATTCGCCCCGTTCATATTTGATCACTTATTCAAGATAACTGCTGAAAATACAGCGCAGCTGAAGTTATTCTTTTCCCCTCTGGAGAAGAACCGGAATCTCTTTTAACAGCAGCCTTATGGCCAAGACAAGTCTAGTCAGAAGTAAGTCGCATGAAAACCCAGAGAAGTCGTGGTGGGTTCGTAAGCAGACTCCAGGATGTCTGTTCGGAAACTCGCGGGTGAGAAGTGAGCTCGGCTAGGGCAGGGAATGATGAGCTACACGAAATCACTTCTGAGAAGGTTCTGCTCCTCCCAGTCACCTGGGCAGCGTCCAGGTGGCGATAGTTCAGAAAAGTACTTAGAAACCATAACTGTGGGTGGGAACTGGTTTTTATGGCACACCCTGGGGGGGATTTTCTTTTCCTTTGGTCCCTGCCTTTTTCTCCCCTCCTTCCTCTCTCTCCCTCTTTCCTCCCGTCCTTTCTCCCTCCCCCCCCCCTTCCCTTCTGTCCTTCTCTCTGGTTCATTCTGAATTTTAATGTTTGTAATCCTTGTCTGATAAGAAGAGTTTCTAAAAATACTAAAAATTTCTGGTAGTTGGATTTTCTGCTTTTCATCTTTTTTTCACCACAAAAAGGAAACTAAGAAAGGAGTCCCAAGCGATGCCAGTTATGCAAAGGGGACTTTCGTGCCCTTGCTGGAGGCAGCAAGGCTCGTCACAACAACTTTATGATATAAGAGACGGATGCCCACGGGGGGCACGGGTTGTGACATCTTCCGTCTTTTGTCCCACATTATAGGCAGAGAAGATAGAAGCGAGGCTTACGGAACGCATCAGAAGCTTCCCACCACTCTCAGGACCGATTCTAATCTCCAGTCTGGCTGGGGTCTGGGGAAGCAGGGCAGGATATGGAGAACACAAAGGGAGAAGTTAGGGAGAGAAGCGTGTGTGTCGGTGACCCTCTTGGACCTTGTGGGTTGTCTGACGATTGTGCATTTTCCTCCAGCTGAAATGAGAAGCCATTTGAAGGTTTTAGGCAGAGGAGTGATGTAACTCCAGACATCATTCTGGCTGCTCCATTGAGAATGGCCTGAAGAAGGGTAAGGGTAGAAGCAAGGAGGCCTCCTGGGAGGCTACTGGCACGATCTAGGGAAGTGCTGATGGTGACTAGAGAAGGAGGAGAGAAAGTGATGGTGAGAGCAGGTAAGAGTTTACGTACATGTTGAAGACAGAGCCCATGGGATGCATAGAGATTGGATCTGGGATGAGAGAACATGCCAATAATGAGTCTAAGGTTTCTGGCCTGATAAACCATGAGCGTGGAGTAAAAACAGAGATAAGGAGTGGTAACAAGTGGGTTGGGTTGGGATGATAGGAATAGATCAGGATTCAGTATAACATGTTAACTTTGAGATGCCTTTTAGCAAGCCAAGTACTGGAGTGACACCTTTGGGTGGGCAGGAGAAGATGGGCTGGAGCTCATAGGTAGAGAGCTGGGACAGTGGACTGTTTATTACAAATACTTGGAGATAAAGTAAAAAATATGGATACAGATGGAGGGAGATGAATGGATGGGGTGGCGGGAGCTCGGGCAAGTTCTCAGTTTTCTCGCAACAAGATGCAAGGATATCTGGCAAGAGCGAGTGTGGGGGAGGTGATCCCAGAGTTCTGAGGGAGAAAATGTGTGAAACCATCACTTAGAAGAAAGACAACAAGAGTGGACTAGGGAAGTAGAGTATATAGTATTGGCTAATGGTTATGAATTTAAAGTGAGACCTGTCAGAATGTTTGTGTGTTTTCTTCAACCTCTTCAGCTTCTGGTTCAGCATCTCTCATAAGGCTGCAATAAATAGACAGGGCAAGGCTGAGTGGGTTTCTGTTTCTGGGTCTCACTGGACTGCAGCCAAGGTGCTGGCTGGGCCGCATGCTCATCTGGAGGCTGGACTGGAGTGGCATTTATTTCCTTGTGCTCTAGGACTGCAGACTTCATGGGATTTGTTTGTTGGCTTCTACTTCTGCTGGCTCCAGGCCCCTGTCAGCTCCTAGAAGAAGCCTGAAGTTCCCTGCACATGGCCCTGTCTATAGGCAGTTTGCTTCATGGCAGTTTGTCTTTTTAGGGCCCCGCTAGGGAGTGAATGTGAGCCTTCTGGCAAAAAGTCTTAATGGAACCTAGTTATGGGACCCATTACCCGAGCATATTCACGGGAGTGACATCCATCATCGTCTCCTTATTCTGTTACTTAGAAGTAAGTCACAGGTCCTTCCCATGTTCAAGGGGAAGGGGGTATTCAATCCAGGAGTTAAGAATTGTGGGTGTCCCCTTAGAGTCTCTCTGCCACACCATTCAGTTCCCAATACCTGATACCAAGAAAGCCAAACTTAGGAAATCGTATTCTTTTAAACAAAAACTTACAGAGCTTTTGTTCTGAGTCAGAAACTGTTCTAAGCACTTTAAATTGGTCCCCACAGCAACACTAGTGGTAGGTCCTACTATGATCTCCATTTTGCAGATAGGAAGAGAGACGGGCCAGAGACATCAGTGAACTCATCTGGGGGGTTAAGTAAGTGCAGAACTGGGACTCAACTCACACTCGTGGCTTCCACGTCCATACTCGTATAGTTTGTATACTCATAGTAGTATGCTAAGCTGTCAAAAATAAAGTCAGTGCATCAATGAAGGCTGTTGAGGGACACAGGATATAATTACCCAGCAGTTCTGATGGACCTAAGTAAGTTTTAAGACCATATTTTTGTCACTCAGTTTAGAGGCCAAGCCATTTAGTGCTGTCAGAGACTTTGGGATATCGGGGTCTTTCTTCTGTTAACATTAACTAATGCAGGCCAAATGGAGTTGTGGGGCCCGGAACAAAAATATGTGGAGGAATTTTTTGTTTTGCCTGAGATTTCCTAGAGGCGATGTCCCCTTGTTATCTTGTGTTTATTTACCTAGGAACTATAAAGCAGATTCCATCTCCGGTAGAGTCCTAAAGAAACGATAGGTAGGGGAGATATCCCCCACACGAATGACTTGTGATAGACTTTGTGTGTGTCCTGCATATTGAGCTGAGAAGCAGAAGACCTAAAATACAGTCAATCCAGCCCACTGGCCTTGGCAGTAGAACTGAAAACATGGTGAAAAATCATTCACATCTGAGAAACCATGGTATGCAAGGTCATCCGGACATAGGTGGGGAGGCAGGTTGGGAACAAAGTATGCTACCGTTCTGGTTTCAGTGTAGGTCAGATGCCATTCCAGGCTGTTTCTGAGGGATTTCCCCAGGGGACAGCATGACCCGGCAGGAGAAAGATCCAGCCAAATGGGCTCCCAAGAGAAGGTGTTGAATACTTGACCCGTAATGGCCTGTCATGGCGGTGAGCTGTTTACACTGTCATACAGCAATCGATGGCTGACTTCTCCTCTTGCTTCTGCTTCTCACCTATCTATTTTGTCCTTAGGTAAACCACTTCACTTTGGGAGATCCGGTTTCCTTATCTGTGAATTCAGGGAGAGGGATCAGATTATCTCTAGCCCCTAGCCCTGTGATGGCATTTCAAGTCCACAGGCCTGCTCGGTGTGGAGTCCCGAGGCGGGGCACCGCTCTAATTATTACTCACCAACACTGTCTTGTTTACTTTCTCCCCAGCTTGTTTTACTGGGTTATTTTTGGACTTCCTAAATGGCCGTCAGTTTTTGAGGGGCTGTATTTTCAGTAAAAAAATATGAAATGGAACAGGATGTCTTCATTATTTCACAATGTTTTGAAACACACTCTGAGCTACAGAAAATTTGGGGCATGGGAGGAGTGGTGAGCTAAGTCAGGATGATCTCCTGAGAGAAAAGGACTCATGTCCTTGGAAGCCAAAGCCCAAGATCCTCCACCAGCCATCTGTTTGCGTCTTGGAAACAGTGATCTCATGAAGGCTCGGGCCTGCTTCACGGAACGCCTTGCTGGGCCCGATTCTCAGATGTACTTCTGGGAAGGAAGCTGCGTCCTTCTAAAAGTTCAATGACCTACCTGAGGCGGTCTCATTCAGGACAATGACGGGGGATTCCTTTGCTGGAGGTCTCCTCCCACGAGCTGGCTGTTTGAAAACTCCGGGTGGGTCATTCTTGCTTGTACTGCCTTGGAAAGTGTGGACAGCCTCGGTCACCCACGTCCCACACCAACTGCAGGAAAAACCAGCCGGTTCTTTGAGTTGTTAAATAGCATACCTCCTTTTCTGAAATTAAAGGAAATATATACTTTCCTTATTATCAAGTAGTTTTCACTTTAGAAATTTAGAAAAAAAGAAGTTTAGAAAAAATTTGGCAATTTGCGGAAAATTTTAGACAAAAGCAGCCAAAAGAATATAAAAACTCCTATCGTCCCATTGTCCCTAAAAGACCAAAGCATAAGACCTTCTGTTGTATGTCCTTCTGGATTTTTGAATTTGTGTGCCTGTTTAAAATATCTCTCTTGGAATCCCAACAGGATTCTGTGTTTTTAATAGAGGACTATTCCATTTTCCTTCTTGAATAGCTGTTGTGTGGTAGGTCCCTTCTCTTTTAATTCTCTTTCCAGCTCTGTAAGACATACTGCATTATCTCAATTCTGTTGCTGAGAATATTGAAGTTCAGGGAGTTATGGTGATTTTTCCAAATCACACAGCTTCTATCTACCTGTTATCTGTCTGTCTGTCTATCATCTATCTTATCTATCAAATGAAAGTATTATCTACTTTCTTAAACCAAGCTGGGATCATATATACTACTAAAAATATTTACCCTTTGGTAGATAATTCCTTTTTGGTGATTTCTTTCTTTCTTTTTTTTTTTTTTTTAAAGATTTTATTTATTTGATGGAGAGAGAGATCACAAGCAGGCAGAGAGGCAGGCAGAGAGAGAGGGAGAAGCAGGCTCCCCCGCTGAGCAGGGAGCCCGATGCGGGGCTCGATCCCAGGACCCTGAGATCATGACCTGAGCCGAAGGCAGAGGCTTAACCCACTGAGCCACCCAGGCGCCCCCTTTTTGGTGATTTCAATTTCACAGTTTATATAATACCAACCCTTACATATCTAACTTCTAAGTTTTTTTTTTTTTTTTTTTTAAGATTTTATTTATTCATTTGACAGAGAGAGACACAGCAAGAAAGGGAACACAGCAGGGGGAGTAGAAGAGGGAGAAGCAGGCTTCCCGCCAAGCAGGGAGCCCACATGGGGCTAGGTCCCAGGGCTCTGGGATCATGATCTAAGCCAAAGGCATATGCTTAATGAATGAGCCACCCAGGCTCCCCTCTCACTTCTAAGTTCTTTACTTGACTACGAATTCCTTGGTTTCTTTCACGAAGGAGGCAACAGGATTTAGAGAGGGGGATGGTGTTGCCAGTGGGAAAATAAATAACCAGTTAGCAGATGCCCCATTATCAAGGCTGGGGACCAGGTCTCCTGCAATGAGTGAGACTGGCCCTTACCTCCCAACACTTTCTCAAACTCTCTTGGCCTATCCTTTAGGAAAATTTCTTCATTCCTTTATTCTCTCCCTCTTCTGAGCTCTGAAATCCTAGAACTGTGCATTCACTGTGGCTCTCTAGCTTGAAAAAGGAACATCTTCCCCGGCTTCATTTTTGTACTCCAGATTTTATTCTAGCTTTTGATTCCCCTGGTACCTATCACAAGGACTGGCACAGAACAGTAAACATATTTTAAACAAACATCTATTTGTTCTTGATCGAATGATGAACACACGCCAGTTTGTTCTTTAAGGAGTGGTTGACCCCAGGGACATCCATATAAACATCAACAGGTTCTGGAAAATTTCCGCTCTGCTCAAGTTCTTCTCCTATTCAGCTAAGCCGTACTGTTTTCAACTGGAAAGTGGGGCATCAGAGGAACACTGCCCATCATCATCCCTGCCCCAAAGACACACAGCTGCCACTATAAACAGCATGGCCTGTGGCATGTATCGCTTCCCAGGTGATGTGGCATTCTGCCTGGCTGATAGAGGGCATGTGACATGGGACAGGCAAACTACTTAGTGACTGTCACACCCTGGATCCTTTCCTTCAGAGCTGTGTGCTCCGTGACTTAAGGACTTTCCTTTGTGTTTGTACCGACAATGAAGAACTCCATCATTAGTTGCACTTTTATTTTTGGGACTTTTAAACTTTTACATAATTTCAACCTTTTAGAGAAATTGTGAAGCAGTTATCAAGTTCTATATGCCCTCTCCTCAAATTCAGTAATTGCTAGCGTTTCCCCCAAATATACATTTCTATCATGTATACACACAATCTAGATCTGTCTCTGTATTTACGTTAATAACATGGGTTTATATTTATAACTTTGATTGCAGTCTGCCACTAAAGAGGTAATTCTAGTCTCCCATTCCATATTTGTGATTCCCTTCTCTAATCTAATCTTACACTCCAATTTAATCTAATCATTCTCTTCAATATATTTAGTCATTTGCTCATCTCCACTATATACAAAATAGTGTCAGAATTGCTAACTCATACCGCTATAAAAATCCAAACTGCTAACAGAGTTTACTATTTGTTTACAGTTCTTTCTGTCTTTAGATTGAGAGCATATGCTTAAAATACTTTGCTCACAGATATATTCATATGTCAAAAATCATCATATTGTACACTTTAAATGTCTGTAGTTTAAGTCAGTGTCAATAAAGCTGTACAAAATTACTGTGTTCAAAAGTTTCTAAGGTTCATTCCCCAGGGAAACATTTTTTTAAAAAAGGATTTTATTTACTTATTTGACAGAGAGAGAGACAGCCAGAGAGGGAACACAAGCAGGGGGAACAGGAGAGGAAGAAGCAGGCTTCCTGTTGAGCAGGGAACCTGATGCGGGGCTCAATCCCAGGACCCTGGGATCATGACCTGAGCCAAAGGCAGATGCCTAATGACTG
This sequence comes from Mustela lutreola, assembly GCF_030435805.1. NCBI lineage: Eukaryota > Metazoa > Chordata > Mammalia > Carnivora > Mustelidae > Mustela > Mustela lutreola. Next base: position 69,398,192 of record NC_081303.1, on the reverse strand, counting down.
AGCCACCCAGTCACCCCTCCCCAGGGAAACTTTTCAGAGAAGTTAAGTTACTTAAGATATAGTGAGGCTGATTTGCTTCTGTTTGTTTTCTATGTCAGGGTTCAACTTCCCTCTTTGTTAATTTCATTTCATTTTCCTTCCGATATGTAAATTATTAACATGGTTCTGGATGTCAAAACTATCCAGAAAGTTATATATGGAGAAGTGCCTGATTCCCACCTGGCCTCTGCAGTAACCAATCTTACTGGTTTCTGGTTACAAAATAAGTTACAAAATAAGTAAGTTCATCCACGGAAAATTTGGAATACAAAAATCAAGCCAGGGAAGATGTTCCTTTATCCTTACTTTTTTTTTTTTTTTTTTAATAGGCAGATATAAAATAGGTGAAGAGGATTCAGAGGCACAATCTTCCAGTTACAAAACAAATCAGTCACAGGGATGTAAAGTACAGCATAAGAATGCAGTCAGTGATACTGTGATAAATTTATAAGGTGACAGTAACTACACCCACTGCGGTGAGCATTTTGCAGTGTATCTAGAGTCAAAACTATGTTGTGTGCCTGAAACTAATATAATATTGTATGTCAACTATACTTCAGCTAAAAAGGAATTTGGAAAAGCTGTTTAGGCAAAATGAATTACAATGTGTTGTAGAACGCGTAACATGTGAAAGCAAAATGTAGGACAACGGCCCAAATGCTGGGGTGGGAGATGTGCAAAAGCACTATTGCAAAGAAAAAAGAAAACAACAACAAACCCCAAACCAAAACCAAATAAACAAAAATAAACATTTCTTATTTCTCCTTCTTTCATCTATGTATACTCATGTAGGACACGTTCCTTTTTTTTTTCTTTTGGTCGTCTTCATGCAACAGTATATCCTTAAAGTTATTCCATATCAGTCTTTTTTTTCTTCTTTGGGGGCAGCTGTATAGTAGTCATGCCTTCCTGTAGCACTTGTATGGTTTCATGCTTTCTGTTTAGATTTCTGATGTATTTGCACTTTATTCTTGTGGCTGAGATAAAGTATGGATCTCGTTTTATCGTTTTCCAAGTGGCTACTCAGTTGTGTCATTTACTGAAATGTTGACTTTTTGCTCCAGTGGTCTGAGCCGTGCTGCTCTATGATGCAGTCCTGGGGTCTGTTCTGGACTGTCTAGTCTATTCCACTAGTCAGTATGTCCACGTGCTACGACCTCATGGTTTTATTTATGGAGGCTTCACACAACTGTTGAATACGGGAGGTGGGCTTCTTACTGTAGCTTTTCTTCCTGTTTCTAGCTCTTCTTTCGCCTTTCTTTTTCCATGAGAACTCAGGCTGAACATTTTAATTAACTTGTCTAATTTATAAATGTATAATTTAACCAGGGTGCTTTCCCATTTGATCAAATATCTTTTGTGGCTTTTGGGTAGGAATATTTTCCAGTTTCTGTCCTATAGGTTTTGCACATTTTGTGTTCGATTTATACCTAATTATCCAATATTCTTTGTTACTATTAAAATGGTATTCTCTCTGCCGTCATGTCATCTGTCTGGTTATTGTTTGTGTATATTAAAAACTGTGGACTTCTGTCTGTTCATTTTATGGCCGGTTACCTTACCTAGTTTATGATTTAGCCTAATAGATTCCAATAGGTTGAGTTAGTCTTGCCACTGGTTCTCTAGGGTTGTCCATGTATATCCTCTTCCCAAAGTAGTTCTACTAATTTTCTAATTCTTTTTTTCCTCTTTTTAAAATTCTGAAGCCTCTTGTGAGTTCTCCTGTCTCACTGGATTAACTCATATTTTCAGTGTGATGTTAAATAATCATGGATAGAGTGGGCATCCTTGCCTTGCTCTCTGCCACTGTCTCTTGAATGACTATGTACAGTTGAACCTTGAACAACAGAGGTCTGAACTGCACAGGTCTGCTTATACACTTTTTTTTTTTTTTAATAAATCCAGTATAGTAGTGTAAATGTTTTCTCCCTTACTTATGATTTTTTAAAAAATTTTATTTATTTATTTGAGACAGAGAAAGAAATCATGAGAGGGGAGAGTGTCAGAAGGAGAAACAGACTCCCTGCTGAGCAGGGAGCCCTATGTGGGACCCAATCCCAGGACTCCAGGACCATGACTTAAGCCAAAGGCAGACACTTAACTAACTGAGCCATCCAGGCGCCCCACTTATGATTTTCTTAGTAACATTTTCTTTAGATTTATTATAAGAATATAGTCTACAATACACGTAACATACAAATATGTGTTAATTGACTGTGTGTGTAATCAGTAAGGCTTCAGGTCAGTCGTGGGCTACTAGTTAAGTTTCTGGGGAGTCAAAAGTTATACGTGGATTTTTGACTGTGTCTGGTGTCTGTGCTCCTAAGTACCTCAATGTTCAAGGGTCAACTGTGTATGAAAAGTACCTTAAAGGACAGAAATACTTCTTCAGTATAAGAAGTTTCTGGATGTTAGTTGGCAAGATGTGATTAAGGTCCTTCTTATGCCTGGTAACTATAAAAAAAATTAGCAAATGGTAAAAGTAAAAATTTGATTTTATAATAGTTCATTGGAAACACTTGTGTTGGGCCCTGGTGTGACCTTTTATATTTAAAGTCCTCTTTAATTATATTCAGTTCTTCATTCATTCATTGGTGTAAGATTTACGGAATGCCTCTAATACTCCAGACACTCTCTTAAAGATTCTTTTTCATTTAATTTGTACTATACCCACTGAAATAGGTATTACCCTCATTTTATACGGAGAATATTGAGGGTAAGAGTTCAGCGGACACACAGTCTCTAAGGCTGAACTCTAATTTTGAATCTGCATCTCCTGGTTTGAATTTTTCTAAAATCTCATATATTTGTCAGGGAGTAGAAACACAGAAGAGTAACAACCAAGAATGACCCACCCAGAGTTTTCAAACAGCGAACTGGTGAGAGGCGGGGCTCCAGCAAAGGGATCCTCCTCTCATGGTCTGAAGGAGGGTGCCTCAGGTAGGTCATGAACTTCTAAAAGGACACAGACAGGTTCCTTCCCAGAAGCACATCTGATCACCAGGAGAAACTGGCCCGGCAGGAGGTTCCGTAAAGCAGGCCTGAGCCTTCATGAGATCACTGTTTCCAAGACGCAAACAGATGGCTGGTGGAGGAACTTGGGCTTTGGCTTCCTAGAACATGAGTACTTTTTCCAGATGGTGATAAGTATGTCAAAGAATCCAGGACCTAGAAGAGCATCGGACATAGAATAGGTACTCAAATAACAGTAATTAAAATTTTTTAGTTTTCATTGTTCTACATTGTTGTATTAATTGGCTTCATCCTCACAACAACACTAAGGGCATTTATATTATTGCTTGTATTTTATAGATGAGAAAACTTATACATGAGTTAATTAACTTACCAAGGATCATACTGAATAGAAAAGCAGGAATTCTGTCTTCAGATCCCTTGCTCTTAACCACTACATTAGAAATCTTTCAAATAAGTGGGTGAAGTTCTGGGATCATGAAAACAGAATATTCTACGTCCTGAATATGAATCTACCGGCGTTACTTACCAAGGGTACGTTATTTCTGCTACTTAATGTGGTGGGTGATTTTGCAGTCGATTAAGTAAATGAAAAGGCTCTTCTATTTAGGGGAGAGGAAAGGCACCTAAGTGCCTGAAATTCTTTATATCACGTGCTTTGTTAAAGCTAGGTGTATTTTGGTGTTTCAACATACTGGACTTCCTGCAAAATTGCAAAGCCCAACACAGATCCAAACGTAAGCCCAGCTTGTACGGGCCCGCACCGAGGATTTAACCTGCGCGTGCACACCCACACAAGGCATGTAACAGGACTGACAGTATGCAACAGGCAATTATTAACACTGGGCCGTGCCTGGGCCATGGAGGTCACCCGGTCCGACCACCAGTTTCGTGTTAAATACTGAGGCGGTAACACCGTCACACAAAACGGACCTCTGGGCTCTTTCTCACTGGCCCGCTTCTCATTACCTAAAACCTTTGCTTGTCTTTCTTTGCCTGCCTGTTTGTGCAAAAGTAAACGGGCCTGGCTCCCCGCACTTGGAACCAAAAACGCCATGAAGCTGAAGATCGGGCCAACCAGACACGAAACCACCAGCCCAAGGTCAGACGGCGGCCCAGGTCCTCCCCCCCGGGGTCGGAGCGCAGGCACCGCCGCATGTCGCAACCCTCCGCGCGGCCGGTCGGGAATCCGCCGCCGGACGACGCCGCTGCCCGCCCAGATCCGCCGTGCGCTTCCGTTGACGGGGCGCTGGGCCCGGGGACGACGAGGAGCCTGGGCGGGCACCTTGCGGGGCCAGCTGTGACGCCAGGGCTCGCAGGGGCGGGCCGCGGCCACCAGCTAGCCGCGCCGGCCTCACCCCTCCCAGCTGACGCCGCGCACACCTCTCCCCGGCCGCCGCGCGCCTGGGGGCGGGGCCCCCGCGGACCGGACCCCCAGAGCCGTCCCCATTGGGCCAGGGAACGAGTGACGCGCCCCGCCCCGCCCCTCGGCGTCCGCCTCGCCGCCGGCGCTCGCGGCGCTGACGTGGCGGGGCGGGCGGTGGCGGCTCCTCCCGGCGCGGACAGCTACTCGTCGCTGCGAGAGAGGGGCGGGGTGGCCGGGGCCGTGTCCCCGGGCCAGCTCGCGGCCCGCCCCGCCGCCCCGGCCCCCCGGATGAGGGTATATATTCGGAGCGGGCGCGGGACGCCAAGGAGTGGCCGCGCGCTGGGAGCCGGAGCCGGGCGTCGTCGCCGTCGCGCCGAGGGAGGTGAGGGCCTCCCCGCCCAGTCGTGTCTCCTTCCCACGCCACCCGCCAGCCCGGAGGGGACGCCGGGGCCCGGTCCCGCCACGCGCACGCTCCCACGGCCACGTTGGTGCTCGGCGCCCGAGCCTGGCTCTGGCCGAGGAGCCGCCCCGCGCGCCCGGCAGGCGCTTCCCGTGCTCGGAGACCCCGTTGGGGAGGGCGCCCCAGCCGGCCGGGGGCTTTGGGGAGGACCCGAACGGGGCAGTGTGTGCAGTCGGGCGTTTGTCGCACGGCTGGGGGTGGGCCTCACCTGGGTTGGGCGGGGGACAGGGGCCTTGCGGACAGTTTGGGTGAGCTCGGGGGCGTCCGGTGGGGACAAGTGTCCGCTGGGAACGGGGTGGGCCGTCTGGGACAGAAGGGGGAGAGACTGCTGAGGGCGTCGGCAGGGAGGGGTGGGCATAACTGCGGGGGACGTGCGAGGGGGACAAAGCCCCCTTGCCTCTTTTTGTCGGTTGGTTGGTTTTAACCGTGGTGGTGGGAGAGGGTTGAGATTGCGGGGTTTCGCCTGCCTTGGCCACGCAGGAGAATGGGATTGGAGGGCCGAGGGGGCGCCCCTGTGCTGAACATATGGCTTCCTGAAGATTGTATTAAGTTTGGCCTGATGCTGTTGTTTACTTGTGCGCTGTTGATGAAATCTGAAATCAGGTAGTCGTGATTAAAATACGAAGGTGTCATTACGTAGTTCTTTTAGTTTAAGGTCTTTTAGGGTGAAATTCTTTAGGTGTGGACGGAAGGGTTTACAGGAAGCTGAAGGCAGTTTCTATTCACTCAGTTGGATCCCTTAGCTAGGATTAAGAAAGACTGAAGAAGGCTGTGCTGACACGTTTATAGGATTCAGTGGTTATGGGTCAACTCCAAGACTGTTTTTCCAAAGTTCTAAGAAGTTTTATCAATTTCGTGGCCATAATATTAGCAGCAGAAAGGGGGGCAGGAGGGAGACCAGGAAAGGAGGGAAACATTGGAATTCTTCACTACTGGCATTTAAATTCTAATGAAGGTATATTTGATCATGGTGCATTTTTACCTAGTTTGTCATTGTTTTTGATGCAGATGTATTAGGCTATGGGCTCATACCAAATTCTGTCATCATTTCTAGAGCCGATCCTCGACTTCTTCAGACTTAGCTTGTCAGAATAAAAATCCTACTCTAACTCTTGTACTCAGTATTGCTTGCTGTTACACATGCATTCAGATGTCTTACCAGAATTAACTTAGCACGTGTGACCTTGTCAACCTTGGCAGACCGCCAGTGGTCTAAGGCCAAGTATCAGAGTTTAACCTCTGTAGGGAAAAATTTAACATACGAATTGTCCTATTTGCATGGATCCATTTTCCCAAGCATCTGAAGGTGGATGGGTGTCTAATGACTTCTTAGGAAAAGATTGATTTTTATCTTACATGTTACACTACCACATTTGCATTTGTGTTTTAGTAGGTAGGGACTCTCCACTCTTGACTCTTGTTTGAGGATGTGTCAGGAAGGCTGGTTTTATTGTCTTTATGAAGAAACGTGTACACGGGGAGGTGGAATGATTTGTGCCAGGTCAGTTGATGGCGAGCCAGACCGAGAACTAGGACTGCCAGTTTTTCAGTTACCTGCTTGCCTGATGATCTTCCTGCTGTAGTGTTCTCCTTTAAATCTGGGCAAAAACAGTAATATAGAATGAGACCTTAGGAAAAACCCAATTCTTTGGAAAGTAGTTAATAGAAAACTTTCTCAACTATTTTTTTTACATGATATATTTTTGTAATTAATGGTGTCGTATCTCTTGAAATCTGTATTAATCAATAGAAATACCTATTAATATCCTAATGTGTGTACAAGGCTCAGTCTTCTAACATCTTTGCTTTTTTATCCATGGGGCGCTCATTATGTTCATAACTTAATATCATGTATGCTGATGACCTTGAAGGTATTCTATTTAGCTCCAGTATCACCTTTGAACTTTAGACTACTACATCCTGCCTCTGCTTGCATGTCTAATAGGCCCCTCCAGTTTAACACATCCAGAAGTGGAGTGTTGATTCCCCCACTCTCCGTGTGTTTTTCTAAGTCTCCTGTCCTAATGTTTCCCCACCTCAGTACGCTGACGGCACCACCACTTGGAGTCCTCTTTGCTTGATTCCTATCTTTCTGTCTGTCTCCCCGTTCCACGCAGAGGATTAGGGTCCACATCCACCCCCGCTGTAAGCCAGTATCATCTCATCTGGGCCATGGTACTTCCCTAACTGCTGGCCTCCATGTTTCCCTTCATTACAGAATCTTTTCCAGACAACAAATGTTCCTTCTGAGACCTAAATCATACTGTGAAGCTCCTCTGCTCCACATTCTCCAGGGGCTTCCCAAACCCCAGAGTCCTTACTTAGACTGAAAGCCCCACTTGATCTGCTCAGTGGGTGCCTCAGTTGTAGTCCCTCAGGCGCAGTCACTCTGCTCCAGCTGTTTTGGTCTTGCACATCCCTGTGTCAGAACTGCTGCTCTTGGAGCATCCTGGCCCTAGAATGTTCGTCTCTGAGAAACTGACTGGCTTGCTTGGGATGGATTGTTCTAGGTCTCAGAGGTCCCACCTGACCACCCCTTTTAAAATATCCACCATCCCCCGCCCACTGCACATTCACTGCTTCGCCGGCTTTCTTCTTCTCCTTGACATTTTATGTGTGTGTCTGTCTCTGGTACGGGATGTGGGCATGCGTGTTGCCCCTTCGTGCATTGCTGTGTCTGTGTCCCCAGCATCAGCACCTGGCAGGCAGTAGGTGCTCATTAAATGTCACATGGACTAATGGCATGTGACAGTTAAATAACGTTCCTTAATAAATTGTCTGTTGATGTATCTCTGCATGTGAAGAGGAAACTTTGAGCAGGAACCTATTGGCAAGAGTGACGTTGTGGCTCATTTGTCTTTAACCCCAAGTAGCAGCACGGAAACACCTCCAACCTCCTCTGTGTCCACTTGCCGCCCAATTCCCAGCACTACGGCTTATTTCTTGAATATATTTCTTCACCTGAACCATTTTTGGTGCCGTTCCCACTGACTGGGTTTTCTTTTACTTCTTGTACCTTTGGCACACTTATTTTCATCCTCAACTGCCTAACTCAGGTAGTGGCTCTTCTTGTGTTCTGGAGGCTGTAACTCAGTGGTCTGAAGCACAAATTTCACTTTTACAGTAGTAGCTGATAACAGTCCTGGAGGGCTTTTTTAATATGCCAGGTACTGTTTTAAATGCTTCTCACTTTAATTCAGTAATCCTCTTACCCTTAGAGGTAGTACTGTTTCTATCCTCATTTTACAGAAGACAAAAACTGAGGCATAGAAAAGTTAATTGTTCAAGGTCACAGGATTAGGAAAAAGTGGTCCTGGGGTCTTAGCCCAGCTGGACTGGCTCTGGAGCCTGATGGTGACTTCCATCAGTTCTCCTGCCTCTTAAATGAGATGCTGGGTTGAATTCTTAGTATTTCTTCTGCTTATGAGAGTTATTGTTTGATGCAAAGATCATAGGCTTCAGAGTCAGGTTTATCTGGGTTAAAATTCCTGGGTTTCTGTCTACTAGGTACATAGCCTCGGGCAAGTCGCTTTGAGCGTCCTTTTCTCATTGGATGTAGTTTCTCTTGTGCCTCTCTGAACCTGGTGAAGAAAATTTGATTGTTGCCGTTTTGCAGATGAAATTAACAGAATTGGAGGTATCTAGACTTGGCCCAAGGATTGGAGCCAGAAATAAAAGTTCTGTTTGATTCCTAAGCCAATAAAGATGCAATTGAAGCTAGAGTGTGGGAGGCAGGCCTTTAAGGGTGAATGGCATTTCAGTGGATAGGAGGGGTTAAAGGAAGTGCTTGGAGGAAAGGACGGGGCCTCAGGTGACAGCGAGGTAGAACTGTGTCCCACCCTGATAATAAGGTTTCATTTTTGTTTCATATGGAAGCCTTAATTTCGTTAGGAATCATCAGTAACTCATAAAAGGGATTTCATAAGTCCTACCATTGGATTCACACTTGAAGCATTACGTCCCTGAAGTAAATCTAAACAACAAACCAAAAATAAAAGTTGAGAATATAACACACTGCCTCTTGTGTGCTCATCTAATTTGAAGCTGATTTTATAAGAAGAATTGTGAATCTAGTGCATCCCTTCAATTCTAGAGGGCACCTTATTTAAAGAAAACAATTACAGAAGCTATGTGCCTGTCTCTATTGTTTAATACTTTTCCTGAATTTATTTTTGAGTGGATGTTAAAGTTATTTCTGAGCAGTATCTGATTTGGATCAATATGCCCAGTACCAAAGAAAAAGTAACAGTGCATTTTAAAATGAAGTATCTACTCATCCTCTGAACTTCCTCCCGAGCCTATCCTGTGCGTTTTCTTTCTTTCTCCATTCTGTTGGCGTGTGAGCTCATTTCTGTGAAGTGATTCAGGTGTCAGAATATCAGTTGTGTCTCTATTTCTGAATAAAGTATAAATAATGTGCTCTCTGTCACTGCTCCTTTCTCTTAACACACGCACACACCCACCCACACCCACAGCCTTTCCTCCTGAGAGCCAGTGTAGCATAATGGGTGAGCGTATGACTCTGAGAGTCAGATTGTTAGGGTTCGAATCCGGGCTCTGTCACTTCACTAGTTGGGGACCTAGGGTGGTTATCTCTGCGGTGCACTATCTTTCTCTGCGAAGTAATCCCAGCAGCAGGACCTTAGCATCGTTTTGAGGATTACCTGAACAAGTATCTGTAAAGCAGTTAGAGTCATACTTTGTCATACACGGTGACGCGGAAGAGATAGGTCTTCTTATTGCTGCCTCAGGGAGCAGATGTAGGTTCTCTTAACCCGAGTTTGTAAGTGGTGTTTGGTGGTTAGTAGTCCTGATGAGATGCATGCTGTTACGAACCCCACTTTACAGGTGAGCCACAGAGAACTCCGGAGTATTGCTCCCAACTGCCATGTCTGTTACGTCCCACTGTTCTTATGGTAGGAGATAGTAGGCCATTTCTTTGGTACCTTTCTTGCCTGTTCTTCACATCTAAACAGTTATAACGCAGTGGTGAATCTTTACAGTGACCCTCAAATTTCTCCCTTCCATGCTATTTCCTTTGCAACTAATCTGATTCAGAACTTTGGCTTTTCATACCTGCATTTGTCTTTGAACTTGTTTTCCTGCTGGTGATTGTGCCTCCTTATCATCTGTGTTATGCCATCACTTCTTCTCTCATCTCTCTAAAGCATGGTGACATGGCCCTGTTGAGTAATCTGCTGGGGGCTTCTTATTACTCTCTTAGGTCTAAATTCCTTGGCTTGGTTTTCAGGGCTCTTCCTGGTCAAGTCCTACCCTGTATCACTTCCCATCATGCTACATGGAACTTCAACTTGCTGAACTGCACTCAGTCCCGCAGGCCAACTGTGCCTGTTTTCTGATCTAATCTGTGTAATCCGCTCAACCCTTGCGGCACACGCTGCTCCATCATGCTTCCTTTGTGAACTCTTTCTAGACAGCCCTACCTTCTCCTGCATTTACCCAGAGTAGACAAGTAGATTTAATATTCCCCTCAGACTTTTATTTTTGAAATGTAGCAGTTTAACATTTTGCTTTATTGTCTTATCTGTTGATTGTTCTGTGTGAATTGCTTGTTCCTTTAGGGTTCAATTCTTGCTAAAGGTAATAGATACTTTTTATTGCTTCTCTGTAGAAGTTGCTATTGAAATAAAATTATTTTTCTTGATTATAGGTGTTCCTGTCTTTTTGTATTTTGTTTTATTCTGAATACAACATGATCATTTTTATAATTAGCGCTAAAAGGAGAACGGTTGTTACTAAGAAGTCCAAGTGTTCTTTCAGTGGTAGCTCATGGCTGGAGGAGTACTACAGAGGCAGCAAAGTGGGGTAGTCAGATGTGAGCCCTGGAATTGGACTGCCTGGTGGCTTACATCCCAGCTCCTCCGGGTGGCCTGGTTGTGTTTCCTCTTTGTGCCTCAGTCTCCTCAGAGTAAAGTAAGGAAAATAATAGTACTTATGTTGCCGAGTTGGTGAACATTAAATGAGACCTTGTAGGTCAAGTCCTTAGTGCAGTGCCTGGTTTATAATGCTAATTAGTATTACAATTAGGAATATTAATTGTCTTACACATTTATTTTTTAATTTTTATTTATTTTTACTTTTTTAAAGTCTTAATTCTGGGATATTTAACTGATGGTGTTATAGTAGTTTCAGGTGTACAGTGCGGTGGTTAAGCAGCTCTGTACATCGTCCCGTGCTCGTTTGTGATGAGTCCTCTTTATCCCCATCACCTATTTCCCTCTGATAACCCTCAGTTCTGTGTAGTTAAGAAGTCTGTTTCTTGGTTTGTCTCTTTTGTCTCTTTTTTTTTCTTTTGCTATTTGTTTTGTTTCTTGATTTCCACATGAGTGAAATCATATGATATTGGCCTTTCCCTGATTGACTTATTTCAGTCTTATTTTAGCATAGTACGCTCTGGTTGTATCCGTGTTGTTGGAAATGGCAAGATTTCGTTCTTTTCTATGGCTGAATGACATTTCATTGTACACACACCCACCCCCACACACACACCCCTTTACCCATTCGTCAGTTGACGGACCCTTGCGTGGCTTCCATAGCTTGGCTATTGTAAAGAATGCTGCAGTAAACATAAGGGCGCATGTATCCTTTGAATTAGTGTATTTTGGAAGGAGGGTAAATGGCCAGTAGTGCAATTAATGGGTCATAGGACAGCTCTATTTTTAACTTTTTGAGGAACCTCCATGCGGTCTTCCACAGTGGCTGTACCAGTCTGCATTCCCACCAACAGTGCATGACGGGTCTCCTCATCCTCGCCAGTACGTGTTGTTTCTTGTTTTTTTATTCTAGACATTCAGACAGATAAAAGATGATATCTCATTCTGGTTTCGATTTACATTTTCCTGATGATCCGTGATGTCGAGCATCTTTTCATATGTCTCGACCATCTGGATGTCTTCTTTGGAGAAACTTTCTTTTTATGTCTTTACAAGTTGTATCTCTTACAGATCTTGTGTGGGGAAAGGCAGAAGTTAATTTCCTTAACATCAGGTTTTTTAAAAAGTGTACTTATTTCTTATTTGTAGTAGGTAAAGCTCAGGTTTTGAGGTTGGACTTTGACCTGCTGTTGATTACTTTTCTTTTTTTTTTTTTTTTAAAGGTTTACAAGTGCAGAAACTACACGTCTGTTTTCACAAAGCTTGGCTACCAGAGCATTATGAATGTTAACGATCTCAAACTCAGGTTGTCCAGATGTGGACAGGAGCACCTGCTGCAGTTCTGGAATGAGCTGGATGAAGCCCAGCAGGCAGAACTTTATGCAGAGCTCCAGGCCATGAACTTTGAGGAGCTGAACTTCTTTTTCCAGAAGGCCATTGAAAATTTTAACCAGTCCTCTCAGCAAGAGAAAATGGATGCACGAATGGAGCCTGTCCCTCGAGAGGTGTTGGGCAGTGCCACCAGGGACCAAGATCGGCTGCAAGCCTGGGAGAGTGAAGGTACCGAGCATGGGATGTTCATTTTAAAGTTTGTAGTGAGATGTACCGGAGGTATTAAAGTAGCTGGATCATGTGACGGGTATTTGGACCCTCATACCTTAAACCAGGTGCCTGATCAGAAGGTGACAGATAATGGCGTCAGAACTTCTGCAGCATCTCCCTTGCCAGTCCCTACGTGCTCTTATCATTTTTGTTCTCCAGTCAAGGTTCTTCTCATTTTAGTCTTCTCTAGTCTCTTTCCTCGCTCATTGCCGTACTTCTGCCAGATTTCCCACCCTGAAGCCCAAGTTAAGTGTTTCAGTTTATGCTGGCTTCATCGAAAAACCTTCCCTAGCCTGTATTTCCAGTCTGGTCTCCTCTCTTTCCCTCCAGTCCTACTGTCCCATGCATTTTTGCGGGACCAAATAACTCACCCTTCCCTGAACATTACGTCTTTCCTGCCTTTGCTCATGCTTATCCTGGGCTTCGACTGGCTTTTGCCTCTTCCCTGCCTAGCCTGGGTCACTTTTTGAAAGGTGATCTCCCACAGTTGTGCTCTGTAGCGCAGTGGGGCTTGTGGGGAACTCATTTCTTAAGGTTCTTTGATCATGATCTTTTCTTCAGTGTCCCAAGCTGGAGTTACTTGTCCATGCGAGGCTTCCATTCTTTCTTAGAAAAAGAGCCGTGTCTGTCTTCATCATGATATTGTGGACTCCTGAAGAGCGGCCCATGGCCTGTGTGCCTGTGTCACAGGGCATTTGGAACAGGGTTTTGCAGATCAATGTTGAGTTGCCCCGTGTTTTTTCTTCTAATGTATCATAAAATCTGTCCCCATGACCAGTTCTAATTAGTGCTTTTGAGAATGGCAGAATAGCTCAAATGTACCTTTTCTGGTGGATTTCAGAGCTGTGGTTTGATAACCTACTACTTCTCTGTAAGTAATAGTGACTAAATATTGCAGCTCAGGCCATCGAGTGTTTGTACATGGTCCTTGTCTGATCTGGACCTCATGTCCTCAACCATAGAATGAACAGATCTGACTAATACTTTTCTTTCCTTTGTAAAAAATGTTACTTTATTACAGAAATAACATCAAAGTAACAGAAAAACTACAGAGAAGTTACCCTTAACCAAGTCAGATCTTTTTATTTGCTCACATTGCCACCTATTCCTTGATTTTATGTATATTTACTTTTATGAATGTGTAATAATAATGATAGAGATGTAATCTTAGTCTGTTTTTGTACCACACTATTGCTGTTTTTATTTTGTCTTTCATTCTTTGGCTTCCCTGTCCCCACATAAAGGACAGATAATTGCCATTATCAGCCTTCTGTATGCTGATGTCTTTCTCTGGGCATACAAATTTAATGATTTTCAAACTGTGTTCCAAGGAACCCTAGGGGTTCCTCTACTGGGGAGACTGTCTCACCTAGGGAGGAGGGATGGATACTAAACATCTTTGCCTCTAACTACAAGAGCCGTGCTGGTTTGACATGCTTTATGTATTTGATCTTTACATGAGGTTTTATTTAAAAGGCTTTTATTTAAAAGGTTAAAAAATGTCAAAAATAATTAGGTGATCTCTAGGAAGTACCCTTTTAGATCTCAAGTGCTTGGTAGAAGCTAATCTAGCTTCTTAGAATAGGGCTTTGCCACTAAACAGTAAGCGATCCAGATGGATCCTTCTGAGTGTAGAGCTGTGGGGATACTCGGACCCTTGCCAACTTCTGAATCGTTAGTCCTCTCCTCCATCCCTGGGATTCAAAAAGGCTGCTACAATACAGCAAAAGTCCCACAGGGCTCTCTGTACCCTCAGGTATCCTGGCTGTATTTCTCCTGGTGATTTTATGCTGTGAAGTCTTCGAATAAACTCTTAGGGAAAGCCGAAGCTTTGACCTTGTATAATGGGGACCATGGGCAGCAGGCAGAACCTCCTATAATTGGAGTCTTGATGGCCTTTTTGTTGGAATTCGTGGAACTTGTCTACCTTAATGACTTTTCATTTAAACTGAAATCCCGAACTGTTAAAACCAAGAACACTACAAGAGTGTACAAAACCAACTTCCTTTTGGCTTATTGTCAAGGGAGCAATAATATTTGTGGCTTTAAACAGTAGGGATGAAGGAGACTTTGTAACTTGTCATTCGCTTAGCCAGAAACTTCCGTGTATATGCAAATTCACAACAAAATGAGGTTTTTCAGTAAGTTGTCAAGGAGAAGAGATTGCCATTGTGAAGATTCTAATGGTTATATTTCAGATAGGAAGACAGTCCCAGGAGTTCTATCAAAGATAGTGCCCCCCCCGCAGCCCCCTCCTCAGGAGGGGGGAAATGAAAGCATTGCATGGTTTTTTTTAGAATGTCTGGTGGCTGTTGACACTAAAATGGAAATTTTCATGCCTATAGTGGAAAATTATTTCTGAAGGTTAAATATGTAAGTGACCACTGTGCTCCTTGTTCTAGAGAAGTCTTGTTTTGATTTTTTTTTTTTTTTTAAGATTTTATTTTTAAGTAATCTCTATACCCCCTGTGAGGCTCAAACTTACACAACGCTGAGGTCAGGAGTTGTATGCTCTAGCCACTGAGCCAGCCAGGTGTCCCTTAGTTCCTGCCCCTGCGAGTGGGGTGTTTGGAAGAGGTAGAGGGAGAGAGAGAATTTCAAGCAGACTCTGTGCCCAGGGTGGAACTCATTGCTGGGCTCGATCCCACAACCCTGCAGTCATGATCTGAGCCCAAATCAGGAGTCTGATGCTCAACTGACTGAGCCACCTAGGCGTCCCTAATTTAATTCTTAACGTGTTCTGGCAAGTTGTAGAAAATGGAATGCAGAGGAACAACTGAAAAATTTCTATCTTACAAAGCTGAAATCTAGAGAGAGAAGTAATTAGAAGCTTTTATGAGGATATCATTTTAGAAACTTCTATGAGACTGTCATTTTAAACACCATCTTTAGCAAAGAAAGGCATGCTTACACCAATTATAAAATAGTCTTCCAATTTTATAATAACATATTAATATCCGGTATTAGGTTCTTTTGTTTATAAGACATTTATAAAATTAATTTGAATGTGCTTCTCTACCATATAACACTGGTAGAAAAGTAAGCGGATTGCTTAGAGAAAATGTATTCATAACATTATCTCCTGTACATTTTCTGGGATCTAGTACAGTGGTATTTTTTTTTTAATTTTTTGAAGATTTTATTTATTTATTTGACAGAAATCCCAAGTAGGCAGAGAGGCAGGCAGAGAGAGAGGAGGAAGCAGGCTCCCTGCTGAGCAGAGAGCCCGATTCGGGGCTCGATCCCAGGATTCTGGGATCATGACCTGAGCTGAAGGCAGACACTTAACCGACTGAGCCACCCAGGTGTCTCGTACAGTGGTATTTTTAATAGATTTGTTTTATTTTAAAAGTAACACATATTCTAGAAAAATTGGAAAAATAACTAGAAATTACAAAGGAAAAAAAAAATCTCTAGCTTCCCGCATTTCAGAGATAAATAGTAGTAATATAGTGTTTTCTTAGATACACGTACACTCTGGGATTATGGTTTGTGTATAATTTTGTAGTCTCCTTATGAATTTGTTATGAAAAATTTCAAGCATATTTTGAAACAAATATTTAGAGATGAAAACCGTATAATGAATCCCACATATATACCACCTTGTTAAATATCAAAATGTTGCTACTTTTCTTCCCTGTCCCTTCTTTTCTTTTTCTCTGCTGTAGTACTTTAAGACAAATCTCAAACATCATGTTATTTTTACCCTTTTAGTGTTCAGTATTCGTCTCTACACATATGGGTATTTTCTTACCATTCACAGTGCTATTATTCTACCTCATGAAGTTCACAGTAATCCTCCAGTACCTAAAACTGGTTCAAATAGTGATTTCCCTTATAGTCTGCTTTTTGTACTTGGCATTTTTGAGAGATAATAATAGTTTTACCTGTACAATAGGGTTAAACGTTAAAGACTTAAAATACCTTTTCTGAATAACTTTCTTGGATAGTCTTCTTTTATTTCCATCAGTTTAATAGCTGGTTTACTTGACTCAGGGTCCTGGGAGTGCTGACAGTTTAAATGGAAAGTTCTGGCAGGGCTGTACGTCAAACGCACCTGTGCCATCCTCCCTGCGTCCGGCACACGCCCCAGTCAGAGTGTGTGAGAGGCACTCGTCCAAGCAGGAAGTTATCCAGGAAGCGTTTGACGTATTTCAGGCCACTGTAAACTCTTCTCTTTGTTTCTTATAAATGTTATCAGGAAAAGTTCACAGACACTGTGGGTCCTATGACACATGACTCTCCAAGGGGAGAAATGTTCTCCAGCCCTGGGGACCGCGAACTCTCCTTCAGTGGGAGGATGGGAAGGGTGAGAATGGTGCTGTACTTTCCGTTTTTTTTTTTTTCCTTATATTTTTGCAGAAGTTTTGGAATAGGAGAAGCTTATAATTTCCTAATTGCCACATGGTTAAGTACATTTATAAGTAGTTAACATTTTTCAGATAGGTGCGGTGCCCATATAAAGTTTGTTATGACAAATACAGTTTAAAGTCAGGTATTACTGCCATATAACTAAATAGCTTACCGAATTTTATTGGCCCCTTTAACTTCAAGCAGTATTTTATCTGTCATTATAGGACAGATACTAATTTATGTGTTACACACTTACTAAACATTGCTGTTTTAGGGCAGTGACACAGATGGGGTGGATGAGTGCACCCCAATCCACACAATCGGATATTGTTAACATCTGTAGCTGCACTGAATGCTTAAAATGCAGCTGGCCTTGATACTCTAGGGACTGCTTTCTTTCCTCGTGTTTTTCTCTGGTCGTTAAGTGAGATGCGTAAGTAGGAAGAGGTCAGTGCAGAAACCTTTTCGTTGCAAATACACGTGGATCATGTTACAACTCATTGGGGTGTTGTGGTTAGAGGTGTACCTGTAGGTCTGCCTGGAATTGGACACCTGGCAGGCACAGTGTCCGTGCTTCTCTTATGATGTAGTGATTGGATGGGTCTTCAGGTCCATAGGTGGGCGAAGGACTGACGAAAGTATGGCAGACAGGGGCTTAGGGGACATTTAGTTGCATAAAAGATGAGTCCCCGTGAGCTGCTGTTTTGAGAGCCGGAAAACTGAAAAATTAGGAAAACTGGAATGAAACCATGGCTGAGGGAACTGACTGAAGGAAGAGAAAAATGTATACAGTGATACTGTGAAAACTGGTTAGAACCTACGGAAGGCACTGGTTGGTGCTGGGTGGCCATCAGGTGAGCTGGAACCCGGACATGGAGCTGACCCCGGGAGCAGGCTCCTCCCTTTTCCAGGTAAGGTGGCTGTGGGAAGTCACTGACTTTTGCACTGAAGGTAAAAGAAGGACATCAGAAAGGACAGCTGGAGCCACAGTAACAATGAAACAACTTGGGGTGCCTGCATGGCTCAGTTAATCGTCTGTCTTTGGCTCGGGTCATGATCCCAGGGTGTTGGTATTGAGTCCCACATCAGGCTCTCCGCTCAGCGGGGAGCCTGCATCTTCCTCTGCTGCTCTGCCTGCTTCCCCACTTCCCAACCCCCATCAAATAAATAAATAAATAAAAACTTGAAAAAAAAAACACAGCAAAACAACTTAAAACACATGTGTTGGGTGAAGAAAAATAGTACAAAGAGAACAAAGGCCTCTGTGTCCAGAGTATTTATCTGGGACTTTTTTGGAAGATGTTTAGAAATATTTCCGGTTCTAACACCTCTGGTATGTG
Organism: Mustela lutreola; assembly: GCF_030435805.1. NCBI lineage: Eukaryota > Metazoa > Chordata > Mammalia > Carnivora > Mustelidae > Mustela > Mustela lutreola. The sequence continues at coordinate 69,380,165 of NC_081303.1, read as the reverse complement.
AGGGTTCAGACACCAGACTTACTTTTTCTGCACTTTTGAAGCAGTGCAGACAGAGCCTGTTTTGCAGCAAAACTGAACTTGGACATGTTCAACAGGAGGCTATTGGTGAACTTTATCCCACTTAATGGGATTGCAGGGTACTGTCTCAGCTTTGCTGGAGATAATGTATAACGTGTGTGTACTCTATTTGTTTTCTAAATTTTGAAGAGGTCTGCCCTTGGAAACAACTCTGATCCATGGGGTTAGGTAAGGGATTATGGACGTTTGTTTTCTTAAAACAATGCTTTTTGGGTTGATGACAGCAGAATTAAACTTATCCGTAGAAACCGGAGTTTCTGTGATAACTCAGGGAATAACCAAATGGGAAGCAGTTTTCAGAACTGCCTCTGTCATTGCCTGCTCCCTTCAGAATGCTTCATTTCGTCCCAGTCACTTTGTTGCTTGGTAGTTACGGTGCTTGCTGAAGGGGGTTGCAGATCTGAAATGCTGTGCGAAATTTCAGTGTTCGGCAAGTTCTGGAGAATGTAGACTGCACCCAGCAGCTCTTCTTGTAGACTGGTAGGTAGGAGAGACTAAAAAAAGAGGTGGCACAACCTCTCACGAATTCAGTGGAAAAGAGAAGAAAGGGCAGGAAAGAAATAGAAAGGAACGTTTTTACCCCTGAAACCCCTGGTGCTCCCGTGGATCTGATTAGTGTTCGGGTGTGAACAGAGGCTGCTGGAGGCGGTGTGGTGCACAGCACATGGGCCTGGAGTGAGTGTCTGACTCTCGCTCACATTTACTAGTGCTGACCTTGGGCAGGACCTGCAAGGTCTCTGAGGCCGTTAACCTCTTGCATGGGGGAAATGATATCTGCCTCAAAGTTATTAGTTTGGGGTCTGTTTTCACACTTTGATAAGGCACAGTGAGATGCTCTGGAGAAAAATCATGAGGACAGTTTTGGCCTAGGCAGGAAGCAAGAGAAAATTAGGTGTCAGGGAGCTAGCCAACCTTTGCTTCATATCAAAGGTGAAAATTATGGAAATATCTATTGTACTTTTTTTCGTAGGTGGATAGTTGCTGGATCATGTCCTTGGGCTATACTTACTGACTCCGGAAGATAGTTTGTAGAATTAGGACTGGGGAAGGTTCTGAGTTTATAATGGGTTTAGAGCATTTCTTTCAAGTGCTCGATGTACTAGCTCATTAGCTTCAGGAAAGCCTAACACATCAAAAACACAAGGCACAGAGATGGTAAATTAGACAAACCCCCATTACCTCACGATATAAAAAAGAACAACAATGGCTACTGGCCACCACTGCACCCTCTGGGCTAGCGTTCAGTTCTGGGCAGTGGCCAGTTTCCTTCACAGAGTGTCTGAGGATTTCAGAAAACAACAACAAATCCCGTCAACCATCGTCTGATCTCGTCTGGCATTTTCCAGCTTTTCTAGCTTCCCATAGACCCAGTTTCCACTTTGCCTCTCCCCACAAGCTACTGTGCCCTGTGAGGCTGGGCTGGTCCAGCTCTGCATGATAAGGTGGTTCTCAGAAATGGTCTATGGCAAAATTTTTTGTTTTTTAAATCCAAACTGAGAGCCTCTGTTAATAATATTTACAGTTTTATTTGTTTGCATTGGGTCTTAAATCCATCTTGAATTATTTTGATTCAGAAAATAATATTTTGATTCAAGCATTATGTTTGGTTATTATTTATTGCTGAGTATTCAACTGATGACGACTGATGAGCTTCCCCATCAAGGATGTGACCGAATTTCACATCCTTGTGAGCTGGGACTGATGGCCCTTTGACAAAAAGACAAGCAACCCCCCAAACCCAAAACACCCCTGCATTCTAATCCATTCTATTGACATTTAATTACATACAATAAAATGCCCTAGTTTTATGATTTTTTGCCGTATTTATGCACTCATGTAACTACCACCCCAGTGTTCTAGAGCATTTCCACACCCCACAAAGACTCCTCCTGCCCTGCCCTTTTGCGGGCAGATTCCCCAAAGACTTTTCAGCTGAATTGGCTTTCGCACCCAGGTATTCTGACCTGAGAGCCTGGCTTCTTGACCCCTGTACTGCATTGCTTTCTTGAGGGTTTCACCTCTCTTCCTTCTCTGGACGGTAGCTAATCTGTTTGCGTGCTTGTTGACTGACAATTTGGTATCATTGATGGATTTACAGGTTGGAGGTAATATAGTAGCTTATCATCATTTATCCTGAAGCCCAGGTGTTGTCTTTTATCGTGTCTTTCTCTTGAGGCATCACATCTGATAAGTAGACAGACACCTGTAAAACATGTGTAACATCTTTTTGGGTTTTGCCTTCTAACATTTTCAGAAAAAGAACTATTTATTAAAGCATATTATTCATGGCTTGGTGTTTGGTTGGGTTATATAAAATTTAATTTTTTAATAATAAAAATGTTTTTATTAACAAGGTAGTTATTCGTGATTACACGTGGATTTCCTATTCTTTATGCCTTATGCAGCTAGGGTGACTCATTGCTACTTTTTGTATGTGTAGTCCTAAAATGTTGAATTGCAGAGGTTTTGTGATACAGATGTTTTCTCTTCTAGGACTTTTCCAGATTTCTCAGAACAAAGTGGCAGTTCTTCTTCTAGCTGGCGGGCAGGGGACGAGACTCGGTGTTGCGTATCCCAAGGGGATGTATGATGTTGGTTTGCCATCTCATAAGACGCTTTTTCAGATTCAGGCAGAGCGTATCCTGAAGCTCCAACAGTTAGCTGAAAAATATCACGGCAACAAATGCATCATTCCATGGTAAGACCTGCCTCGTTTTGGGAGAGTGTCTGAACTTAACGCCAGTCTATGATATTCAAAATGCATGTATACTTTATTCCTAAGCAGACATACTTCCTGTTACTAATGATTTTCCCAGGAGCTGTAATTTACTATGTATGTTAAAATAATCTGTATTATAGCTAGATAAATGATCACAATAGTTTTATTGCACAATGTATATTCACCTCAGGCTTTTACATCCCTCCCTGAGTACTTCTGGGAACTCATTGGGGTCTGTCAGTGTAGAAACTTCATATTGATTGACAGTTTGTCTGTTTATAAATTTCTGATTGGAAGTCAGTTTTCCTCCCAAATTTGAAGGCATCGTTCTCTTGTTGAGTGGTCCGTAGCTGTTCTGATTCCCAGTCTGTCTCTCTCCCTCCCCACCGCCAAGCATCTAATGTCTCTTCTTATCATTGGCATCCAAAATTTCACGGCAAGGTGCTACAAGTCTATTTTTAGTTCACTCTGGGCAGTAAGGGAGTTCTCACAGTCTAGAAACTCCTGTTCTTAAATACCAGGTTATCTAGCTCTGCCCCACACCCAACCCTTCCATACACACCAGCTGAAAGCCCCACTGATTCTCTGCTGTGAGCCGCACTCGGATCCCTAGGGTCTAGTAGAATGTTGTGTTCTCAGGGCCTCCTTTGGCAAGTGTTGGTATCCTGAGCACCAAGAGATTATGGGAAATTCTGCTTTGTTTTTTAAAAGTTTTTGATTTAGCTCTTAAATCTCTTTCCCAGAGCAGCTTTGGAAATTAATGTTTTGAGGGGGAAACCAGCTGTGTTTGAGATCCCTCAAGTCCCTAATCTTGTTATTTTAGTCCCATGTGACCCACAAAAGCTCTGCTGGTTTCTCTGTCCTTTTGCCTAGTCCAAGCCCAGAGTCCCTACCACTGTACCCCCAGGAAAAGGCAGCTGCATTTCCTTAGCTCCTCTTTGAAGGATTCCCACTGTCTTGAATTTTAGTTCCAATCCATGTTGCTTCTATAGCTCTCTGATGCTTTTAAAAATAGGCTTTTTGTAAATTTCCCAGCTTTGCTAGCTTTTTTCAACATGAGTATTGGCGGGCAGGAAACTGTTTTTTCAATCTTGATTCCTTTGGGTTGTTTGAGGGACTTCTGTGCTCTAAGCAGCCAATATATTCTCCTTACAGCCCGACTCCTACTATCATGTTGAATTTTCTTCTCTTTTCCCCTCAGGAAGGAGAATCTCTGTGCTTTTCTTATGCAGAGCGGTCCAGCCCCCTCTTTGTACTCAAAGCTCAAAATCCCCAGGATAACTTGTTAAACAGATAACTAGTATGGTGGGAAATTATACCATTTTCTTCATTTATTCATTCAACATCCATGAATGTCTGCTTCTGGGTACTGGGGCTGTTATCAGCAACCAGAACGGACAAAAGTCCCTATTTACATGTGGCTTAAATTCTAGTAAGGGCAGCGGCTACTGCAGTCACTAACTGTGGTTTTTAGATCGAGTTTTTGACTCCTTTGCCACACTAGCATGGTTTGAATTTTTATGAGAACAGATAATATAATTACACTTTTAAGATTTTAAATGGAGGGTGAGCAGAGCCCAGATTACATTGGAAAACTTCAGTGGAAAAAACCATGAGAGATGATCAGAATATTTTATGTCTACCCTTTTCTCCCTATTTATTTATAATGGCAGTTTTAAATTTAGAGTACAGTTCTCACAGAGTTCTGAAATGTTGTTGAAGCCGGTTATATGGGCTCTCTGTTGCAGGAGGTATGTTTAATACTGTTACATAGATTTATTTTATATGTAGGATTGATGATGTTTCTGGAGGGAAGGCACTCGGGCAATGGCTAATGCTACCTTGGCCAGGAAGAGGATGAAGGAAGTCAGAACAAAGAGGCAGTGTGCTCAATGATTTTCTTTTTTTCTTTTTTCTTTTGCTTGGAAAATAGACAAGTTTGAATTTTGCCCTAATACCCAGAGCACTGTTGCTTAGAAACTACTTTTCTCTTGCAAGGTATATAATGACCAGTGGCCGAACAATGGAATCTACAAAGGAATTCTTCACAAAGCACAAGTACTTTGGTTTAAAAAAAGAGAATGTAATCTTTTTTCAGCAGGGAATGCTGCCTGCTATGAGTTTTGATGGGAAAATTATTTTGGAAGAGAAGAACAAGGTTTCTATGGCTCCAGGTTTGTAACCATGCTTACTTAGGGGTGACTAGAAATGGGGGTAACATTCCATTTTGATTTTCTTTCTGATATGGTGATTTGGGTGTTACAAAATTAATATTTAAGATTTTATTGCAATTTGGCAATGACTTAAAAACAAAGAATATGCCCATGGGCAGAATGGATACCCTGCCCTTGAGAACGACCTGGGCGGCCCACGGAGTGTTCATTCTCTTTACCCCACATTTATATCTGCGGTGTTCATGGCTGCATTACTTCTTGCAGTGAAAGATCGGAAGCCATTTGCTATTTAATAAACAAGAGGTAAATTACAGTTGATCTGTAGTATTCTCAAACTGTAATAAAACAGTTGATTGGAGATCCTAAATGACAGAGAGAAGTAGTGTCAGTAGCTAAGTGAGAGAATGCGAGGCGTGAAGCTGTGTGTCTGGCGTGGTGAGGGCCACCGCCCTGGACGATTGTGGGAGGTGCACGCACGTTGTGGTGTGTTACGGGCACCCCTGCCCTTGGGTGGTGCATGCTGTGTGGCCACACGCAGCAACCCTGATAGGATCCCAACTCTGAAAATAAACATGTCGACAGATTCTTATCTGTGGGAGTATTTGGAGGAAAGTCTGACAGGAAATAAATGAGTGTTAATGTGGTATAGCCTCTGGGTACAGGTTTTATTTCATTTTAAGCCCTTTTTTCTACTCAATTCTTTCTCATTAATGGAAGACTTTGCTGTTTTTAGCTCTATTTTTATGAAGTTGTCCAATTTTTTTAAGCTGTGGCTGAGGGTGTTGGCAGATGAAGTACATTAAAGCAGCACTATAAATAGATGGGAAAAGAAGAGACTTTTGCCTGTATTTATTTTAAATCTGACCTGATCCTAATCTGGTTTCCTAATAACACGTTATTTGGTATAAAATGCTCATGTACTTTTTATTTTTGAGTGAAATTGCCAGTGTTGGGGCTGTAAATACCAGCACCAACTTGAATCGCATAAATATTAATAAAACTTGAAATGTTATGAGATAATCATTGCTTGAGAATGAACTTTATATTTTATAATGTATAATGGGCTAAATTGTTAAAAAGCCTGAGTTAAGAAGAAAAATATGGTCTTTGGGTTGCCTGGTCCTACATTAATTAATAATGTTATTCTTTTGATACTTAACACTAAATTACTTTGAAAGTCACGTAGTATAATTTTTTTGACACCCGAATTCTTCCTTCTGGGTATTTACTTTTCTTGGCCCTGTGATGTAAAACTGCTTTTCAGGGATCTTCACCCCACTTTGCAAACATGAACCCTGGTAAACCAGTTTTGGGTTACCTTCATAATGGGTTTTGGTGTACTTCTAATGGGCTGTTTCATTTCCCAGATGGGAATGGTGGTCTTTATCGGGCCCTTGCAGCCCAGAATATTGTGGAGGACATGGAGCAGAGAGGCATTTGGAGCATTCATGTCTATTGTGTTGACAACATCCTAGTAAAAGTGGCAGACCCACGGTTCATTGGCTTTTGCATTCAGAAAGGAGCCGACTGCGGTGCGAAGGTAATGCCTTTCTCCTCTCTAGTGAGGTAGGCAGCTTGCTGTCAGCTCATTTGTTCAGGACTCGAACTGGAATCGTCTGGGTGATTTGAATGTGTTAGAACCATTTCTCTCTCTCAAGTAACTAAACTATCCCCTACCTACTCTTTCTCTTAAATTGGCAGCATTTGATTCTAGAAATAATGTATGCCTGTCCATTGCAAGTTAGAGTTTAAAAATATGTGCAGATGGGAAGCTTGGCTGGCTCCGTGGGTTGAGTGTCCGATTCTTGATTTCTGCTCAGGTCACTGTCTCAGGGTGTCCGGCTCTGCTCTCAGCGCGAGGCTTGCCTGATGTTCTCTCTCTCCCTCTCCCCCAGTTCATGTGCACATGAACTGTCACTGCTCTGTCACTCTCTCTGTCTCAAATAAGTAAAATCTTAAAAATATGTGTGGATGATTTGTAAGTCCCTGGGAAAGTGAATGATTGTCACTAGGCTTGGGACGGGTTCGTTAATATCAAGTCATATTTGATCAGATTAGCCACTTTCTTCCTATGACAGAGTTGCTTGAGTAGGAGGTAAGAGAAATATGGAGGGAACAGCAGATCAAGACTTCAGCAAGGCATTTGACAAGTGACCTTACGATAGCCTTACGATTAAGATGGAAATGTGCAGTTAAGGACAGGGCAGTAAGGGAGATTAGTAATTGTTTGACCACAAATACACTGATAGGAAGATGGAGGGAGGTATTCCTTTCAGTATTTTTTTAGTTGCATAGACGATGATGTAGGAGACTTGCCTGTATGGTGGCTAATGAAATGTGTATCTAGGAGTAAAAGAGAACATGAAAACACTTCGGAAGATTTAAAAATATTAATAGAAATACTGCTTTTCTGGAAATCTGTAAAACTATCAGTTTTTACCAAATTAAAGTAAACACAGTTTTGGTCAAAGCTCCAATGAGACTGTTTTGGGGACATTAACAAAGTGATTGTAAAGTTTAGAAAAAACATGTAAAGGTGGCCAGGAAAATGCCAAGAAAGGTGATAACGGCAGAAAGAGGGTTGGAGACCGTCTACCAGGTACTAAACTGGATTGTGAATAAAAGATAATCAGGAGAGTAGTACAGAAACCAGGAGAGAACGACAGATTAGTGGAACAGAATAGATCAGTCTGAAGTAAGTCCATGTATACATAAAGAATACAATATAGAAAAACAAGGCATTTCGAATTGGTCGGGGAAATGAATGAGATACCTGGTGAAAAATAAACTGTCTCCTTCAAAGCTCATACCAAAATCCGTTTCAAATGGATTACAAAGTTAAATATAAAAAACCCATAAAGGTGTTAGAAGCAGGGTGCCTGGGTGGCCCAGTTGGGTTAAGCTTTTGCCTTTGGCTCAGGTCATGATCTCAGGGTTCAGGCTCCTGGGATCAAGATCTGCATCGGGCTCCGTGCTCGGCGGGGAGCCTGCTTCCCGCTCTCTCTCTGCCTGCCTCTCGGCCTACTTGTGATCTCTCTCTCCGTCAAATAAATAAATAAAATCTTTTTAAAAAGAAAGGTGTTAGAATAAAAGTGAAAATAATTTTACAATATGGACATGAAGGGAGGACCTTTCTGCCAACAAAAAAACCATATACAGGTTTCTGACAAAAACAAATTAGCCTAGATATAAATTTGAAATATTTGGATTTAAAAAGGTGAACTGCCATTAAAGAAATACCATAGCCTTGGTTGGAGATTTTCTGTTATAAAGATATCATTTCTCTTAAAATTAATCTGAAATCTATGGCAAAGTCATAGAAGCTGGAGTTTTAAATTTATCGGTACAGGTTTTGTGAGATTAAGCTGGTGGACCTCATAAGACTCTTCTGGACTCAGAAAATAAAAAAGTTGGTTTGGTTATTTAAGACCTCTCTGCTCTAATACTCTATACTAAAAATATCTATTAAATTATAATAGAAAAATAGTGCATTGTAAGTAGCTACTAAGCTTTAAGAAAAAAACTAGACTGTATTTCTGACTCTGCTCCGCTTGGTGTCACTCTTCATTCTAAAACAGAAATTTATATTTTACTGCTCTGAGCTTCAGGTCCATTTAAGTACTAGTTGATCAGAGCGATGAACCTGGAAGGAACCTCAGCAACCATCTGGTCAACCCCTACGATTTCAGAACCGAGTGCCCTGAGTTCTGGTTCTGAGTGAGTTCTAGGCTCAAGGTCCTTCATCACACTGACAGAAGCAGGATTAGAATTCATGTTTCCCAACTCCTAGCTTTAGTATCCTATCACATTACAAAACTAAGCTCTTTAGATTGATTAGGTTTTTGCTGACAGCTTAAAAAACTTCCGTGTGCTAACTTTTGTGAGTTTACTGGTCACACGGAGACAGGGTGTGGCCAGTCACTCTTCTCCACCACCTATTGGTTCTCCAGGAGCCTCAGGCTTCCTGCTCACTCTGTGTCTGGCACATAATGTAGGAGTCACTCAGTGAGTGACTGCATATTCAGATGGAACCCGAATATGACACGAATGGTATGTGTTAAAAACTTTCAGAAATGTTAGAAACCATTTGTGTGATCGGTCCTCCCACCTTTTAATTTTAATTGCAGAATCAAGATCTCAAAATACATTTTTAAGAACACTGAAGTTAGGGAGTTATTCATAGTATGGTAGTAGAATAATTTGTCTTATTTCTTTAAAAGGCTCTGGTCTTTGTGAGTTAAGGAATTAAGTATTTTTTTATGGAGTGAGAGGCTTGAGAAAAGACGGAGACTGCAGTGGTTTACAGAACTACAAAGCTAAAAGGGTAGGAATCACTGTTAATTAAAGGTCACTTTGTAAAGCAGTTACAGTAACTATGACATGAAAGTGTTATTTGAACTGAGCTTTTCAGGAATGAAGCCGGAGAAAATCAAGCAAACTTTTAAATTTTATATTGTCTAACTTTCTGTGCCATATGAACTTCTGGTTTACACAGTTCAAACGCTTTCTTTTGTAATTAAGACTTAAAATATTTGGAGGCTCCTAGTTGCCATAGAAGTAAATCTTTCAGGGACTCCTGGTGGCTCAGTTGGTTAAGCCTCTGAGTCTTGATATTGGCTCAGGTCGTGATCTCAGGGGCCTGAGATGGAGCCCTGCATTGGGCTTTGTGCTGGGTGTGGAGCCTGCTTGGGATGCTCTCTCTCTCCCTCTGCCTCCCTCCCCCCCCACCCCCCCAAAGAAGAGACACCAAGAGGGAGCTCTTTCACTGACAGATGAACACTTGGGCAGTGGAAAGTCTGAGTGTGCTTAGTTTTGATTCCTGTGGCTGGTCAGGAGTAGGGGCCTATGGAGGTGACTGGAAAAGTGGGAATGAGAGGAATCTTCCAGTTTCCCTGTCTAGTGAGACAACCCCCCCCCCCCCCCCCCAGTGAGGAATATGTGAAGTGAGAGGTGGTGAGGAGTCGGTAGTTGGAAACAGGCTTGTGATAGATTTAAATCATTTGGTTGTATGTTTCCCCACAATGTAATTCACTTCTTTGGTAGAAAATTTCTTTTTATGGAATCCTGTGTTCCTCTCAGGCTGGCAGAAAGTGGGTTAGGCCGCTGCCTTCGGCTCAGGTCATGATCTCAGGGTCCTGGGATCGAGTCCCGCATCGGGCTCTCTGCTCAGTGGAGAGCCTGCTTCCTCCTCTCTCTCTCTCTCTCTCTGTCTACTTGTGATCTCTCTCTGTCAAATAAATAATAAAAATCTTAAAAAAAAAAAAAAGAAATTAGTTGCTAAAGAAAAGTTTTAGCTTTATTGATGTAATTTCTTAGGATCTTTTCAAATTGAGGACCGAGTTTTCAGACTCCTCTGAAGCATGCTGAGTTGCTCACTGAACAGGGCGAACAAAGCAGTATCTTTAAATACTTGGTATTGTTTGTTCTGTTGAATGCTCATCTCATCGGAATCTTGATTTTATATTAGTGTATCACACATAGTTGTTCAGTGATTTTCTTCTAAACACTTCATTTAGGTCAGTGCTGTGTTGGATTAGGGTGGTGAGGTATCAGAGTCAAGTGTGAGGGTTTTTTAAAAATTACATACTCTATATTTCCCTGTGACATCTTCTTTGAACGTCTCTTTATTTTAGGGGAGATAGAGGGAGAACATGAGTCGGGGGAGAAGCAGAGAATCTCAAGCGTACTCCACACTCAGTATGGAGCCTGATGGGCTCGATCTCGTGACCCATGAGCTCATGACCTGAACCGAAATCCAAAGGCAGTCGCTTAACCCACTGAGCCACCCAGGTACCCCTGTTTTTCTCTGTGATTTTGATATACACCTTTCTCTCAGCCGCCCCACCAGCTTAGAGCCATTGTTAGAGTATCAAATCACAGGTTTTCAAACTTTTTTTTTAAAGCATAGAGACTCTTTCTTCAAAGTCTAGCATGCAAAACAGATAAATATCGTCTGGGCTTCTGTGACTGAAGTTGGAGCCAGACCCCAGTGACTTGCCTGCACTCCTGCACCCTGCCTCCTGGCCAGGTCTCTGAACAGCAAGGAACATGCTGTATTTGTGAATTAAAATGAAAAAAACAAAACAAAACAAAAAAACAAAAAACAAAAAACCCTCTGTTTTCAAATGAAATGATTTGGACAGTACCAAATGAGAGGCAAGATGCCATACTTTTTGTCGTGTCTCCCTGAGAAATTTCATTTATTCTGAAAGCAGGTTCGTATAGTTAAGGATAAACTGATGAAAATAAAGCATAATTGGAGGGAGGTAGACTCCTCATTTATTATTCCCAGTCCAGTGTGATTTCCTCTGACTTCGTGTACAGGATGGAATTTCTGTTCTGCAGTTTCATGAGGTGATAAATAGGAAGGAGGTAATTAACTTCATTTCCATTTGGACAGTAGTCTGCCAGAAAATATAAAGATGGACAGGTAGTTTTCTACACCTAAAGATTCCTTTGCTTGAAGACAGTATAAGCAAAACCGCAGATGTGGCCTTGGCGAACGGCCTGTCCGGGGCAGCATTTGACTCTGTTTCTCCTGCTGCCGCTCTCTTTCTTTGGGCAGGTGGTGGAGAAAACGAACCCGACGGAGCCGGTGGGAGTGGTTTGCCGAGTGGATGGCGTCTACCAGGTGGTGGAGTACAGTGAGATCTCCCTGGCGACGGCTCAGAGACGAGGCTCGGACGGACGCCTGCTCTTCAACGCGGGGAACATCGCCAACCATTTCTTCACTGTGCCGTTTCTCAGAGATGTTGTCAAGTATGCGCGAGACAGGGGCTTTTAAAAGTTTTCTTGTACTGGTAATCAGGAACTGAGTCACTGGAGAAGTAGTAAGATACCCCGAGTCCAGATTCTACAGAATTCATCTTCTCCCCTGAGGATCACTTTTTACCAAATGAAATTTTTCTCACTGTGTAGTTGTTTCTTGGGAAGATGCATTACAGGAGGTAGATTGGGAGGACTCTGTCCTTCAGTGCTCTGCCTGCCGTCCAGAGCACTTCTTCATCTACTTCCTCTTCTCCCTCCGACTGGCTTAGGTTCTGGTGAAGCGAAGAGTAAGAGATGAAGTACGGTCTCTCTACCACAACGGGAAGCTTTAAAAAAATGTAAATATCTGCCCTACATCTACTGAGTCAGAATTTCTGGTGGTGGATGCAGGTCATTGGTATTTTTGAGAAGCTGCCCACACCGTTTTAGCCAGTTCCCAGACTAGCATTTAGAAACTAGTGCATTTGAGGGTCAGGAAAAAAGAACTTGAGCCTTGGATGGAAATTAGCATGGTAGGATAAAAGAATAAAATAAGAGCTACTTTACTCTGGCAGTCTGTTAAATGAATGGCATTCTATCTGTTTTTCCGTTTGATAGCTTTTAGACATTCACGATGACGATGTCCTTTTAAAAAAGGTTACTTAGCCTTACTTTAGCATATTGACTCCAGTTCTGGACAGTTCTGGAGTATTTCCCATTCCACTGTGGTGTCTGTAGCCGTGCTATCAATGCATCCACAGTAACTTACTAATACTTACCTTTCCATTCCACACTTCAGGGGCTCTCAGTTGGGAAAGTTGGGGCAAAGAGAACATTTTCTGGAAGACGGGAATTATGGGAAAGACATTGGTGTGAGCCGTGTGGTGTGTATTCTTTAATGTGGAGATCATGAGAGGAGTTTTTAAAAAATATAAGGAGGTGAATTGGGAAATCTATTCATCTAATGTTTAAATATGAACCGAAACTTAACAGACGTACTTCGCTTTGAAAATCTTAGTTCTGGTTGCTCATGCGCTTGTTCCTGAGTGTGATTATCAGATTTTCTGGCATTTTAACTTTGGAAAGTGATTATGTCTTTTTTTTTCTTCCTACTTAGTATTTATGAACCTCAGTTGCAGCACCATGTGGCTCAAAAGAAGATTCCATATGTGGATTCCCAGGGGCATTTAATTAAGCCAGACAAGCCAAACGGAATAAAGATGGAAAAATTTGTCTTTGACATCTTCCAGTTTGCAAAGTATGTTCTGAATAGCACCAGTAGGGTTCGAGACAGGTCTTGAGATGTTGCTTTTTACTCTGTTCGGCAGGGCACTGCTTTTAGGAGACACTGGGTCGCATATAGTCAGGTATGGTGTTCTGATTGTGCATGTCCTGTCTAGACTCATTATCATTCTCTAGTATGAAACCGCCAGCCCAGGAGTGTGGTGTGAGTTGCCTGTGAGAATGTTTTCTTTAGGTTGGTTAGTCCATTATCTGAGTCCTGCAAAACTGAAATTTTGTTAAAATTGTCACTTCTTTTGGCTAAGAAACTAAAAAGTTGAGCTAGAGAATTTGCCCAGTTTGTATGTAGGATGCCTTCCTGCCCTGTGCGTAAATGTTTCAGGGAACGCGGTTTTAGATTGTATAGCTCTCGGTCAGAGATCGCATTTGGTGTTGAGGTATGTGTCTCCGAATTTGGCCAGTAAGAGAATGCACAAGACAGACGAGCCTGAGTAAGATTAATCTTGCCGTAGCGTTTCTCAGCCATCCTTTTTATACCCCTCCCCCCAGAACTGATTCTAGTGTAATTGGCATAAAGATTTCTGACCCCTCTGACTTAAGAGGAAGTGCTTTATAGTTTGGGATGAAAATAATTTTCCTTTTTGCGTTGGAGAAGGGAATTCCAACTTCATTTAGTGCAGGGACAAGCATTACTCTGGCATTCATCTGAGAGAGCGCCTGTGGCTAGGGACCAGGGGCTTAGCCCCATAGAGAGGGGTCAGAGCCCCTGGCTTGCAGTTTCCCCTCCTGCTAGAGCGGTCTCTGTGTGGTTCCACTCTAGGAAGTTTGTGGTGTATGAAGTGCTACGAGAAGATGAGTTTTCCCCACTCAAGAATGCAGACAGTCAGAACGGGAAGGACAATCCTACCACTGCGAGGCATGCTTTGCTGTCCCTTCATCACTGCTGGGTCCTCAACGCAGGGGGCCACTTCATCGATGAAAATGGCTCTCGCCTCCCAGCCATTCCCCGGTAAGTCGGTGTCACTTCTCTGGTGTGGCATCACGTTCTGGACTTTTCTTCTCGGACCTTTCTGCTTTCTCTCTGACCTATTTCTAGATCTTTTTAAAAAAGCATAGTACTGTCGTGGGCAGTCCTGGTGTGGTGTACCGGCCGCCTCGTCCATCACAAAGAGAATGATTGCTTTTCTTCCTGTTAAAGAGGAATCCCTTGTTTAGACACACGTCCACCACGCTGTGGACGAGTCTCACTGAGGAATGGTCAGGAGGGAATCCTGTTGGTGTGCCGTGCGGTAAAGGCCATCAGGAGCACACTCTCCCGGGCGCTGCCACTCCGTTGTGTGTGCGGAACCCCCACTCCTGCCGCAGACCCACTGCCCCCAGGCCGCAAAGGAGACGCGGGCCGCTCGTCCTTCTTTCCATGGTGCTTTCATGGTTGCTGAGGGAGATGCTGGCAAGGGAGGGGATGGCACTTATATTCCGGGTACTCAAACGTTAGAAATGTTTTGGGATTTTTAAAACTTAAAAAAAGAAAGTACTTCTAGTTATTTAAATCTGAGATAAAGCATTTTTAAGTTCAGTCTTCTCTTTTATGAGAAAACCTCCGTTGGCACCTAGAATGGCCCCCTTCTAAATCATTTGGTATTTATGTACTTCTGCCAAAAACGTTCTGGCCTCTCATTTATATTCTTAAGGGTAGAACGGTGGGCTGCGTGCACACAGGCGCTGGCATGCCGCGGTCCGTGTCAGGGCCCTGAGCCTTGGAGCTCAGCGGCCCAGGACTGTGTTTTCCCGGGAAGGAGCTGTGGTGAGCAGCCTCCGACAGAGCCGCTTCCAGGCTCGGTGTGGTCAGCAGCCCTGCTCCGTAGCGTGTCATGTCCTTGTGCTTCATCATTGGCCATTGAGTTTGTTTTTACCCTTCAGATTTCCTTTGCCAAGTTTATAATTTACCATAAATACATGCCTTTGCGGTCAAGTATATTTTGCAATTCCACTTCATTGTTATTGTTTGATTTGTTTTCCATTCCCATTAATGCTTATTTGTTCCTACATAGCAGTGCTACAAATGGAAAGTCAGAGGCCATCACAGCTGATGTCAATCTCAAGTAAATATCCCAGCCTGCCTGCAGCGCATGGTGACGGGGCCGCGCTTCCCTCCATACTAACTGGCATCATAGTTGCGCGCTCTGCCTCTCCGTGGTCTGGGGGTGGTGGATGGTCGCAGCTTCGGTGGGGGCGGACTGCGCTTCCTTGGTGGCAGGTGTCTGTTTGGACGACACTAACTCAGAGTCTCGGTGCATGCTGGAAGTGGGGAGCATGCTTTACTAAAGACCTGACCGTGGACGTTTGAGTCTGCAGGGACAGCTAGACGAGCAATAGGTAGGGTGTCGGGCAGGCTACAGACCAGGGAGAACAGATTTGGATCCCAGCAGAAGCTAGAGGAGCATCACATTCAGAAGCTGCGTCGTCCTGGGTTGGATGTATGTTCACAGTGGAGAGGCTGACTGCCTCGGACATGTCTGATGGCTCCTGATACGGAGGAAACGGTTCTCTTAATGTTTTCTCATACTGACAGCTCCCTCGTGGTGGTAGTTTTAGTCCGTCATTATCCTGCTCCCAAAGAAGGAAGCTTTTTTTGTCCTAATGGCAGACAATTTTTAGCTAGAAGTAGCACCGTATCCTGTCTTACCTCAGTGCTGACAGAGTTTGAAAAAACCATTATCCTTAGAGCTAAAGAGACAGCTTGATGTTCTTGCTACATTTGAAAAGTTACTAGTTTAGTTTGAATTTTTAGTTTTGGAGATAAGATGGGAAATGCGTCCAGGGCAAAGGATCTGGAGATGGGAGTTACCTCCGAAGTAGAGCAGCAGGGAGGTCATTTCTGTCCCTGTGATTTTTTTTCCTCCTACCTTTGCCACTCACTTTTGCCCCATGGAGAAAGATGCTTGTGGGTAGCGATGTTTCCCTGGTGTGGCCCTGTCTTCTAGACAAGGAAGTGGACTTAGAGATGCGGGCTTTTCTTAGAGGAGCCGTAGGTGACTGTGGGCCTTCGTGCCGCGAGAACTGGGCGCGGACTGCTTTGTTATTTTCTGCCCCTTCCATCATTTTAATATCTGGAGGCAAGTTGCTTTTAGAATTTGAGAAATGGATTTTTGACCCCAAATTTCCTTCTCACTGAACCATGCTTTTAACCTCAAATGTGAAATGGTTTCTTAATTATGCAACTGGAATTAACATCCGGCTGTCTCCGGCAAGACACGGAGTGTTTCAGACGTTCTTGTTTGTCTTCTCTTGCTTAGTCTGTACCCCTCGGCTCCCCTCATCCACTTCATTGTAGCCGCCTGTAGACTAATTAAACAAATCAAAGTTTGGCCCCAAATGAGATCGCAGACTTAATTTCAGCAGGAATGATTTCTATCTCTAAGTGATGTCCTCGAGAGTAAAAAAAGATTATTGAAAAATGAGAGATGACAACAAAGTACTTTGTATAAAAGGGGGAAGAAACAGCTGGGAGATGATTCTCAAAGAGCGGAAGCAAGGATGCTGAGTTTTGACCAAGTGACATTATTTTTATTTTTTATCTCAGCACTTACAGACCAGTTAGTTACTGAAAGTCCACTTGGCTAAAGAATTGGGGGATAGTAAGTTATTGGTTTAAGTTGCGTGTCTTCGGAGATTTTGCATTTGGTGACAGTAGCTTCTGTCTTCCTTCTGGGTATCCAACTTTGTTTATTAAGAGTGACTTTCTTAGTTTCTTGCAGTATCTTGACGAGAAGTTATATTTTAGGTCAGCCCGGTGTTCCTTGGGTTCAAAACCACCTTCTGATCCTGGCACAGCAAATCTTTCAGGGATTCTGGTGGGACTGGACTGTCTAGATCTTGTCAGTGGACTGGGTCCTTATTTTTCCCATTTGGTTTAATATGAGTCCAAGCTGCCCCAGAGAGTCTGGACCAGGTTTCTTGAGCTCTTTTAGAATCTGACACATATCTGGGTAGATGTGTGGCACATCTTTAATTTGTCTCTTCTGCAGGTTAGTCTGTTACCTGTCTAGCCCGCCATAGTCCATTTATTCATTCAGCCAACAGACGTCTGTGGGTCTGCTCGCGGACCTGCACATGCTGCTGGTGTCTGGGTGCTGGAGTGGCTTTCACAAGAGAAGGGAGTCCTTTCTGACAGCCTGTTGGGAGGTCTAGATGCATGAAAGCCAAGTAACATCAGGCAGTATCGGTTTATGTGTTCATGTATGTTATAAATAACAATTTATTATGATTTAGGGGACAGTGACTTGGCAGGTATCTATTAAATTTTTTTTTTATGAAGTAAATGAGAGTAGTCACTACAAAATACAACAGGGAAGGGAAGAAGGGGCTTGTGCCAGATCTTGGAAGATGGCTGTAATTTGGATAGTCCAGATTTTTCTTTGACCATAGTTGCACGTGACTTGGAATAATCCAAAGTATGCGCAGCTGGTCTGTTTTGAGTGGAAAGTAGTGGGGTAAATAAGTGGGGGTAGGATATAGAGTACCTTGAATTTAAACTACCTAGTTCTGTTTAGAGAAGTTTGGGCATCGCTAAACCCAGAAGCCCTGTGATTTTGTTGACTGCACCAAAGCCTCGTGTTTGGTGAAACAAAGGAGAGCAATGGGTTGAGGCCGTAAGAGACTAATTGTTTATTTGTTTGTTTTAAGAGAGAGAGTGGGGCAGGAGGGGAGGGGCAGAGGGAGATGGAGAATCTTAAGTGGGATTCAACGCCCAGCCAACACGGAGCCCAATTCGGGGCTCTATCCCACGACCCCGAGTTCATGACCTGAGCTGAAATCAAGAGTTGGGCACTCAACTGACTAAGCCACCCAAGCTCCCTGAGACTAGCTTTTGTGTGCTCTGTACCCTACCAGTGGAAAAAGCTAGAGGTCTAGTGCCTTTATGCATATTAAAAACATTATTTATTGACTTCTATATTAAAAACTTAGAGACTTTTAGAAACTCAGGATTGACTGGCCATGTATGTTAGAATGTGCCCTGGAGAGAGCAGATGGTGACTTTGGCCTTGCCTTTGCTTGGGTAGCATTTAGTCTTAGCTCTTTGAAGAGAGACTTTGGTGAAAGTAGCAGAGAAGCACTTTGAAACCTTGAATAAATCAGCTCAGCTAATCTAGGAGGTGTGGGTTGTATAGAAAATATGTATTGGGAGATAACAGACCTTTAGAACAGTACTGTCCATAGAACTTCCTGTGGGGAAGGAAGTAATCTGGCTATGCTGTCTGATTTGGCAGTTGCTGAGCACTTGAAATGTGGTTTTAATGACTGAGGAACTGAATTTTAAAATTTTTGTTCATTTAAAAATTCCTAATTAAGTTTAAGTAACCACATGTGGCTAGTGGCCAGTGTATTTTGGCCAGTGCAGCTTTAGAACATTTGTCCTTGAGCGTAAGTACTACTAGTACTTATGCTCAAGGTTGGGGCTAGGATTGACGGGAAATAGGAAGGGTTCACAGTACCTAGCAGTGGGCCTGAAGTGTAGTTTATATTCCGTAAATAGTCCATCCCTTATCACATTAAAAGTTGGAAATGATAAAAAATGAGATGTACATTAGCAGATAAGTCTATCAATATAGGTGAAGTGCTTTGAAGACCTACTGGTATTTATTGGCCCTTGCCCCAAATAGTGTCATCTGGACCAGGACAAATTCATGCCGACTTAATCCGCAGGGAATTTGGTCACCATCAGGATAGAGGCTATTCTGTTTGTCTAACTGGGAGAATTTGATTATCTGCAAGCTGCTCAGAGGAAAGTGATGGTCTATATTCTGGCAATAACGTGAGAAGCAAAACCTTTAACATGCTTCTTTTTTTCTTAGCTTGAAGGATGCCAATGATGTACCAATTCAGTGTGAAATCTCCCCACTTATCTCCTATGCTGGAGAGGTAAGTTTGATTTGCTTGTTTCCCTCTTTTTTTTTAAATGATAGGATCTGGAGACTGTTTCATATTTAAGTAGAGTTGCCTATTTCCCAGTCCTCTGCCCTGTTTATCTTGGGAATGAGCAAAGAAGTTCATTTGTTCTGAATTTTTCTCTTTGGGAATTCCTGTTATGGCTTTACATCTGTCCCACAAGTGGTTAGTTGCCACGAATAGAGTGTTTCGTAATTTAATCCATTTCACTGACACATCAAAATGCAATGGTCTTTCCAAAAAAAAAAATCAGCCTTGTGTTTTAGATAAATCAGCCACCTCTTTTTTTTTTTTTTTTAAATTGAAATACAGTTGACCCACAATGTTAATTTCAGGTGCACAACATAGTGACTCACCAAGTCTACACATTCTGTGCTAACCACGAGTGTAGCTACCATCTGTCACCATACAATGCTGTTACAATGTTACTGACTTTATATATTCTCTCTGCTGTGCCCTTTGTCCCCATGACTCACTCATTCCATCCCCAGAAGCCTCTGCCTGCCGTGTTCCTTCACCCATTTTGCCCGTTCCCTTAACCCCTCCCCGCCACCATCAGATTGTTCTCTGTATTTGTGGGTTGTCTGACTTTTGAAAACGGGGTCATTTTTCCTCTCAGAGGGTTATTTTGTTCATATACTTGGTACTCTCCCTTTTAAAACTGGGAGATTTAGGGGTTACTCTTCTAATACGGAATATTTTTTCTGGAGGTCCTTGTCAGATTGCTTAATTTCAACATCAGAGACAGCCGCATTGCTTAGAAAGTTAACTCTGTTGGGTGATGCTGATCAGAAGAATGACTCACGTCGTATTAACTTTAGAAATTATAATCAGAGTAATTTTCCTTTCTTTGTTGTTTGCTTTATGATTCTATAAATTGGTCATTAAGCCCAGTTTAAAAAGTATATGAAATAGATTTTTATTGACTTTCAGATTCTACATTTACACCCAACTTTTTGGCATCTGTGCTTTCTATCTTTATTCTGGTCACGAAGACCAGCCCTGTAGGACTAGTGCCCGCTAATTTTCTAGCTGTGTTTCGTTTCATTTCATCTGTTCTTTCAGGGAATAGAAAGCTACGTGGCAGATAAAGAATTCCATGCACCTTTAATCATTGATGAGAATGGAGTCCACGAGCTGGTGAAGAATGGTGTATGAACCAGAAACCAAGTTCACCACAGTAAGAATAGCTTTTATTTTTGATAGACCAACTGTGAACCTCAGGACCTCTCCTGCAATACTCGTGTTTGAATAGCCACAGGGTTTCACCTTGCTTGTTGAACTCTTAAAACTACTCCATACTCCCCAAGATCCAGATGACCGAGCTTCAGAAGGCATTTTTATGATTCTCAACTCATTGAAGGTCTTATTTATATTTTTTAATTGTATGATTTTTTTTTTCCAAGCCAAGGAAAACATTGGCCATCCAGGAAATTTCCTACAGCTTGGGTATAATTAAGGTGTTCAACATCACTGTACTTAGAGCTGGAAACATTTGTTCTTAAAGTTGTAAATAGTAATAATATGTCCTTGTTTGTGTGTGTTGAAAGGTTTCTATGGTACTAAAAGTTTGTTTTATTTTATCAAAAATTAAATTTTTTTAAGAAAATAATTGGATGGTAAAATAAACATTTCTTCTTGTCTCTGGAGTGTCATTTGTACCTTGAGGAAATTATTCCACTAGGAAATAAGAAACTTGGGAGAAACTTTGAGATAGTATAAGAAGCCAAATTGGCGCTCCAGGGAAATGATGGCCCCACAGGTCTTGAACGAATCCCTATATTTGGACGTTAGCCTCCTATCGCTTTGTAACAGTGGCTCTGAACCAGAGATTGTAGGCCCCTGCAAGAGGCATTTCGCAATGTCACAACCAAGACGGGGGGACGGTGGTTCTGACGTGTAAGGAGAGAGGCCAGGGACGATCCTAGACATCTGTGGTGCAGAGGGCGGTCTCCCGTAGCGAAGAATTCTCTGGCCCACACTGTCAGTACTGTTAAGGTTGAGAAACCTTGTTTTGTATCATTGGTTTATTCTCTCACCCAAATATTTGGTGGCACTTAGGAATTCAGAAGAGCAAAGTTCTGGCATTTCCCCAGGCAAGTGAATCACTCCCACTTCAGGTTTTCTTTGTTCATCTAGAGGATGAAAAAACAGAGTTGGGGGGGGTTCCTTAAAATATGTGCCGTAGATCGTTGGCCATTAGTAAGGGTACTCCATGTCCAAAAACAGAGTTTCCATGAAGATATTGAGTTTTATAAGTGCATTTTATATAGCATTTAAGTGTTGACCAAAGCATAACATTTAATATCTGGATAAATGAAAAATTCTAAAAATCATGTCTAGAGAAGAAATTAGCCAATTTTATCTTTCACTGACCAGGTGTCCCTAGATGGAATGTTACAGGTGGGTGTTTCTTCTCTAAAAGTATAAATTTTAAGGGTCACTTTTTAAAAAAAGTATGATATTTGCACCTACCTAAATTTATTTTTTGTGCTAAGGTGTAGGTGGTGTGTCTAGCATATTTTCTCTTTTATTTCAGTAAGAGCCCAGGTCGCTGCTGTTGTCCCTTCCATTTCTCAAAAAGACTTGGGGGGTTTGAGTCCCCGTCAGAGCAAGCTCTGAATGGATCGTGAGGACAGAACCCCAGGGTCGTAGCACCTGAGCGGGCTGCTTCGTCTCCTTTTTCTGGACCTCCTTCTGGGGTTTCTCCCTCCCCATCTTTAAGCTCCTGCCAGCACCAGGAAGGGGAGGCCGGGCGGTGTGGAGTGGGGGTTGTGGCTTCGCTGGAGAGGAGTGGCGGCCCAGGCACGTTGGGTCCAGTGAGGGTGGAGAGCCTGGGAGCCCGCGGCTGTGAAATTACGAGGTGGCAGCGTGATGCACCTTCAGGAGTCCTTGTTAAATAACCGTTCTAATTCGGAAAATACAGAATTGGGTAAAATGGTTATAAAAGTATGAATTAGAATCATTTGACAACAGTGTGGTGGAGTTTATACGAGTTAGTAATCTCTTTGAGTCTGGTGGAAATCACCCTTTAAATGTGTCAGGAACCTCAGTTTCCCTCTGGCTTCTTGAAATTGATCCAGTTTTGACATCTATAAAGGAATTATTAGGGACATTTACAGGAAGATGATCAAAAAGAATTTCATTTTCCAGTTTCTAGTCCTACTGTCCCCTAAAGTTTGGGCTGTTACTGGCGACAGTGTGGGTTCATTGCTAAGCCCAGCTTGCTGTCTGCAGTGTTTCCTCTTGATGATTCGTCATGGTGTGGTCAGATCTGCTATCCAGGTAAAACGAGGCAAGGAAAAATGCATAATCCAAGAGAGTGACTAAAACACCCGTCAATCTATTGGCTTGGAAGTCTGTTTTCCTATTGGCTAAGACTGTTGCTTTTGCACTTCATGGCCCTCTTGGGAGCCCCAGTTTAGGAAAGGCATGTTGGGAAGTGATGGGGTGAGTCAGCCATGGGGGCTGATGCTGATCACATGTGCGGCACTGCGGGCACACAGCCCTCTCTTCCACAGCCTGCATTCTGGTTCAGGGGATAAAATGAACCCACTTAAACAAGGCAAAGATAATTTAGTACTAAAATGTAAGGAATCAAGTTCAGTGGAAGTTAAACAAAGGCCATCATTATGAACTGGAGTTCGGTAAAGCAGAACTTCTGTACAAAGAACCCTGTCATTTTCAGAGTAGAGCTACTACCATGCCTTTCTCAAATTAGGATCAGAGGTTTATGTTCTAACAAAAAAATGCACCTTAATAATTCTAACATGTGATATGAAAAACCATGTTTTGCTCATAGTAAGCGCTCGAATTATTGAGCTCTGATCTATTGGATTTGGTTGCCTTGAAGTCAGATGTGTATTGTGACTTACATATGGATTATTAAAGGGAGTCTGGTTGTTGTGGGGGAAGGGCTACTTAGCAGCATCGAAGCTGCCAGGTGTTGCCCAGGTTGTGGGATCAAGGAGCCGACCTGCAACAGTGATTTTCTGACTGTATCCCTCTGACTGGGTACATCAGTGTCACCGGAAACTTGTTAGAAACGCACATTTGTGGGATCCTTGCGTCACACATTTGTGAGTGAGGCCTGGAAACTTGTGTTCACATGAACCCTCCAGGTGACTCTGATGCACACCAAAGTTGGGGAACCACTGCTCTAAGAAGGCCAGCCAAAAGCTTCATGGATGTTACAAAAAAGAGAACATACATTAGAGGAAAAACAGGCCAGTGTTCCTGAAGCCAGGAATAGGGTGAGCCGGAAACCAAACAGGTGTGTCTTCTGTGAGCTTTACTCTTTGAAATGCGAGGCCATGGCGCTGGCAGCGGCGAGATGAAGATGGCACCGGCAGGCGCTGAGCAGCACTGCTGGGGTTGCCGGTGCAGCGCTATCTCAACTCTTCGGCGTCTCTGGGTCTCTGGAGCAGTTAAACCAGCACTCCAGTTCTGGACATGGTGACCCTCCGTCTGGTGAAAGCCGGGGTAGCTAATTTTATAAACACTAGATGATTCCAGAGCTCAGCTAGGAGTGAGAATCATGACTTGGTTTAGAAATCAGCAGCCAAGGATGAGGGGGAAAGGAGTTGGATGTGTTCTGGCTGTGAAAAATCAGACACGGGAGGCGGAGAGTGGCGAGCGCTTCACTTGAGCAGAGCACACACGGGGAAGGCGGCGGGGGCCTGCGCGTGCACATTCTGGGGTGAGTCCATTTTGTAAAGACCTCAGACTGCAGAAAGAACCTCCCTAATTGGGCTCGTTCTAAATTGTATCCCCTCCGATTCATAGCATTTCCTACAGCTAGAGTGAGGCCGGTGTCGGGGGAAAGAGAAAGTTCATGATTTGGCTTAAAAATAGGAATTTCAGGTTGAATGAGAAGTCAAAAGGAAAATGATGTGGTAAGGTGATGGCCTGATGGGTAGCTTTTTCCTCTGTATTTCATGAATTTTTGGATGATGCATTCTTACTAATTTTATGAAAAAAAGTTGTATTTTTCGTAAAGGCTCAAAGGATAAATAAACCCAGGGTCGTCACATTAACCAGTTAGGTGCAGCTGCAAGAGAACTTGGAGGTGAAACTGACTATCGTGAGGTCGCGCGGGGCGGGGGGGGGGGGGGAGCGCGGAGTACAGATGTACCTTCAGACAATGGAATGTAGACAGGGCAGTGTTGGAACAGGAGACGATGTAGTCTTATATGCTGTTATCTCTTCCTTGGCTGTTACTTAGAATATCCTCAGTTGTGACCTATGATAATGTCTTAATTTGGAGGGATGTATAAAGCAAATACGCTATGAATTCAAGGTAATGCGCTTTGAGAGAAAGTTTTTCTGCAGGAGGTTTAACAGGAGTTCTCTGGTGGAATATATGAATCCAGGATTACGTTATACTCTCTTAAAGACGAGAGGCCTAAGAGGCTTGCCAAAAGTTCAGTGAGTCGGTGACACCAAATATGTTTATATAGACAGTGTTTTCAAAGTTCTGAACCAAGTTAGAGGGACAACGTAAGAACAGAAAGTCTATTATTATAGTTTTGTGACTCACTGTTTCCACATGA
Organism: Mustela lutreola; assembly: GCF_030435805.1. NCBI lineage: Eukaryota > Metazoa > Chordata > Mammalia > Carnivora > Mustelidae > Mustela > Mustela lutreola. The sequence continues at coordinate 69,355,704 of NC_081303.1, read as the reverse complement.
GCGCTCATTTCCATCTCGGTGATTCTACTTCTCAGGAAGTGTTCCTTCTCAGGTTTTCTTCTACTGGGCAAGTTTTGTTTGGTTCTACAAAAGGATATATAGACCTCATAATGTACATATTTTACACTGCAAAACATAGAGTAACATAGGTGATGTGTAGGACATAGAAATGAGGCTTGATAAATTTTCTTTTAAAGTTTAAAATTTCTCCTAATTCATATACTTCTAAAAGGTCTGAAATTCAACAAAAAGAGTAAATCTCATGAACATAACAGAATGAGTATCAAGTAGAAGATAACTGTGGCCAATATCTTAGGGCCCTTAACCATGGACCAGGCACTGCTTGAAGCACTTTATCTGCATCGTCTCATTTAATCCTTATTACTTCCTACGAGGTGTGAACTTCTCTTGTCCAAACTAGTAAAAAGCTGAGCTGGAAATTGAACCCAAAGTCTGAATCCAGAGACCTGTTCTTTTTTATTTTTTTTACTTAAAAATTTAAAATATATACAGTAGTAGAGAACATAATAATGACCTGTTCTAACAGTTCACATTGGCTAATCCTGTTTCATTTCATTCGCACCTCCAGTGCCCCCACGGAATTACTTTAATCAATTCTGTGTGTTGGATGTAATACTGCAGTACACATCTAAGATAGAATCGTGTGTATGTGGGTTTGTAGACAACCTGAAATCCTTAACAAGTAATGATCCTGGAACATCCTCTGCCCTGCACTGAATGTGTGTTACCCACTGCCACCCTGCCCCATTCTTACGTTGAACTCTAACCCTCAGTGGGCTATTAGGAGGTGGGGTCTTTGGGAGGTCATGAAGGTGGAGTCCTCATAAATGGAATCAGTGTCTTTATAAAAGAGACCCAGAGAGCTTCGTTAATTGTTTCCACCACTTGAGGACACGACAAGATGACGACCGTCTATCTGTGAACCAGGAAGCAGACGTTCACCAGACACCAGATCTGCCAGTGCCGTGATCTTGGACTTCCCAGCCTCCAGGACTGGGAGAAATAAAGTTCTGTTTAGGAGTCACTCAGTCTGTGTTGTTTTTGTTACAGCAGCCTGAATGGACTCAGAAATCATCGAATAAGATCCAGCAAGTGTTCAAATGTCCCCGAGTTTACGTAAATTTCTTTTTAATATTGATCCATTTGAATCAGGTTTTAAAGTCCACATGTTGCCTTGACTCCTCTGTCTCTTAAATGTTTTTTAACCTGTGCGGGGCCTCCCTCTCTCTATACGTACTTATTTATTTGGGAAAACTGGTAATTCTTCCAGTCTTGTCTTCTAGATTTTGGATTTCATTTCCATGTTAACAATTTCCTCTATTTTCCGTATTTCTTGAAGACTAGGTGCATCTGAGGCTTGATCAGATTCAGGTTCACTTTTTTCCCCATAAAAACACTTTATAGATGGTTCTGTGTATTTCCTACTGAATCTGACTGGAAGGCATGTAAGTGTCTTGGTGAAATGAAGGTGTTTTTTTTTTTTAAGTTTTTATTTATGTATTTGAAAGAGCGAGCATGGAGGGGAGAAGCAGAGGGGGAAGCAGGCTCCCTGCTGAGCAGGGAGCCCAACATAGGGCTCAGTCCCAGGACCCTGAGATCATGACCCGATCCAAAGGCAGATGCTTAACTGACTGAGCCACTAAGGTGCCCCGATTGGCGTTCTTAATGTAGGCATGACCCAGCCATCATAAAGTCCCCACCAACCTTTCATCTGGTGTCTTAGTGACTCCTAAGCCCCGGTTCCAAGATGCCTTATTTCATTAAGGTCTGAAAAATGAGATTTTCCTACCACTTTCTTTTGTATTTATTAGCAAGCATTCTTTATAAAGAAACACTTCCATCAATTGTTTGATTAGGACAGCAGAAGCAGAATAAATGCTTGAATGTTTCCTTTCACCAGTTTCCAGAATAATGTGCTCTGCCCCGGCAGTCTTCAAAGGTGGCCAGTGAAGTCCTGCCTAATCCTGAATATTATTATGAGCTCAGTGATTCTTCAAAGCTATGTTTGATGTGTTTCCATCCATTACAGACATTATTAGTTTTGGCTGATGAACCCCTCCGATTTGGCTCCTGTGTCCCTTCTGACATAACTCTAGTATTCCTTTGTAGCTTCTTTGCCATCTGATGTGGCAAAATGTCTCAGGATCAACTTGAACATTTCCAGACCTACCCTAGACAAATTTTTTTTAATACAGTTTAGATATTTTATACAATATATTTATTAACTAATGTATTGTGACACATTTACTTTTTTCACTTTATTTTCATTTTCACTTGCAATGAAAATTTAGATTTTTAAATCCAAACTTGTGTGATGAAGTCTGCACTCTAGGACCACAGGGCTGAGATCTCATTCTAGAAAGATCCAGTCCTCTGAGTTGAAAGTGTAAATAATGACTGAAGTCAGGGGATGCGCCAGGAGTCAGTCTCTGGGAACCATGGGATCCACACTCTTCTCTCCATGTTCCCAGACTCTGTGATTCAACCTAGTGCAGTGGACAATTGCTGCAGACTTCAAAATGAGACTGTAAGCACTTTCAAGAGAGAGGTACTCAGTGGTGCCCACACTGGAAAGAAGTCCAGCTTGCCAAAGGAAGCCATTTCTCTAAGAAGCTTTGTTCCTTATGGTATTTAGATGCTAAAATCTGGACACTAGGAATCTTTATTGCTAGAGGTTTTAGGCCTTTTTAGAGGACTGAGCTTGAAAATACATCTTGTTTTTGAAAAAAAAAAAAAATGATGCAAGTTTATACTGGTTAATTCCAGTTTTTAAAAATAAGATACTTCTTTGGGTCTATGTTTATGACTCTTTTTGTCCTAAGCTGAAAATCTTGGTTCCTAATGATCAATGTAATTGTTTATTTTCCAAGATTTTATTTATTTGAGAGAGGGGGGTTGTTTGGAGGAGAGGCAGAGGGAGAAGCAGACTCTCTGCTGAGCAGGGAGCCTGATGATGTGGGGCTCAATCCCAGGACCCTGAGATCATGACCTGAATCGAAGGCAGATGCTTAACCTACTGAGCCACCCAGGTGTCTCTGTAATTATTTATGTTTAGAATATTACCGTGATGGTTAATTTTGTGTGTCAACTTGGCTGGACCATGGTGCTCAGGTATTTTGTCAAGGATTATTCTGGATGTTTCTATGGGGGTCTTTTGGGTAAGTTTAACATTCAAATTGTTGGGTTTTGAATAATGCAGATTAGTCTTCACTGTGTAGATGGGCCTTGTCCAATCAGTTGAAGACATTAGTAAAACAAAGACTGACTTCTCTTGGACAAGAAGGATTTCTTGTCTTAACAGATGGCCTTTGAACTTGAATTGCAATATTGGCTCTTCCCTGGGTCTCCAGCCTGCTGGACTACCCTACAGATTTTAGCCTTAACCCGTCCTCACAGGAGTTAATTCCTTAAAGTAAATTTCTACATACGCACATCCTTTTGGTTCTGTTTCTCTGGAGTTTAAGAGAAACTTACTGGAACTTCCATTTCTAATGAAGGATGGAATAAACAGACTAGATTTGCTGCTCCCATCTGGAACAACTGATAAACCAGATAAAATAAATGAAACAGTGGTACTGAAGACATCAGACATCAGGCAATGAAGGTCTGTGATCCCTGGAAGACAGGGTACAAATGGAGTAAGCCCTGTGGTTGTCGTGAGTTGCTTCCTGTAGAGAATTTTTAGGTCATACCGCAACACAGAGGAACCAGGAAATATTTGGCAGTCTCCTTGTGTTGAGAGGATGGAGTTTGGGGAAGCCAAGGTGGCTAGAATTCTTAGGGTATCATAGTAGAGGAGAGAAGTGCTTGAAAAGGCTGGAGGTCTCCAAAAGCACCCCTTAGAATATTCAGTTGAATATGAACTACATATATGTGTGTAAAGAAACTATTTGATTCCACATACAAGTAAAATCATGTGACATTTGTCTTTTTCTGTCTGAATTGTTGAATGACTAAATGGTGCACCTAAAAATGGGATATTGTGTGTCAGCTCTACTTCAATATAAAAACAGAAAATAAATGGTGAAAAGCAAAACACTTGAGGCTGAAGAAAGAACTGTCTGAAAAGACTGAATAGTGTCGGGAGTGGAAAGCCTCATAATTCCCAGGTGTTGGATTAGAGTACCAAGAAGGGACCTGCCTAGACTAAATGCAATTCCTGTCTGACCTAGCGAAGCCTAAGAACAAGACCTGAAAGGATCAAACGGTTTCTGTGTAATTTAATGGTGTCTGTATTATTATTAATATTTTTATTGCTACATACTACACATTTATTTTCTTATGGTTTCTAGGGATTAGTAATCCATGGAATGCTTTAGCTGGATGGTTGTGGCTCAAACTCTCCTGAGGCTGCAAGAACGCAGAAGATTCAGTGCTGTTCAGATGTAAATTCTCCCCAAATGATCTGTAGATTCAACTTAATCCCAATCATTGTCCATCCTAGCAGCCTTTTTTTTTTTTTTTTCCAGAAATGAACAAGATTTTCTTTTTATAAGATTTTATTTATTGGGGCGCCTGGGTGGCTCAGTGGATTAATGCCTCTGCCTTCGGCTCAGGTCATGATCCCAGGGTCCTGGGATCGAGCCCCACATCGGGCTCTCTGCTAGGCAGGGAGCCTGCTTCCCTTCCTCTCTCTGCCTCTCTCTGCCTACCTGTGATCTCTGTCTGTCAAATGAATAAATAAAATCTTTTTTAAAAAGTATAAAAAAAAAGATTTTATTTATTTATTTGACAGAGAGATCACAAGTAGGCAGAGAGGCAGGCAGAGAGAGGGGGGAAAACAGGCTCCTTGCTGAGCAGAGAGCCTGATGTAGGACTCGATCCCAGGACCCTGAGATCATGACCTGAGCCGAAGGCAGAGGCTTAACCCACTAAGCCACCCAGGCGCCCTGAACAAGAAGATTTTAAAGTATATACGGAAATATAAAACCTCAACAACTTTGAAGAGGAAGAATAAAGGTGGAGAATGGGTAACTGACTCTAAGACTTACTCTAAAGCTACAGTAATCAAGACAGTATGGTAATGACGACAAGGTAGACAAATAGTCAATAGGACAGAATAAAGTCTAGAAATAGACTTCATATATAGTCAGTCGATTTCCAATGAAGTGCTGAGGCATTTCAATGGAGAAAGAATAGTCATTTTTTAATAAATCATCCTGGAAAAATTAGTATCCATAAGTCAAAAAGGTGAACTTTCATCTATTCTTCATCCTATATATTAAAATCAACTCAAAATGGATCATAGATCTAAATATAACACCCCAAATTATGAAACTTCTAGAAGAAAACAGAAGGAAATCTTGTGATCTCTGGTTAGACCAAAATTCCTTAGCTATAGTACCAAAAGCATAGTCCATAGAAGAAAAAGATAAAAATTTATTAAAACTAAGAACTTGTGTTCTTTGACAGGCAGAGAATGAAAACACAAACCATAGATCATTAGAGAAGGTTTGCAAGTCACATATCTGGCAAGAACTTGTTCCCAGAATACATAAAGAACTCTCAAAACTCAATAAGAAAACAGCCTAATTTTAAAAATGATAAAAAGCTTGAACAGATACTACTCTAAGATATATTATTGATAGCAAACAAGCACATGAAAAGGTGCTGCGCATCATTAGTTATTAGGCAAGTGGAAATGAAAACCATAATGGGGGCCCATGACACATCTATTAGAATGAGAAGAACTGACCATACCACCAGTTGGCAAGGATGTGGAACCCTTCTACGCTGCTGGTGCCAATATAAATGGTGCCACCATGTTGGAAAACAGTTAAGTAGGTTCTTAAAAATCTACACATAAATTAAGCCTATTGCCTAGGAATAATGTTGGAAGAAAGAAGTCAGACCCAAAGGGTATGCACTATACTGTTCCATTTACCTATGATGATCAAGAATTAGCAAAATTAGTGTGATGAAGAGGGTCAGAAGAGTATTATCTACAGAAGGGATATCTGTTGAGTTAAGAGTACAAGGGAGCCTACTGAGTGCTGGAAATGCTCTATATTTTGACAAGTGGTGGTTATAGATGGGCATGTATTTATAAGAATTCAAGCCGAACCCTTAAGATGTGTTCATTTCACTCTTTGAATTTATACATCAAGAAGAAAAATATTTTTCAAGAAGAAAAATAGGAGAATTTTATTCTCCTGTATATTTTGAAGTTTTAAAATACATTTAAAAATACTCCACTGATCAAAGAGAAAGTTTAAATAACTTCCCTGTGACTCCATAACTTAGTAGGTGGCACAGTAGGGATTAAAATCCCAACTCAATCTGACTCTAAAATCCAGACTTTCACTTACTATGCTCTGCTTCCTGGCCCTCCTCCTCCGGACCACAACAACATTCTGAAAAATGCCGTATCCGCCAGCTATAGCTTTTGAAGGAGAAGAGGAATGACATGGTCGTGTGCTGCGTGTGCTGCGTCTTCCGCTCTTAGGACGGAGGAGGAATGGAAACAGCTGATAGAACAAAGGGGGAGCAGTTGCTTTCAGTGAACTTCACTATTAGCAATTCAAGTGAAAGGCAACTTGGTAGGAGATTGGTTGGGCCGGCAGCCCCAAAGGAGGAAGGGTCATAAGCACCGAGAGAGAGAGAGAAAGAGAGAGAGAGAGAGAGAGAGAGAGAGAGATTGAGCGCCGATGATGATCAGGACCAGATGGTTGTCACCAGGGCCATGCTCAAGGCAGTGTGAGACAAGGGGAATCACAACAAGGTTATGCAACACCAACCCCAAATCAGTCCATGTTCTTGAGCCTATGCTACATTTCCTCTTTATTTATAGGAATGTGTGTGTGTGTGTGTGTGTGTTTGCAGGGAATACCAGAGCAATTCTGGGAATAACTAATCAACAGTTGAATTGGGCTATATTTAGATAAGCATAATTGTTTCAGTGGAAAACTTTTTCTCATACAGTTCTCCCTCCCTGTACTGTGTTCTCAGCACACATCTGTCCACTGTTCATAAAACACAAACTGAGGGCCAGTGCATCTGGCAGGCCGCATTTGGCACTGGTCAGTCCTGGCAGAGAAGGGCCCCGAGGACACTAAATTCTGTTCAATCCCGTTTATTGAGCTGTTGGGAAATGGGGTGGGAATCTTGATAACTTGTCTCTGGGGACTGAAAAGAAAAAGGCACAACCATCGATCTGTGCCTTGGGTGGCAGGTGGGAGTTGAAAACTCCACCGCTGCAGAGAATCAAGCTGTAAGACCAACTGCTGGGCTGGGCGGTCTGTTCTCAGAGAGAGGACAGTATCTGAACCGCGATCAAACGCAAAGACCTGTAGTACTTGGCTCACTTAGCTTCTGCTGGAAAGAGCCGTTTTTTGCCTCACCCTTCTATCCTTGTATCCATACAGTGGCACTCCAGGGGACTTCTTTCTGGAGCCTACTGGAGTCCTTTGGAATGTGGCAGCAGCCCTTGGCCGCCCCGAGCGTCCTACCTTAATCTGCCCTGCTGTCAGGGGGGCTGGGTGAGCAGGACTTGACAGGAACCATGAGGTCATATCTGAAGCCCTGAAGCAGAATGTATTTGCTTAAGCAGATTTTTAGGGCTTGATTTCTCACTTAGTTTCTGAGTGCAGTATAGCTAGTTCCTGTGAGTCAGCTGCCTCCCTGGGGGGCTGTCCTGGCCCGGCTGTAGTTGCTGGAGGCCTTGGTAGCCGCCCTGGTACGCTTATTTCTGTACAGCAGAGGGCAGCAATTTCAAATGCTCAGGCATTCAGACTAAACGGGGAACTGGAGGTTCTAGAATGTTGGGATATGTATGTTTATCCCCGAATGCCAGCTAGAAGGCTCTGTGAGCCCTCTTCCCACTCCAGGTCAACTTTCCCGGGGCGGTCTTGCCTCAACTTAGCCCACACAAACGTGTCTGTGTTGTCATCACCTCCACGTGCAGAAGGCCTCTGCCATCACTTTGCCTGAGCAATTTCAGTTTACAGATGAGGTCGCCGAGGGCCAGAGGGGACTGTCTCAAAGTAAGTCACAGTGCTAGTTAGTAACAAAGGTCAGACTAGATTCTAGGTCGGAGCTGGAGTTAGAATTTAGGGGTCCTTCATTTACTGAGAGTAATTAAAGGTCTAGGTGTGGATAAAATGGTACAGGCCGTAGAGTAAGGTAAGGATGGACAGGGTAGAGCAGGACCCCGGACCACATCCTAGAAATATTGCCAACAGCATGGATTATAGAAATTAGTGAAACTTTCTTCATGTATGTGTGTGTGTGTGTATACCATACACAGTCTTCAGATTTCACACCAACAAAAGCTTTTTAGAAAACAGTGTCTGATAAATTCATTAGTACTAAAATGTTACTTGACGGATTTAATCTTGACCTTGCTTGATGTGTTTAGAAAATTAAGTGATACCCAAAGGATTATTTTTAAAAAATAACAATCCTCAGCCCCACCCATACTCAACCTCTTCCTAGTCCTGTTCTCTGGAAGTGACCACTTCATTTTTATTTATTTATCTGAGAGAGAGAGAGAATGTGCTCACACACGTTGGGTGGGGTCAGGGGTACAGAGAGAGAGAGAGAGAGAAAATCCCAGTCAGGCTCCATGCTCAGAGCAGAGCCCATCATGGGGCCCCATCTCATGACCCCGAGATGGTGACCTGAGCCAAAATCAGGAGTTGGATGCTTAACTGACTGAGCCACCCAAGAACCCCCGAAGTAGCCACTTTAAATTCTTGAAGCTTTTTGAGCGTCACCTTTGGCTCAGATCGTGATCCCAGGCAGGGTCCGGGGCTGGGATCCCGAGATCCGCGACTCCTTTTTCAGCAGGGAACCTGCTTCTCCCTCCCCTGCCCTTCACCCCGTTTGTGCTCTCGCTCTCGCTCTCTCTCTCTCTTTCGGACGGATAAAAAAAATAAAACCTTTAAAGTCTTGTAGCTTCTTCTGGTATCTATTTCCATATTTTCATATATATGTATTTCTATATATAGATACAGTCTTTGATTTATTTGTCAGTTGTAGGCATTGTTAACTTTCTGTATGGCTGTAAGGGATTCGAATACCTTCCCTTACAGTCTCCCTCTGCCCTTCTGATAACCTCTCAGTGTGATTATAGCACAATAGTTCATCACATCAATACTGGCATTTGCAGTATTTTCGTATATAAATACACCCCACAATTGCTTCAGACAGTGAACTATGATTAGGCTTTCTTTGATATACAACTCTCTGGTTTAAATTAGAGTTAATTTCCTCATTTTTTTCTCCTTGCTTAGCTTTCTGTTTACCTGCTGCTATTTTGTGCAAATGCTCCAAAGGATCTGTCAGATGCACAGCAATTGTGTTTTCAAGATGTTTGAACACATCAGACATCCCTTCCAGCCTCGCACACGGACTGGGTCTCTAATCCTGCTTCGTGGCTTTTGTTCGGTTTTGTCTCTGATGGCTTTACTATGTTGATTCTCTGCAGGTCTTCTCTGCCGGCTTACTCCCTTGCAATGACGGAGCGCACACGCCGGGACTTTTGGAAATAAGGGTGCGTGACACATAAATTTATCGAGCCCTTGCATACTTTAAAATATTTCTATTTACCACCACACTTGATAGATGGTTTCGTTGGGTACAGTCTTCTAGGTCGAAAAAGATTTTCCTGCAGATTGGGAAGGCATTGATTTCGTTTTCTAACTTCCCATATGGCTGTTGAGAAACCCAATGCAAGGTGGATCTCTGCGTGTACTGTTTCCTCTCTATAAGCTTTGAGGTTCTTTTATCTCTATTCTGATTTCATGAAAAAATTCTGTAATATGAGACAGTTTTCATTAATTTTTTTGGCTTCTAGGGGATGATATCAAACTTGGGATTCATGTATTTTAACTCTGGGAAATCCTTCATGTTCTTTATTTGATAAATTCCTCCCCTTCATTCTTCTTGCTCTTTTTTTTTTTTTTTTTTTTTTTTTTTGAAAGTCTGGTGAGGTATTGGACCTGTAGAATTTATCCTCTACTATCTAATAAGGTGTACTCCAATATCTAATATCCTCTAATACCTAATTTTTAAAAGAATTTTTATTTATTTTTCAGAGAGGGAGAGAGAGCACAAGCAGGGGGAGCAGCAGGCAGAGGGAGAAGCAGACCTCCTGCTGAGCAGAGAGCCCAGTGCGGGACTCGATCCCAGGATGCTGGGATCCTGACCTGAACCAAAGGCAGCTGCTTACCGACTGAGCCACCCAGGTGTCCCTTATCCTCTAATTTCTTATGTTTCCCAATTTCTTTTTTTCTTTTTATTCTCCTTGCTGGAGGATTTCCTTATATTTAATTTATAACCCCCTTTTCCTGAAGGTTTTTTTTTTTAATCTTGTCTATCACATTTGTAGGAACTCTTCCTTAACCAATTATGTTTCTTTTTAAAATATAGCATCCAGTTCTGACTTTAGGTCTAGTGTCACTCTTCAGCTCTCTTCCACAACAAGAAAATTGATCTTGAGGGTTTTGTGTGTCGTGCAGGAGCCTTTTGTCTCATCCCTGCCTGTCTGGCTCCACAGGGCTTGTTGGTCCTACTTGACGGCCCCATGGGGACAGTGTGGTCCACTTCTCATCCATCTTTCCTGTGCAGGCACTTTATGAAATGAAATTTCATTATGAAATGAAACTTTTGCCCTGCTAAATGAGTTAACAATCCGCAATCTAATTTATCTCGCTAAAGTTTATTGAAATCCTTGTTCACTGTGCTTCCTTTCCCGTGCGGTCAATCCGGCACATTTAATCAGGAAGCATTGTGTTTAATATTTTAGCAGTGGACGGAACTTTAAGTCAGAGAAAGAATTCTTAATCACGCATTTTCAGAAATAATAAGATTTGTGTGTGGGTGGGTGGGTGTGGGGAGTCTGCAAAGAAATATTTATTGAAAACACAAGACAACATAGAACACTTTTGTTTGCTATCTCTTAGTAGTTTAGAAAGAAAAAGAGCATCTTTTCAGAAAAACCAGATGGATGAGTGAGGGCAGTTTGACTCAGAGAGGAATTGGGAATGAATTACATATGAATAATGTCATATGCCACCTTTCTAAGAAAAAAAAAAAACTAAGTACAAACAAAATTTCTTTGTAGAGAAACAGTAAGGGGTAGCAGCTAGTCATAACATTTGAGAAGAAAAGTTAATATTTACACTCATTGGAAAATAGAAAGATATTTAAAAATAGCTTCTCAGTAGCAACTGCAAAGAGCTTGAGGTTGCTATAAGATCTTGAGTGGTCCCAGAATTGAGACAAAGATTAGAGTCTTTTTAAAGCTGTAAAGAAAGCAAATATGTAGGTACATAAAACTTATAAAAGTATAGAAGACCCAGTAGTAATAAGCACACCCAGTTCCCCGATCTTGGTTTCCAAATACGATTTTCTAGGGTTCCTTGGAGCCCCAGGTGCTGTGGCTGGGGCAAGGGAAACAGGAATGAGCCTGAAACATCTTGTGGTACCAGAACGTAAGGAAGTGCCCGACCAACCAAAAGGAGGGGGGCGTATCAAAGGAACAGGAAAGTCAACTTGGAATAATCTGAGTACCTAAATACTGCAGTATTGTATTATAACCTCAGATATGAAATGACAATACATGAGTTCATAGTGATATAAACAAATGAGTAAAGAAATATATAAGTAAGTAAAAAAATGGGGAGAAGAGACAATCTTCCTTGGAGAAGAATTTCAAGTAAAATATATCGATATTCCCTCTTCCGGGAAGTGAAGCTTAATTACCACCCACCTCCTCTTGAATTCCTCGCTCTGTCTTTCCAGACCGTCTTTTAGTTAGATGTTTTCCCTTCTGGACTTTGACTTAAGTATTTATTTATCTTATGTCTCTGCCTTTTGGCTCTGTGTTCACAGTTTCCTTAACTTTAGTATCTATAGTGTTCTCCTACTGAAATATATTTTTAATTTATAAAAGATTTATTCTCATCTCCTTGCCCACTCCTTTCTGCTGTAATATCTATACAAATTATATTGTTATAGACTATAAGTCCCTCAGCACATTTTTGTAATTCTTACTTTATACAGTTGTGTAAATCAGGAAAAGAGAAGTGTTAAAAATAGAAATACATTTATACTGTTTTCATAGATACTTGTGTAGTTAGTTTTACCACTGCTTTTTATTTCTTCATATGGATTCAAGTTTTTATCTAGAGTCCTTTCATTTGAGCATGAAGGACTCCCATCACTATTTCTGGCAGAGAACGTCTGCTAGAAATGAATTTTTTTGTTTAAAAAAAATTTGGCAGTGTCTTAATTTTTTCCTTCATTTTTGCAGGATGGTTTTGCAGGACATAAAATTCTTGGTTGCATTCCCTTTGTTTCAGCACATTAAAGATGTTATCCCACTACCTACTGCCATCTATGGTATCTAGTGGGAAGTCAACATTTAATCTTAATTTAGATCTCTTTTTTAATGTTGGGTCATTATTCTCTTGATGCTTTCAAGATTCTGTTTTAAAAGTCTTAGGCATTCAGTAGTTTGACTGTAATGGAGCCATGTGTAGGTATTTTATGGTTTTTCTCCTTGGAGTTCTTATTTGTCATCAAATTTGGCATCTTTGGGGGCATTATTTGTGCATTTTTCTTTTTGGTCTTTTCTCCCTCCTTTTCTTCCAAGACTGCCATAATGCGTATGCTAGTTCACTTGATAGTGTCCTACAGGTCTGAGGCTTGGTTGCTTTTTCTTTTTGTTTCTCAGACTGGGTTTCACAGTTGATCTATTTTCAAGTTCACCAGTTTTTACGTCTGCCAGCTCTTATCTTCTGTTTAGCCCTTCTAGTGATTTTTTTAATTTCAGTTATTGTACTTTATTTTAACTCCAGAATTTCTACTTCGTTCTTTTTTTTTTTTTTTTTTAATAACTTCTACCTCTTTATTTATATTCTCTGTTTGGGAAGACATTATTCTCATACTTTTAATTCTTTGGGTATGATTTTTTTTTTTTAGTTATTAGAATATATTTATAATAGCTGATTTAAAGTCTTTGTCTAGTAAGTTCAGCATATGGTTTTTCTCAGGGATTGTTTTTATTGCCTGCTTTTTTTCCTTGTGCAAGCTATACTCTCCTGGTTATATGTATGTGTCTTTTTATTTTTTAAAATGGACAACTAATGCAATGTTCCAATCTCAAAATCAGGGTCCTCTCTCCTCCAGGGGCTTGTTGTTGTTTTTTGTTGTTGCTGTTTGTTTGCTTAGTGGTTTTTCTCGACTAATTCTGCAGTCTGTATTCTTTGCATGTATGGCAACTGGAGTCTCTGCTGTATTAACTTAGTGGTCCGTTAATGGTCAGAGAGAGATTTTTAAAAAGTGCAGGGCTTTGTCTTGGGGCAAAGACAAAGCCCTGCACTTTGTTCAATGTTCAATGCATTGCTCGGAGTTTACAAGTCTTCCTAGTCCTCACTTCCTAATTGCTCGGAACTTCAAGATTGGCCATAAGTGAGAGCTTAAATCTTCCTCAGCTCTTTGCTGAGCTTACTTACAGATATGTGTGTGGCCTTCTACATCCCTTGGAACACACTGGGCTTTCCAAAGTCCCCTATTTGCATAGCATACCCCAGTTTTCCTTTTAAGTTTTTTGGCCAGCCTTTTTTTTTGTCCCAGCCGTCATTACTGCTTTATATCACTGCAGCATTAAACCATTGCCATTGATTGTTTTTGACAATTTTCTTAGGAATAGGTGTTTTTTTTTTTTTTTTTTTTTTTCCTGAGTGAGATCTGAGATAAAAGCCTGTGAGTGGACCTTTTTAGAGATTTATCAGATAGGTAAGAATAGCAGCAGTTTTCTGGGGATGTGGCTTGTTGGGAAGCTCTAAACCCCTCTGTCTTATATCATGGTTTTGAAGCTGCTCATTTTATTATTATTTTTTAAAAGTTTATTTAAGTAATCTCTACACCCAATGTGGGCCTCAAACTCACAACCTGAGATCAAGAGTCACATGCTCCTTCAGCAAAGCCAGCCTGGCACCCCAAGGCTATTCGTATTAAAGGCTACTGTAGAGCTCGGCAGAAGAGGATGAGACTAGAGCAAGTTAAAATTCCACAAAGCCCACTTAGTTTCTTACCTAGTTTTAGCTATTTTTCTTCAACAAACACTCTTCAGATGGTTATAAGCCTTTGCTTAATTTCCAGAGTTTTGAGAAAGTTGATTTTGACTATTTTCCCAGTGTTCTTTTGATTTTATGGAAGAGCAGACTTTTGGAGGTGCTAATGATTACTCCACAGGAGAAAGTTTCTCCTTTTGCTAACATTGCCATACAAGCTCAGGTAGAAAGAGATGACGTGCATGTAAATATGTCATCTTGAAACGGCTAAATTGGTTTTTAAAATATTGGCTCTCCACATTACTATTCCTCCTGGCCATAACACATCACAACACATCTCACACAGGCAAATTATTTTATAATTATGTCTCAAGGTTTATGAACATAACCTCAAAATCTGGTTTTAGCTTTAAAAAGAACACATCCCATGACTGATCCAGAGACTTTGATTTTTAGAGAGAATACAAACTAGTGGATGGCGATACCATTTAGAAGATACAAATATATTTCTGCATTGACAGCTCCTTAAACATATACAGACACTGTTTTTACAGGATGCTATTTTTTATTGGTAAAACTGAAGTATCAAATTTCATGGTTCAGGCCAGAATAATTTATAACCAATAGCTAAGGATCATGATTCTTTGAGCCTGTGTTCATCTTAGTTGATTTAGGTGAATGAACCAAAAAAAGGATTTAATGAGTAGTGAAGTTGGACACAGAACTTTGCTTTACTCTATGGGAATGGAAGAGATGAGACCCAGAGGCCCCAATCTCTGCATGTCATTTAAAAATTTCCCATACTCTCTAGAAGATTCTCTGTAGGAAAAAACAAAGCAAAACTATTTAACTCATGGAGCAAAACTTGGCCTAGTATTTACAAATAGACCTTTGACTGAAAGCATAATGAAAATATCAATTTTCAGTTGGCAGGCCAAATAAGAGTTCTATTTTAGACATTTTTTCCTTATTTTTTTAAAATGTGCAATTGAAATGATGATGATAGTTTCACATTTCTATAATCCCTTTCTTTTTTTATATTGGGCTGTTTAGGTCCCCAAACCCAGAACACCAATTTTATTTTGATTTGATTCTTCTTTTCTCTGAAAACTACAAATTAAGTCCCTTTATATTATTCTAAAAACGGACTTCCTTTCTTTTTTCCATCCCTGGTTTCTCAAATAATTGCTCCTTTGTGAAGAACCGAACAATAGCAAACCACTGGTAATCTGTTGCTGGTTTAAGTCCTATATTTAACCAGCAAGTTGTTTAATCAGAAACATAATCTGACATATTGGGTTACCAAATTTTGTTTAATATATCTGAGAATGATTTATCCCAATCTCTGAGACAGTCTCATCTAGCTTTCCATAGACAACAGAGACTTTAGTACAAAATAGGACACACTGAAATCATATCATTTGATGAAATTTGAAAGTGGAAAATTAAAAGCTTAGCTAATATTTTATTTTATTTTTATAATTCCACAGTGAGTGTGGTTTCTTTTTTAACTTTTTTTTTTTCATTTTCTTTGAGACATTATTTCCAAATGTACATTTTAGGATATGATCATGATTATACAATATTGTATTTCAGATTTGGGTACTTTGTCAGTGGTTTCTAGAGACAGTGTCTTTTTTTTTTTGGTAAAGATTTTATTTATTTATTTGACAGACAAAGATCACAAGTAGGCGGAGAGGCAGGCAGAGAGAGAGAGAGAAGAGGAAGCAGGCTCCCTGCCTAGCAGTGAGCCCGATGTGGGGCTTGATCCTGGGACCCTGAGATCATAACTTGAGCCGAAGGCAGAGGCTTAACCCACTGAGCCACCCAGGTGCCCCCTAGAGACAGTGTCTTTAATCCAATTTCAAAACAGAAATAAAAATGCTGGAGAACTGAGACAGAGAGTTCAGTGCAGTTGGTCCTCAAGAAGTTTCACCCCTTAACTTCTCTGGGTCTCCCTCTTATTCTTTTGATAAATCACTTCAGATTTTGATCAGATGGTTGGGTCAACTTTACAGCATTTTTTATGAGATGGTTTTCTTCCCCGAATTGGGTCCTCATTCTGTCTTGTTATTGACAAGAGTAACTTGGGACCAGACTACTTATTCTTTCTGAATCTCAGGTTTCCTCCTCTATAGATTGGAACAGTGTGTGAGTGTGTGTGTGTGTGTGTGTGTGTGTGTGTGTGTGTGTAGGGGGGAAGATATTGAGCTCAATGAATTTCAGGTATATTTTTGTATAACTCAAAAGAGAAATATTTATGGTTTTGCAATAAGTCTTAATTGTGCAGTGCTTTTTTTTTTTTTTAAGATTTTTATTTATTTATTTGACAGACAGAGATCACAAGTAGGCACAGAAGCAGGCAGAGAGAGAGGAGGGGAAGCAGGCTCCCTGCAGGTGGAGAGCCCAATGTAGGGCTCGATCCCAGAACCCTGAGACCATGACCCGAGCCGAAGGCAGAGGTTTTAATCCACTGAGCCACCCAGGTGCTCCTATGCAGTGCTTTTGACTTTTCCTAGTTTTCTTGATAGTCAGTCATTTTCTATGTATAGGTGTGCTCTACCTGAGAGCATTCCTATGAAATCTTCTTCAAATTGAAGTGGTGTAAAGTGAAGAGGCAAACGCCATCAATTTATATGAAAAAAATTTCGAGCATTCTCAGATGCAAAAAATAACCTCTCTTTGGCTTTTCCGATACCTTAGTACACATCTTGCCAATGAACGCAGAAGATAACTTGACGTAAAGCACAAATGCTCACACACACACATTTCCAAGCTATGGCTGTTTGATGCTGAGATCCTAAGTAATTCTGGGGGAAAGGGCTTGGCCATGCCACTCTTGCTGCTCAGGGTGTGTACTTCTCTGTAGTGCCCTCCTGCATGACAAGTGCTGATTGCTATTTTCACTTATTATTATTATTTTTTTTTTTTTTGTAAAAGCAAAAATCCTTTTTGGATTTTTTTCAGTTAGCAAAAATAGGTATTAATTTAGATCTTTCTTAAAAGTGAAGTGGTATAATGGAAACTTTTGAAGCAGAGGATACCTGTATTTCCATACATATACATGGAATAGAATATATATGAAAAAAATATATATATATATTACACTCATATGCACATGTTCAGTCTTCTATATTCTAGCTAGTTAACATTTATTGAGTTCGTTAGTATAAGCTAGATACTGTTGTAACCGCTTTACATTTCTTAGCTCATTTATTCCTCACTACAACCATCTGAGTGAGCTACATATTAAGGAAATGGGGCACAGAGAGGTTAAATAAGTTGTTCAAGATCACTCTGATAGCAAGTAGTTGAAGTAAGATTAAACTCTAGCAGCCAGATACCAGGGTCAGACACCACACTAAACCATTTCTGTGTAAAAATTCTATATTCCAACGTAATAGAACCTTAAGCTACTATCATTTTATTCTTTGCTTCTCACTGCAAAATTGTATAAAACATTCTTTATTCACCATTTTACTTTTTTCTGTATACTTATTCCTCAACACCTTGCAAACTGACTCTTCATTCCCATCTTTAAGTACTGTAGCACCTACGGGTGCCTGGGTGGCTCAGTCAGTTAGGTGTTTTCCTTCAGCCCAGGTCATGATCCTCGGGTCCTGGGCTCAAGCCCTGTGTCAGGCTCTCTGCTCAGCATTGAGTCTGCCTCTTCCTCTCCCTCTGTGATGTCTCTCACTTTCGATCTCTCTCAAATAAATAAAATCTTGAGAGAGAGAGAGAATTGTAGCACCTAGCTCAATATCTCTCTCTTCCACCTCCTCCTATTATCTTCTCTGATCACAGGGAGATCTCTGGTTCTTACTTTTGCCCTGCCTTACCAACTATAATTGGCTTTCTCTCTGTTCTGTTTCAGATGCACACAGGTACCAACATTTGGGATCCTGTCACCTTTTCTTTACCCTTCTAGGATGTGGTATTCATTTTCTGGCCTTGATACATTTGCTGGCTTGGTTCTAAGTTCCTAGAATTCCAAATTGTATTAGTTCTCCAAGACCTTGAAAAATGCTGTTTTTTTCCATGGAGCCTTTGTGATCCATCCAACAGGATGTCCTCTTTCCCCTAGAATATTATAACATTTGTTCTAGACCTTACTGATGGCATATATTTTCTACCATGTACTATATAATTTTGCTGTCATGGATTTAATTCTGCTGGCATATATAGGATGTTCTATCCAACAGCAGCAGAATATAGATTCTTCTCAAGTCACACAGATCAGTCTCTATGAATGAGCTCTCCTTCTCTGAGCTGAAGACACTGGAGCTGCAAAAATGGCTAGGGCATAATACCAACTTTCAAGAGGTTTTAAGGCTGGTGGAGGAGATACTCACGTGAATATTCAGTGTGGAGAGGTGGGAGGAAGGGGGCAGGAACTATGTTAGTCAGAGGCACTGGAACAAGCTTCACTGTAAATGTACCTCTGTGGGAGGGTTTCCTGGAGAGACTGGTGGATTCCAGTTAGTCATCATGCTCTGTGACTGTACAGAAGGCCTCTCTTTTCTTTCTTGAGAAATTTCTGGAAGAGGCACTTGAGGCTTATTGGAAAGTAATTGTTAATAGTTTCCAGGTGGGAGCAGTTAACACTTGGGAGAGAATTAAGACACTCTGATGAACTTAGATATGTGTAGGACTGAAATAAATGGTAGATGGGAGCCTGGAGTGAGCAGAGAGACCACTTAAGGGAATTGGTCAAGCCTGCACTCAAGAATAGTAATTATAAAGGTAACATATAATGGCATAATTATGATGATAATGATGGCTAATGGTGAGGAATACCAACACAATTATAAACTCTTAAAGTATACTGACTCATATATTCTTATTAATGTTTCACAGGATAGATACTATTAACATATCCATTTTACAGATGAGAAAACCGAGGCACCAAAAGTCTAGGTCATTGGTGGAATGGCTTCTTCTTAAGTTACGTTGCATGGGATCCTAGAATGGAAACTCGCCTTGCTTATTGTGAGAATTTTGATAAAATTCTTGTCCAAATGTCATGGTTAGTATGTGACAGAGTGCGGAGGAGGAAATAGGTCAAGGAGAACAAAATTTCAATAATGTAAGATTTGAGTTCTGGAGATCTAATTTATAGTAATGTGAATATAGTTAACAATACTGTATAATATAGTTCAGATTTGCTAAAGCATATATCCTAATTGTCTCATGGCGTACATACACAGAAGTAACTATGTGAGGTGATGGATATGTTAATTAGCTTGATTGTGGTATTTTCTAATGCGTATATGTATCAACACATACATCATATATCTAAATATATACATTTCAAAAATTTATCAATTATACCTCAATAAAGTTTGAGGGGAAATGGCAGAAATCAGATTTAAACTATGGAGGTGAAGAATGCAGTGACTTCAGTAGAGAGTTTGAACAGCAGACTTAATCATGCCAAAGAAAGAATCAGCAAATTTGAAGACTAGTTATTTGAAATTATCCAGCTGGGGGAACATACAGAAAAAAAGAGTAGAAAAGAGAAGAAAGCCTACATGACTTATGAGACACCATCAAAAGAACTAATCTATGCATTATGGGAATCCCAGAAGGAGCAGGGAATGAGAAAGGTACAGAAAGCTTATTTAAATCAATAGTGTCAGAGAAATAACAAATGTTGGCAAGGATATAGAGAAAGAAGGAATCCTCATGCACTCTTGGTGGGGATATAAATTGGGTAACCACTGTGGAAACAGAATGGAGTTTCCTTAAAAAAATTGGAAACAGCAATACCATATGATCTAGTATTTCCACTACTGGCTATTTACCCAAAGAAAATCAAAACACTAATTTGGAAAGATATATGCACCCCATGTTTATTGCATTATTTAGAAGTGTCAAGATATAGAAGCAATCTAAGTGTCCACTGGCGAACAGATAAAAAAGACGTGATATGTATATTAATATATGTATTATGGAATATTATGGAGTATATATCTTCCATAATATTCCATAACACATATATTAAAAAACAATGAGATTGTGTCATTTGTGACAACATTGT
Source organism: Mustela lutreola (assembly GCF_030435805.1). Taxonomy (NCBI): domain Eukaryota; kingdom Metazoa; phylum Chordata; class Mammalia; order Carnivora; family Mustelidae; genus Mustela; species Mustela lutreola. The sequence continues at coordinate 69,335,622 of NC_081303.1, read as the reverse complement.
TGGACCTAGAGTGGACCTAGAGGGTATTATGCTAAGTGAAATAAGTCAGAGAAATACAACTACTATATGATTTCACTTATTTGTAGAATTTAAAGAACAAAACAAACAAATAAAAAAAAGTAGAAACAAATCCATACATAAAGAGAACAAACTGTTTTACCAGAGGGGAATGGGTAAGGGGATGGGCAAAGTGGGTAAAAGGTGTGGGAGGTACAGGTTCCCAGTTGTGAAATGAATAAGTCACAGGTATGAAAGGTACAGTATAGGGAATATAGTCAATGGTATTGTAAAAACATTGTGTGGTGACAGATGGTAGCTACATTTGTGGTGAGCATAGCATAATGTTTAGACATGTTGAATCACCATGTACTCCTGAGCCAAAGGCAGTCGTCCAACCAACTGAGCCACCCAGGCGCCCCCAGAATCACCATGTACTCCTGAAACTAATGTAACATTGTGTGTCAAATATACTTCAATAAAAGAAAGAAGGAAGAAAGAAAGAAGGAAAGAAAAAAAGAAAGAAATGAAACAAAAAGAAAAGAAAAGAAGAAAACTTCCCAGATCTGAAGAGAGAAATGGCTCATGATGTTCAAAGAACCCAAAATAGACTGGCCATCAAGAAGTCTTCATTGAGATATTTTGTAATTAAATTGTCAAAAGTCAAAGACAAAGAGAATATTGAAAGCAACAAGAGAAAAGCAACTTATCACATAGAAGGGAACCCCATAAGACTATCAGTGGATTTCTCAGCAGAAACCTTGCAAGATAGGAGAGAGTAAGATGATATGGTCAAAGGGCTGGGAAAAAAAAAAAAGTCCACCAAGAATAATATTCCTAGCAAACCTGGCTTTCAGAAATGAAAGGGAGATAAAGAGTTTCCCATTCAAACAAAAGTGGAGGAAGTTCATTCCCTCTAGATCTGGTAGGAATAAAAGTAGGAATAAAAGGACCCTAATTAGCAACATGAACACATATGAAAGTATAAAACTCACTGGTAAAGGAAAGTATATAGTTAGATTCAGAATATCATCATACTGTAATTGTGATGTGTAAATCAATTTTATCACTAGTATAAAGATTAAAAGACAAGAGCATTAAAATAATTATAGCTAAGTTGGGTACGCATCTGCTTTTGGCTCAGGTCATGAAACCAGGGTCCTGGGACTGAGTCTCATGTCGGGCCTTCTGCTCAGCAGGGTGCCTGCTTCTCCCTCTCCTCCCCACCTGTGCTCTTTCTCACTATCTCTGTCTCTCCCTCTTTCAAATAAATAAAATCTTTAAAAAAATAAAGTAATTATAGCTACAGTAATTTATTAATGGATACACAATATAAAAGGTGTAAATTGTGACATAAATTATGTAAAAATATGGAAGGGAGAGAAGTAAAAGTATAGAGTTTTTTTATGCTTATATTAAAATTAAGTTGCTACCAACTTAAAATAGACTGTTATAAATAGATGTATCATGGAAGCTTCATATGGTAATCACAAAGAAAAATATCTGTAGTACATATACAAAAGAGAAAGATAAAGGAATCAAAGAAAACTACAAAATTATCAAATCACAAAGGAAAACAAATTAAGAAAAGAGCAGAGGAACTACAAAAGAGTCAGAAAACAAAACAATGACAGTAATTCCTTAACTGTCAGTAATGATTTTAAATGTAAGTGTATTAAATTCTCAAATCAAAATACAGAGTGACCGATGGGTAAAAAAACAAGACCCAGCTATATGTTGTCTACAAGAAACTCACCTAGCTGAAAGTGAAGGGATGAAAAAAGATATTTCATGCAAACTGTAACCAAAAAAGAGCATGGGTGGCTGTATTTATATCAGACAAAGTAGACTTTAAGTCAAAACTGTCACAAGAGACAAATGAGTTTCAAAGAATGATGAAAGGTTATAAATACCCTAAATAGATATTAACAGAAAAGAAAGGAGAAATCCATAGAATTACAATAGTACTAGGAAACACTAACACCCCATTTTCAACAATGGCTAGATCATCCAGACAGAAAATCAATATGAAAACGGCAGACTTGAACACCATCATGGACTAAATGGGCCTATCAGGCATGTATAAGACATTTCATCCAATAGCGGGAGGATATACATTCTTCTTAGAGTCATACAGATCATTCTCCAGGATAGATCATATGTTAGGTTACAAAACAAGTCTTAATGATATAAGAAGATCAAAGTTGTGTCAAGTATCTTCCCTGATTGAAATAAATGGAACTAGAAATCAGTAACAAGAGGAGAATTGGAAAATGCACAAACATGTGGAAATTAAATAACATATTCTTGAACAATAAATAATGGCTCAAAGAAGAAACCAAGAATGAAAGAAGTATCCTGAGACAAACAAAAATGGAAATATAACATACCAAAATTTTATGGGATACAGCAAAAGCAGTTCTAAGAGGGAAGTTTATAGTAATAAATACCTTCATTAAGAAAAAAGAAAGATCTCAAATAAACAACCAAACTTTGTACTTCAAAGAACTAGAAAAAAAAAAAGAGAACAAACTAAACAGGAGGAATGATATAACAAAAATCAGAGCATAAAATAAGAGAAATAATGAATAGGAAAGCAATTAAAAAGTTAAATGAAACTAAGAAAAATTTTGAAAAGTTAAAATTGACAAACCAACTAGACTAAGAAAAGAGGCAAATAAAATTATAAATGAAAGTGAAGACATTCCAACTGATACTATGGAAATAAGACAGAAATGAGTCTATGATGAATGAATCATGAAGATACAGAAAATTTGAACAAATTAATAACAAGAAAGGACATTGAATCCGTGCTCAAGGCCTCCCTTCCCCTATGTTCATCTGTTTTTTTTTTTCTTAAATTTCAATTCTCAAATGAGTGAAATCGCATGATATTTGTCTTTCTCTGACTGACTTATTTCACTTAGCGTAATACCCTCTAGTTCCACCCACATCATTGCAAATGGCAAGATTTCATTCTTTTTGAGGGCTGAGTAGTATTCCTGTGTGTGTGTGTGTGTGTGTGTGTGTGTGTGTGTGTGTGTGTGTGTACCACATCTTCTTTTTCCATTTGTCTGGTTCTTTCCATATTTTGGTTATTGTGGACATTTTGCTGTTATTATTTCTGATTAGTCAGCCATCCAAAACCTGTGGAACCAGTTCCTTACATTAAATCTCCCCATTGAAGTACCTAGTGTGGGTTCTGTTTTCCTGACTGGATCCTAGACGGATATAAGAGTAGATCTCAGCACACAGAACTTGAGAGGGAACTATTACTCAGGAATCCGGGCAAGGAAGTAGTCGGTTAAGAGATAGCTACAGTTACTGCGCATGTCTGAGTCTCTGAGCTGGTTTCCTTGTCTGTTGTAATTGGAATAAGGATAACTACTTCCTGTTAATTTACCAGAAGAAGAACCTGTACAGAACCCTGAAAGGAGTGTGATTTCAAGTTACAGAAGCCCACCTGACATAGTTTAAAGAAAACATGGGAACACATTAGAAGGATGCAGAGTGTCTTATGGGATCCAAAAAGAGGCATGGTGACCTTGGGAAGACCTTAGGATTGGGAACTAGAAAACGGTCAGGATTCTCACTTGCTTTTGCATTTTCTGGATGTCACATTGACTTCATTCTTTTCTTCCACAGACCAGTTTTCCTTGCACTGATGGTCCATGTTATGCAGAGAAATCACCCCTTACTGTTTTAGAGTCTATAGCTCCTCTTTCCATGAAACTAGCCTACACTGGACTTGCAACCCTTTGCTCCAATTTCAAATGTTATGAAACAGTTTCTTGCAATCTATGAAGTAGAATTCAAAAAAAACTTGAATCAGCTGTCTAATCCTGGTCCCTTCAATGATGGCCATGGAAGTGGAGATTATGTAATATAAACACAGATTCTGGTAGTTCCAACCCTTTAAGGGAGGGGCCATACTGAGGTCATTGTGGGTTGAGCAGACCTATAAGTATTTACTACCTTGGGCCTTGGGAGTGTTGATAAAACTTGGCATGGGGGCCATGACCAGATGTAAGTCTTTAATCCTAGACAGACTAGCCAGATCCTCCCACCTCTGGCTGGGATTGATTCTAACAGGGTGGGGGAGGGGAGTGAGACTGAGTTGGCAGGTGAGGATCCAGGGGCCTCCACTGGAGGGAGTGGGAAGGATGCAGACTCAAGACCCATTTCTCCATCCTCCTTTGCCAGATGTCAAGTATATTCCAGCTTTCTCATGCAGGGAAAAAATTCTACCTCTAACCCTCATTCTTTTGAAGAAATGGTCATCCCTGTAGGCTAAGTGAAGAATGAGAGGTTGGAAGGACTTGATCTGCATTCTCAGAGCCAGCTGACATCCCACGGGGTGATCTTCTGCACGCTCCATTACCAGCTGGCCACTCCCCGAACCCTCTGTTGGTTTGGGGATGCTTTGCCTATTTTTTCCCGTTTATTTTGTTGGCCTCAAATCTCTTAAATATTTAAAATAAAAAGCATTTAGTGCAACTGCATGACCTTTGGGGAAGACCAATGGATAGAGGCTCAAGAGAGATGGGTTTGATGCGTGCTTTCCCTTCCTGTGTTGTGTGACCTCAGACAAGTCACTTAATGGTGTTGAGACTGAGCCATCAGACCAGGGAGCTGGGCTGGTTGACCTCCACAGCTCCTTGCAGCTTACAATGCACCTGAGGTCAGGGTAGAAGGACTTGCCCTTGCATTCTGTTGCACGGGTCCCCAAACTGAAGCTTGCCCCACTGGCCGTGAGGACGCTGGCCAGAGGCCACTGCAGGATTCTGATGGAGCCTGGCTTGGTACTAGTGGTTCCTCTTGAGGCGTGAAGGTCCCTGGAGAATGCAGACTCCATCCAGAAGACTAGCATCTGAGCCTTTCCAGAAGCACACAAGGATTACATTGAATCAGGATCTGGTCTTTATCTTGAAAGGCAATTTGAACACTGCTGGACGTTCCAAACTGGAATTGTACATGGAAAAATAACATTGGCGCTATAAATTCCTTTCTGCTTTGAAATATGTTGTGTATTAGAAACAGAGAGGTGGTGTTTATGGTGTAACTCAGGGCAATGGGATACAGTTATGCATTGAGAGCTGAATGATAGGACATGAAGCAAACAAAGTCTCTAAAGTGAGATGTTTTAGAAGATAAAATAATATTTAATAATCACATAGTGGCTCCTTCCCAAGAGGAGCTCACAGATATTAACCCTTCAGACTTCCCAATGCCCTCGAGACACATAAGGAAAGGAGGATGAATCCCTAAAAGCAAGACACACATAACCAAAAATCCTTTGATTTTCCAAGTTTCTTGGATCCATAACAGGACAGGCCATGCAGATTATGTTGTTTCTCTCCCAGACGCTGGAAAAGCCCCAGCCCGGAAGTGAGGCAGCTGAGGGTCTTCTGATTTCACGAGGCCGGTTATCATTATGTATGGGATGGTTGCTCCAAACTGGATCTTAGCGTGAAAGCATCGCCCTGCTGATCCAAGTCCACTGCGTCTGAAGCAGTGCAGGTTCGTGTATGGGCGGGCGGTGTTTTCACGCAGGGCCAGCAGGGCTGTGGTACCAGGGGGAGCAGGCGGGATGCAGGGCAGACACAAAGCAGAACTTCCGACACCATGTGTTGATACACACTCGGGCTGTCGAGAGATCCTGCTCCCTGGGGGCACTTGAAAGCAGGTTGCTTTCTTGTCTGACAAGCACAGTTTAGGTGTCCAGGCTCTAGCCTGGAGGAGCGTCCCAGTCCAAGGAGGAGGCTGTGAGCGTCCTTGTTTTAGACGCCCTTCTGGTGGCCCTGACTCTCCTCGGGGAATGGAAGCCGGGCTACGCTTCTGAGTTTTCTCTCCATGCATCTCAGAATTTCTGCCCCGGCGAGGGTTTGCGGCTCTTGCTCCGCGGTGCAGAAGGAACTGGAAGAACCACGAGGCGGACAGGGAGAGCAGATAACCTAGTTCACTAGAGGCGGCGCCCAGCGAGTGTAGAAGCTCCGAGGTCTGTCGCTGTGCCAAGTGGACGGAAAGAGCAGCGAGACGCGGCAGACGTGGGTTCAAACTCGGGTTCTGCCGTTCACCAGCAAAAACCCTCAAGGAAATGACTCCTTCCCCGAGCTTGGTTCTCCTTATTTGTAAAATGAGGATATTCATATCCGCACTGAGTACATACTAGGGCTGTCTGCGGACCAGATGAAGTCATGTCTGTTGCTCCAACCGTGAACGATGATGTGCGGCATCGTTAACAACACAGGCAGGGAAGAGCCTGCCTTTGGCCGTTAACCTCAACTTCCTCTTCACTGGACGAGGCAGAGTGATTTTGGTTTTTTTAAATTTCTCCTTTCTTTCCTCGTGGCTACGCTAAGAAACAGTGACACAAAGGTGGGCTTCAGGGGATAAAGGATGGGAAGGAAAATGACGTAGGTGACCCCCCTGGTGGATAACAAGACTTCCGGCCCCGAAAACCTGAGAACTGACTCCTTCTTCCTTCCTTCCTTCCAGAGAGAGCATGAGCGGGGGTGGGGTGGGGAGGGGCAGGGGGAGAGAGAATCTTAAGCAGACTCCATGCTCAGCTCAGAACCTGACGCGGGGCTCGCTCTCACAACCCCGAAATCCTGACCTGAGTGGAAATCAAGAGTTGGACACTCTACCGGCTGATCCACCCAGGCGCCCCGAGAGAACCCACTCTTGTCCCCACTCGCGTCTGACAATGCACACACGTCTTCTGGCGCCCCCTGCTATGACCTTGGGCACATTAACTTTTTTGTGCCTCAGTTTCCTTGTAAAGAAATTATAGTACAGGGGCGCCTGGGTGGCTCAGTCGGTTAAAGCCTCTGCCTTCGGCTCAGGTCATGATCCCAGGGTCCTGGGATCGAGCCCCGCATCGGGCTCTCTGCTCAGTATGGAGCCTGCTTCCCCCTATCTCTGCCTGCCTCTCTGTCTACTTGTGATCTCTCTCTGTCAAATAAATAAATAAAATCTTAAAAAAAAAAAAAGAAAGAAATCACAATACACCCCCCACCCCCGCCACTGCCACTTCATAAAGTTCTCATGAGAAATGAAAAGGGAAAGTTCTTAGAAGAGTACCTGGCTTATAGTAAAAAGGCAACAAATTATTCTCCCCCGTTTTCATTTGATCCTGACGACCCTGCGAGTTGTCAGTGGTGTCATTCCCCATCTCACAGAAGGAAGGATTAATGATTTGTCCCAGGTCAGGCGTTTGAACTTGGATCATCGTTTACTAATGTCTGTCGCAGAAGAGCAGCGTCTGGTATAGATGGGTTAAGATGGTCTTTGAAAGACCTTCAAATCACTCACCAAGACAGTATTCATGCTTCTGTGGACGCAGCTTCATAGGATAAATCTTAAGCACAATTAAGATTTTCAAATAATGACCTAAACTTAGGGGGGAAAAAAGGAAACTGTATATGCAGCTGTCCGGACATTCAGACCGTTCTGCTTTAAAGAAAACCAAAGTATTTCTATTGCCCCCAAGATTTCTACCGTATCGACTTAAAAAATTAAGCTTTTATACCTTCATATATGGCAGTGGGTTGGTCTATTGGGCACAGATTAACCAGTAATAAGACATCTCATTTTAAGGATTAGGTTCTAAAATTGGTACTTAAATACCATGTGACTCCATTGTATATAGTGTTCTCTGGTATTGGTTGATGAGGTACAATACTTTAAACCCAGGGATTGTCAGGCTTTGTTAATTACTGATGCTGCAGATACTTTGACTTGTCTACTAACATATGTCACCCTTTTTCTGAGAACTGACCCCCTTGTGAGCGGGATGGAGCGATATTCATATGTCATGACCCATGGCCCTCCAGCTTAGAAATAGTGTGAGTGCAAGAAGCACACCTGACCAACCATATTCGTCCTCTCAAGGTTCTGGATCTGGGCTTTAATAAAACAGTCATTCTCTCCTATTCACTTAAAATAAAGAGCTATACGGGCACCTGGGTGGCTCAGTGGGTTAAGCTTCTGCCTTCGGCTCAGGGCATGATCTCAGGGTCTTGGGATTGAGTCCTGCATCAGGCTCCCTGCTCAGGGGAGAGACTGCCTCTCCCTCTCCCTCTGCCCTTCCCTCCTACTTGTGCTCTGTCGCTCTCTCAAATAAATAAATAAATAAAATCTTATAAAAATAAAGTAAGGAGCTATGCATTTGAGAGCTAAGGCATCATTTTAGGGTAACCATCTTCAATAGCATGTGAAAAGAATCAGAAAACCCTGATCTGCTGAAAAAAAAAAAAAAGTTAAAGGAAGATGTATACAGATAAGCAGGAGAGAGAAAGGTGAGGAGAGAAAGCGGTTAACTAGGAACGAGGTTGCAGGGGGCTAACTTGTTGCTTTTAATTCCTTGTGAAATTTAAATGTACCAGTTGGGTTTGGTTTCTGTTAATACTCCTACAGTCTTGTAAGGTGTGTGTGTGTACGTGTGTGTGTGTGTGTACGTGTGTGCCTTTAAACTAAACCAGTGACACTCCTTACTTACATCTTCTATTTTATTTTCTAAGGCAACACACAGGTGTCCAACCCTTGGCCATTTGGAAGCAGGAATACCATAGTTATTTCAATTTTTAACACTTCTATTTACTTGAACCTTGGCTTGTAGACTAGAAAAGATCTTGAAAAGTCCTCTTGTGCATTTCCTTACTTCTAATTAATACTGCATCTTGCCCATTCCAGATAGATCTCTCCTATTTTTAGTAAAGTCCAGGTAGCGGAATTCTATACTGTCTGGCAGTAATTCATTTTTAGTGTAAAACAGCCCCCATAACTAAGATGCATGACCTTCCCGTGCAACATAAGTAATTCTGATTGCAATGACTCATGCTTCCCCAGCCAAACCAGGGGGCAAAATCTGTTCACACAAGAGTAAAAAAATGGTATTTCTGCACATCTGTTCCCACAATTTTAAGAATTTCAGCTTTACTTAAAACTCTATCAAATAGTTCTGAGAGTCTCCAAGAATTTTTTTTCTGTGTATTCCATGAATTACCCCTCTCAGCTTTGAAGTGGCCTGTGTCTTTGCCTTCCTTCAGCTGTGACTTCCGGTAGCGATGGCTGTCAGGCTTGAGGAAACACACCCTTCTCCCCCAACCTGAAGGCAATCCTCCAGAAAAGGAGGCTTCAATCTGATAATTCCTCTTAGTGCTTTAAATGTCCCCCAAATATTTTGGTAAAACATCACTTTCAGCCCCCCCCCCCTTTTCTTTTTGGTAACATCTTAGAGTTCAAGGTTAGAGCCCAGATTTGGCTGAGAATAACCCGAGTGATAGACATGCTATTTTCCTTAGAGCTCCTCCTTACTTTTGACACAGCTCTGTAGCATTTGGGACTTTCGTCCCTCTGTGCTCTCTTCACTCAGAGTATTAATTCTTCCCAGGAGTCTGCTTGGCCCGCAGGCCAATAGACACTTGACAGAGCTGCCCGTCCTTCCTCAACACAGACGGCTATGTGTCTGGGTTCTGGAATCAACGTCACTGGCTCAAGCTAGAATCCTAGTTAGACACACATGGACAAAAAATCCTGCCAAGTACCTTAGACACTGGTGATTGGGGATATATCCTTATAGGTAGTTCTTCTTTATTAGGGTCCCGGTTTATGAAATTATTACACTGTTTTCCACATTTGACCTGTGGTCTCACCACATCTGTGAAATTATAGATCATCGTATGGGTGCGTTCTTTACAGTAATGCCAAAGACGGAAGGTACTATAGACAGAGTTATTTGGGGAGGATTCTAGGACCATTTCTATAACCAGATGTCTGGAGTTGTCTCAGTCAAGCACCCAGCCAAGGGTCGGTAAATGCTCAGTATACATTTACTGAGTTGAGCCGAGTGTCCTGGCCTGAGTCACCCTCAGACCTGATCTCAGATTTTCAAAGTTAACTGAAGAGCTTCCTTACGAGGTTGACCTTGCCTCTTTGTAAAATAGCCCTGGTTCTAGTTTTTTCTCTTAGGTCTTGTTTTCTGCCCTTGGCCCTCTCTGTGGCTGCCCTCTGAGTCACCTCCAGCTTCTCCATGTCCTTTTCTATGTGAGGCACAGCCACGAACAGCCACCTTCTGACTGAGCATAGTAGCGTGGTGAGGACCTACCATGGACAGCTTGGCTCTTCCTGGCCATCCCGGCGGAGGTCTTCTCCATCCCCATCCCTCTTATGAATTATCTGCAGCTCCACGCTTACTGGGGGAATGTCCTTCCACAGTTGCCCTCCCCTCTCCTTTTCCTGGGCGCCTTTCTTCTCGCTCATCTTGGGGGCTATGCAATCCCAGAGTGGCTGCCTATGTGCCGGCAGACAAGAGATGGTCATAGCTTGAGAGCCCAGAGGAAGGCAGTCTCTCTGCGAGGGGGCCGTCTCTCAAGGGTGGATTAGGTCTACATCACCTCTCTGTTGCCACCTTCCTTCCTCCACGGATCTCCCAACCTTGAGTCTCTGCTTTGCTCACAGACAACCAGGATCTCCAGGATGGCCCAAGCCTGGGTTTGGTCAGAAGTGATCCAGGCTCAGAAGGGTTAAGGACAGGAGCCTTGATGGATGGAGAAGATTCTTAGGTATCAATGAGAGAGCCGAGGAAGGGCTTTTCCTTGTGGCCTACAGTCCCCTTTCACATGATCTCTGGCTCTGGCCACTGACAGGAGAGGGGGGAAAAAAAGAGGAAAAAGGTAAAAAAAAAAAAAAAAGTTTTCAAAATAATTTTGAAAGTCCTTTTACATGCTTGTGTTTTCATCCAGCAGCACAAATCCCAGACAGCAGTAGACCCTCAGAGGCAACAACCCATTGGGAATTTGAATGGAAAAGTAGGAATCCTAGACCCCCAAACTGTCCAGTTTGTTTGGTGGGAGAGGGAGTGAGGGGAGGGATTGAGTCCAATCTTTTTGGGGGAGAGCTCAGCTCTGGGCTTTCATGGATAAAACACTGAAGATCAACTCCATGTGTGTGACCCGACTGTCCTGGAAACTTCAACTGGAAGAGAATCCAAACCTTAAGTTGTGCTTATAACTTCAGCCCAAGTAAGAAAAACGAGGTTGGGGGGGGCACAGGGTGGGGACCAAGTCTTGGGTGGTGGGGGAGGGCTTGGGGATGGATGCGGTGGGGACAAGGCGGAAGAGAGCTATGTCTTTAATTCTGTCCTATGGTTATACATATTTTTTCTTCTATGAATGGGTTTTGCTGTAAATTATAGCTTTGCCCGTGGTCCCTTGGGTCAAAAGAAATAGTCTCTAAACAGAAAACAGCTCTGATTGGTGCCTTTCCTTCTTCCCTCCCCAACCCCCTTCCTAATTGAAACCAAATGTGCAATATATTGGATCCCTGGCGCTGCCCCAGGAATCCTCAGAATGTGAGGTTTCTCTCAAAGCATCTTGCATCAGCCTGTGGATGTATGCCTACCGCCGGGCTCCTTCACCGGCAAAGTGGAAAAAGAAGCGTTTCACAACAAATTCTTTTTTTGGGGGGGAGGGTTGGGGGGAACGTAGTGGATTATAACTCTGTTCTTCTTTCCAAATCTGTGTACTCCTGGATGCACGTAAGTAATGTTTTTGTTTTTCTTTCCTTTTTCTTCTTTTCTGAAAACGAAAGCTCTGAATATGCTTCTGATGTCTCGAGAAAAGTTTTAAAAAGGAGGCAGAAGGGGGTTTCAAGGCAGCGCAGAAGAGAAGGAAATGGGGCACCATAGACTTGAGAAATCGAAGATCTCTCGTTTTTTGGGGGGGGTGGGAGAGCGTCCTGGACTTAACACTTACGGAAGGAAGAATAAACACTAAACCCAAGAAGACAGGAGCAAAACAGGAATCCGTACAGCTGTGAGATCCAAGAAACAGCGTTAGCAGGGTCGGAACCGTTGGCAGGCGGGACAGGCCGATTGCAGAGAAAGCGGAGCGGGGGAGCTGGGGGTCTAGGTGTTTAGTAGTGGTGTTGGAGGGTCCCGAGGCTTGGAGAGGACAATTTCTGTACTTTCGTTTTCTCGCGGTGTCGCAAACTTCCTTGTGAGAAGGGCATCTTGGGGCGGAGGGTGCCTTCCCCGTGAGGTTTGGGGTGGCTGTGAGGGGCCCTGTGTGGAGGGGGCACTTCCCACCCTGCCTGGCTGGCCTGGGGAGCCTTTCCCTTTGTTATCCAACGACTTGGGACCGTTTGCAGTTGGGACCTCTGCGTCCTGGCTGAGGTTCAAGAGTCCCATCCAGGGAGAAAGAGAATTTTTCCGAGTGGCTGAAACTCTGGCCGGCCGGTGGTTTGAGGCGGGAGCTTGCACCCTTTCAAGCCGGCGGGGAGGGGGTCAGCACCATTTTGCCGACTGTTTTCTGCGTCCACTCCCTAGGGGAACAGGGAGTTGGAGCCCCGGGAAGAGCCTGAGAGATCCATCTGGCCCTTCATTCCGCAGATGTCGGAAATGGTAGCAAAGAGTTGACATGATCAGGGACGCAGAGCGTGATGGTGAGGCTCCAGAGGCCGGGCTGGGAATGAAACTGGGGCTTGCTTTGCTGCGAACCAAGTGCTCCTTCCACTCCCTGCCTCTACTATCTTGTTCATTTCGCGGCTGAGATCAGGGAGACACTGAAATGAACAAGTCCCCGCAAGGACCTTGGTTACCAGAGGGGAGGATGGGAATGGTGGCCCGTCAGCTCACGGCATCTCTGGTCGAACAGTGGAACTTGGAACTACGGGGCTCGGGGCGCCGAGCCCTCTGCAGACAAAAATTCACGCATAACTTTTGACTCCCCCAAAACTTAACTACGAAGAGCCCGCTGTGGACCAGAGACCTTGCCAATAACAAGTAGTCAATTAGCACATAGGTTGTGTGTTACGTGTATGGGTGTGTGTACATTAATGCTGTATTCCTACAATAGAGGAAGCTGGAGAGAAAAAAATTTTATCAAGAAAATCATAAGGAGGAGAAAAAAAACATTAGCAGTGTTGTACTGTAGTTATTAGGGAAAAATCCAAATTAGCAGACCCACGCAGTTCAAATCCGTGTTTTTTCGAGGGTCAACTCTCTCTGGTTGAGTGTGTGTGGAAATTAAAGCGGCAGACCTCTGAGTACATGCTGTGCACCAGGCTCCACGTTCAGGGTCTCTATGCAATGTTTGATGAGTGGTCCCAGTTCTGGAAGACAGCTCGACTTTTATAAGGGAGAATATTACGGTTTAGCAGAGTGGAGTGAGTTACTCAAGGAAATGCAGCTAATCAGCTTGAAATTCATGTGCGCCCGACTCTAAAACCTGCCCCCCCCCCTTTTAAAGTCATTTGTATTTTATTTTTTTAAATTGAGGCCTACAGCATAATGCCTGGGTATTTGTATACATGGCCAAGCGATTAGCACACGGAGTTGGGTCACCGTCTGTCTCCTCACATGGTTACACAAGACCATCGTCTCCTTGCGATGAGAGTAAAATCCGTTGCTTCCGGCTTGGGGCTGTCGTGCTCCCCTCGCTCCTCCACACATGCACTTGGTTATTTCCCAAGTCCATTTCCATGTCTCCCTCCATGAGCAGGAGGTGAGAGTGGCGGGTTAGGGGTGGGGTAGCTCCAAAGAGTGTCCTGCCGGGACCACGTCTGTGCACATGGTTGAGTATCTGGGTCCCAGAAGGGGGCTGCTGCGAGTGGGCACCTCTGTGGGCTGATTTCTGCGCCCCTGGAAATGCTTCCCTCTGTTACACAAGGAGCCTGGGATTTAGCGTCCGAAGAACCAGGTTCCGCTTTTCTGGCTCTGCGTTTTACTACCTGGCAGTGTGGCTTTCCCCTCCTGCACCTTGGCCTCTGTATTTATTACATGGGAATAATGGCAATACTCTCCAGCATCCTTGTTTGCAGAGATACTGGACACGAATGTGTTCTGGAGGCTGCGAAAGGCTGAGCCCATACCGTGGGGATAATGACGATCATCCCGAACACGGGGACGCAGCGGCTATGCGGGCCAGAGCTGGTGCCGGCAGGAGGGCGGCTGCATTGGCTGTGTACACAGCTCTGAAATGGGAGGCCCCAGTCCCCGCGCCCATCTCCTTTGGATGGAAGCCATCCCTCGTCCCGGGGACTATTTCCAGGGTTTCTCTCTGGAGCTCCCCTCTGGTGGCCTGGCTTGGTCGTCGCCCCTCACCCGAGGAAAGCAGCGGGGGCTGGAGGACCCCACGTTGGTTGGCGTCCCCTGCTTCGGTCCCAGCCTCTCTGACCAAGAGGGGTGTGCAGTCAGGAACCGTCCCTTGGTTTCTCCTCGAAGGAGATGGGCTTTTGAGGAGCTTCGCGTCTCGCTGAGAGTAGATCCTTGACCCAAAACTTTCTTGTCCTGGGTAGGCCCACCTCACCCTGTCTTTTACCTCACGTTCCCCCTTCTGTGCCTTTGGTCAGAAGGAAAGCAGCTGCTCCTGGGGCTGGGGCTGGGCTGGCAGGCCGGCGGGCGGCGGGGAGGCCCCTGCCTCTGCTTCGGGTTCAGATCTGTTTGCTTTATAAACACCAAAGGTAAGGGAAGCAGGGGAAGGTATTTTCAGAATCTTGGACTAAGAATCCTCAAACTGAAACTCCCAGCAGCATCTGCCTCTGTGAGATAATAGAAAATATATGGACTGGTCTCTGCCCCCGGGTCTTGGCACAGGATTCGTAAAATCCTCCTCGTTTTCTAAGTGATAGGAGCCCTGGGGACATTTTCATTCCCGTCTTTGGTCTCTGACTCTGGTTCCTGACACAGAATTCCTTAACCCCTCAGAATTTCCTGGGTGATGGGAGTGTCCTTTGTTCTGGAAAGTTGACTCCAGGTGGGCTCCTGAAGGGGGCCGGTCACCAGAAAGACTGAGCCCTGATTAGAAGCCTGGAATTTTCAGGAAAGGGGGAAAGCCTGCTGTCTTCCAGGAAAGGGGGAAAAGCTGGAGGGTGAGTTAATGACCCATCATGCCTACGTGGTGAGGCTTCCATGAAGATCCCCGAAGTGTGTGGTCTGCGGAGCTTCCGGGTCAGTGAACTCGTCTATGTACTGGGAGGCTGGCACACCGCAGTCCCACAGGGACAGAGGCTCCCGTTCTCGGGTCCCTCCCAGACCTCACCTCTGTGTCTCTTCTTCCGGCTGTTCATCTGTACCTCTTTTCATGTCCTTCCTTATATAATAAACTGTTAAGTGTAAGTAAGCATTTCCCTGAGTTCTGGGAGCTGTTCGAACAAATGATCAAATTCAAGGAGGGGCTGGTGGGAACCTCTGATCTGTAGCCAAGTCAGACCAACATTGCTGACCTACTGTTTGCAATTGATGTCTGCATCAGGAGGGGGCGGTCCTGTGGGACTGAGCCCTTCACCTGTGGGATCTGCACCAACTCCAGGTGGTTTGTGTTGGAGTTTCTGGGTGTGGAAAACACACAGAGTTGGTGTCAGGAGGATTGTGAGTGCACACGTGGTGGGAACTGAGTTTTTCCTTGACGACGTCTGAGCACAGACCGGGAGCATCTTCTAAAGGAGCCCCATCACCCCCTGATCTCCTCCAGCCTCTCTGTGAGCTGTCTTCTTCTGCACTCCCTCCCTAGACTTTAAGTCGGATGAATTACCCATCACACATAAAGAAGATAGTTCAGACCTTTCCATATGATTGCATTTCTAAAAGACACACTTAGAAATGAGAGTGGTCGCCCCCCCCTTTGGTTAACGTCACACCATTTTAAAATTAGCATTCATTCTCAGACATACTTCCCAAGCTCCTTTATGAGATCCACTGTCAGGAACTTTACATCACCCACACCTCAAACACGCAACCCAAACACATGTCTCACTGGCATCCAGAAAGCTCACCCCCATCTAAAAATGGACCTCCACAGCCATGCTGAAGTCCCGTGCCAACTCACATAAATGGTGACCATCCGAGCGCAGACACACTGGGTTCTTTATGTCCCTCACCCTGTTGGAAGCCGTGCACCATATGACTCGACTCTCTCCCAGCGATGACGACTCAGTCCAGAAATGTGCCCAACGTCCCCAGGCATCCAAGAGCATCTCTGAGTTCAGCAACCATCCACGGGAAGGGCTGCTTCCCAGTAAATTAGAAACCTCAGAGGATGGGCGCCTGGGTGGCTCAGTGGGTTAAGCCGCTGCCTTCGGCTCAGGTCATGATCTCAGGGTCCTGGGATCGAGGCCCGCATCGGGCTCTCTGCTCAGCAGGGAACCTGCTTCCCTCTCTCTCTCTCTGCCTGCCTCTCCATCTACTTGTGATCTCTCTCTCTGTCAAATAAATAAATAAAATATTTAAAAAAAAAAAAAAAAAAAAAAAAGAAACCTCAGAGGAACTCACAGACCTCCAGACCTATTCTGTCAGAATATCTCCCAGTGGGGACTGGGAACCAGTACTTTGAAGTGTTCCCAAAGTGGTTCTACTGTGAACCTTTGGTAAAGATCCACATCTGTCACCTCAGCCACTCCTCAGCATGGACGAAGGGCAGGCTGGGGAGAGAAATCAGCCTGGACCACATCCCCTTTGGCCGTGGTCCTATGAAGAATCTAACTCTTAGTGCTTTCCTTCTCTGGTTGGCACACCTCCCTCCTGTCGCCTCCTGTGAGCTTCCTGCAGACCTCCTCATGATGTCTATAGCCTTGCTTTTCCCCTGAGGTGGAATCTTGTCCAGGCCTCCACTCTCTCCAGTGTGAAGTCACACAGACCTGACTTCCAATCCCAGTCCGAGCCCACCCACTCTGGGACCCTGCACAAACTGCTCAAAGCCCCAAAGTCTCAGTTTCCCACTCATTGAAATCAGGGTTATCATTCCCATTTAACGGCCATTACTGACGCCACCTGGGTGCACTCGGCATGGTGTTGCACATGTAGTCACTAGACGAGGTCTATGTGGATGATTTATATTAACGGTTCAGTGTGGCTGCTTGGTCCTCCTTGTTTTTCCATGACCCATTCCTCAATGAACAGTGTTCACCTGCCCAAGTCCACTTCTGCCAGCAATACCACCCGAAGTGCTCTCTCAGTGCACAGGACATGGGTTCAAGTTCTGGCTTGGCCACCACTTATTAGCTGTGTCACCAGGACAAGATCTCCTTTTTCTCATCTCTTGGGTTTTTAGGAAAAACAGGGGCCGTTAGATAGGCAGAGAGGCCAGCGCAAAGCCTCACAGCCTCCGAAAAAGTGAATGTTCAGTAAATGATGCCTCTCTTACTTGTTTTGACATGATCATCGGGTCCTCACGGGCTACAGGCCCACCATGTGTGGACCTTGGGGACCTCTATCTTGGATTGATTCCTTTCATTTGAACACCTTGGTAAGATCATGGATGTGATTTGCTAGAAATTGGCCTTTTTGGATTTGAAATAACAGCCAGCATGACATCTCCTCACCCCTGACCTTCCCTCCCCCACTGTACCTTTACCGTTACCCAACCTTTCGCCTAATACTCGAGACACACCTGTACCCAATACCATCTTGTTACAGAGAACTGATCACAAGAGTGGATTACTTGGCTGAGGGTCTACACGACACCAGAAGAGAAAAGAATGGGCAGTTTGGGGCAGGTAGGGAAGAAGGGATACTAGATGTTATCCATTGGGCAAGTTAATCCCATTATAGTGAAATGGTTTAGATGCCATTTCAAGGAAAAGAGAATCCCACTACAGTGAGAAGTATGAGTCACAGTGAGGACTGCTGTTGTAACTGAACACCAAAGGCATTCAGGAAAGGGAGGGATGAGCTAACAAAAGAGAAATTCATGTTTTGTGCTTCTCTGGAATCATCCAATGACGGATTGGTCCCACCAAGGGTTCCAAGCTGGAGGGACCATGGTGGGGCGGGGGAGGGAGGCAAACTGGCCTTGGCTTGTTCATGTTCATCTGTTTTCCCCTCCTTCTCCTCACATCCAAGTCTCATCCTCCCTTCTCCATCTGGCTACACTTCTCAGAAATTTCATATTGTTTCTCTCTGATTCTGGGTTCCCTCGGCAATTCCATTTTATTTTATTTGGTTTTATTCTATTCTGTGAGCATTTATTCACTGCCTATTAGTGTAAGACACTCTGTTTAACATTTTTAAATAACCGTAGCTTTATAAGGGAATTAAGATGTCTAGATGCCTCTCTGGGGACATTCACCAGAACACCCATAATCTAATGGCTAAAGTGATGGTCTCTCTCAACTTTCTCTGTCTCTTTTCATTTCATGTGTATGCCTTTGGATTTGTTGTGATTGAGCCTGTGTTATTCAGACATGACTTGGTTGAAAGTAATTCTCTTCTTATTTTGATTTCCTTTCTTATTTTTGCTTTCTGTCCTTTCTGTTTTGCATGGAACTATTTGATGTTTCCAAGTTTCTGTAATTATCCAACCAATGGAGAATCCCAGCTTTTGGCAGGTCATATACTTGGAATCTCTCTGGAATCTCACCTTGGCCTCCCAGCACTGAGAAAGATCAGGTCTGACCCAGCCCAAGAGTCCATGAGTCCTGGAGGAGCAATGAAAAGCCAAAGAAGTTCTAAAATTGGCTAGGCTCACTCCAAAGCCCCTATGTTCAGCTGGGCTTCTCCTCAGCAAGGTCTGCGGTAGGTCACTGATTTGTGGGTTGCGTTTCATTCCTAGACAGACACCAACGAAATGTCGAAGGAGTCCCTTGGACCTACTGCTCAGAGATTAATGCTACCTCATTGTGGTGTGTGGGTTGACGGGGAGAGCGTGTGAAGAATAGAACCTCATGTGCAAAAGGTAGTGAGGGAGAAGAAAATGTTGTAAGGTTTGGGTCCCAGCACCATCATTTTCCAGATTTTTGACCTCGGACCTCATCTGTCTCCCTCATGAGTTTTTATCCCCTCCTTTTTAGGTTCAGATAAAATAATGTGTAAGAAACTTTTTATATACTGGGAAGCGCCATGCCTATGAAGATGGTAGGTGGCATGCCCCTTGGGATGCATTTCATGGGTAGCTAATCCAGCAGAATTTACCGGATGCAAGATTACCTTTAGGGTCTTCATGGCTTAGGCAGCCAAAAGTAAATTGAGATGGGAGATGGGTTAAAAAGAAGAACGAAGAGTATGTGAAAGAGAGTTAATGCCTACAATTTGAAAGTAAAGGAGTAGTAAGGGGGGGGGATTGCTATTTTTCTAAATAAACATGTGAGTATATATAACTTCAATAAAAATATGTCCTAAATACAAAATAATTCTTTTGCCATATATACATGTGTGTGTAAATTTAAAGTTTATTGCTTGTATCTTGATTATAAATTTTTATGTAGTCATTAAAAAAAGGTGGGCAAGTAAATTTTTTTTCATTTCTTCTTTTAAAAATTTGAACACTGAATGAATTCAGAATAATCAAACAACAATTAAAATCTTGGCGAGCTCTCATATCAAAGAGAAACAGTTTCTCACTGATGTAATGTCTTTACTCCAATGGAGCTGATTTTTCAAAAAAATCAGATTTTTTATCCATGATCAGTTTTACAGCATTCTGGGAAGCTCTGTTATAACTCTGTTTTTGCTGAATTCATTTATTTATTTCTTAGCAAATAGTTATTATGTGTTGGCTCTCTGCTAGGTGCTATTCTAGGTTTTAGTGATCAAGAAGATCAATAAGATTTTAGATGTTTACAATCATTCATTACCTTAGACAATCACTCCTTTACAGTCTATGGAGCAATAGTATGAATTCAGACTAAATTCAACTTGGAAAATTGGTATCCAGGATTGGGTTAATAAGATTTTACTGTTTAAATTTTCACTGTAATTCAAAAATAGTTCTTGTGCCGGGGGTATCAGCAGAACCAAATGTTATAAAAAAAATAAGGTACAAAGTTTGATATTTTATTTTTCTTATTTTCTTTTTTTAATTAATAGGCTTTCTGTTTTAGAGCAGTTTTAGCTTTACAGAAAAATGAGAAGAAAGCACAGAGTTCTCACACACTCCCTCTCCCTTTGCACATAGCTTCCCTATTAACATCTTGTATTAGTATTACATTTCACTTTTCAATCAATCACTCAATAAGTATTTATTAAACACCCACTATATGTTCTGTGCTAGTTATGATGGAGGTAGAAAAGAGTAAATCATATTTATACCCCTCAAGTTGTTTATAATGTTGTATATCTACAGATTGGAGTCCCTCATTCATTAAAAAATTTTTCATCGTGCAATTAGTGCCTGCCTGATTCAGGCTAAGGTTTAGTATAACGCTTGGACATAGTAGACATCAATAATTATCTGTTGAATATATGAAAAATGAGAATGAAGGATCTAGAAGTAGAAGACATTGTTCCTATCCTTAGGAGCCTGGGGAACAACTGACACTTATGACAGAGACTAGTGAAAATTTCAAAAATAGGTAGATAGTACTGGATCTCTAGTAAAAGTGACATTGGTGTCGGCAAATAAGACATAAGCCGGTCAGCGACAGTCCCAGCTTCTTTACTGGGATTGTCTTCCTAACCAGAGGCATACAGAGCTTAAGAGGAGTGGTGAAGGTTACTAGGTTGCTGCCCTTGTCCTTGAGGACATACCCTCTTGAGATTCTGGGGAACAAGCTGATCTGAAGAAGAGAGCAGCAGGAGTTATGTACACTCAAGAGCAGATAGTTGTTCCTAGGACAACTATCTAGGACAACTATCGTAGGACAGAGGTAGTTCTTCTTTAAGGATGTTTACATTGTGTAGAGTTTGTGAGGGAGAGAATATTAAAATAACATCACAGGAAATGAAATCGAAATCCTAATCCTAGTAAATCCCAGCAAGTTATTTTGTGGATATGGACAAACTGATACTAAAGTTTATATAGAGAGGCAGGAGACCCGGAACAGCCAGCTCAATACTGAAGGAAAAGAACAAAGACAATGGACAGCCCATTTCCAGGCTTACTCTGTTACCATATCTTATAATACCAGTTTCAGGTGTGCATTATAATGCTTAACACTTCCATACATTGCCCGGTGCTCATCACAACAAATGTGCTCCTTCATCCCCGTCACCTATCAAAGATGTGATTCTTGAAAGAATTGATAACCTGCGCTTCATTAAAATGAGAAACTGCTGCTTTGTGAAAGACAATGTCTAGACAATGAGAATACAAAACACAGACTGGCAGCAAATATTTGCAAAAAACAACATCTGATAAGGAATGGTTATCCAAAATATGAAGAGAACTCTTAAAATTCAGTGATAAGAAAAGGAACAATCTGATTAAAAAATGGGCAAAAGACATGAACAGACATCTCACTAAAGAAGAACACAGATAGTAAATAAACATACAAAAAGATGTTCAATATGATGTCATTAGAAAATTTCAAATTCAAATTGGGATCATGATCTGAGCCAAAGGCAGACACTTAATGGACTGAGCCATCAGGTGCCCCATGATAAGCATTTCTATTTAAAAATTATTATTATTTAAAAATTGTTTTCATTTTTCAGATAACTATTGCTATTGTACCCTAACTTTAGTCACATCTTATTTATTAAAGATAATAGGGGCAAAATCCTGGCTATCAATTGTTAAAGTGATTGATAAAGACTAATTTAACAGGTTGATAGCAGATATTTGGGAAATCTATTTGTCACATCATTCAAATTATAATAACTATCACCTGGAAGGATAGTCATTTGTTTTAACTAATGTAACATACAAATATTCTCACTTAAAATTATGGTGATAGAAAGAGTGAGATAGAAAGAGTGAGTTAAAAGAGTAGTAAGTTTTTCTTTTTTTAAAGATTTTATTTATTTGTTGGAGAGAAAGCTAGTGACAGAGAGAAATTGCAGGCTCGTGCGTGTGCATGAACGTGGGAGGGGAGGGGCAGAGGTAGAAGCAGATGCCCTGCTGAGTAGGGAACCCCATGCGGGGCTTGATCCCAGGACTCCAGAGTCATGATCTAAGCCAAAGGCAGATGATTAACTGACTGAGCCACCTAGGTGCCCCAAGAGTAAGCCTTTTTTTAAAAAAAGTTTTAATTTAAATTCCAGTTAACAAACAGTGTAATATTAAATTCAGGTGTACACTATAGTGACTCAGAACTTCCACACAGCTCCCAGTGCCCTCCTTAATCCCCATCACCTGTCTTACCCATCCCTCCCACCCCCACCCCCTCTGGTGACCAGTAGTGTGTTCTCTGTAGTACAGAGTCTGTTTCTTGGTTTTTCTTTCCCTCTCTTCCTCTTTTACAACCACCCCCCTCACCAGCTTATTTGTTTTGTTTCTTAAATTCCACATCTGAGTGAAATCATGTGTATTTGTCTTTTTCTGACTGACTTATTTCACCTAGCATTGTACTTTCTAGTTCTATCCACGTCATTGTAAATGGAAAGATTTCATTCTTTTTCATAGCTGAGAAGAATTCCATTGTATACATATACCACATCTTCTTTATTCATTTCAGCAATCAATGGATATTTGGGCTGATTCAATAGTTTGGCCACTGTAGACAATGCTGCTATAAACATCAGGGTGCATGTGTCCCCTTGAATTAGTATTTTTGTATTCTTTGGGTAAATACTAGTAGTGCAATCTCTGGGTTGTAGGGTAGCTCTAGTTTTAACTCTGTGAGGAACCTCCATACTGTTTTCCAGAGTGGCCACACCAGTTTGCATTCCCATCAACAGCACGCAAGGGTTCCCTTTTCCCCATCCTCGCTAACACGTTTCTTGTGTTGTTGATTTTAGCCATCCTGACAGGCGTGAGGCGATACCTTGTTGTGGATTTGATTTGCATATCCCTGATGATGAGTGATGTTGAGCATCTTATCGTATCTGTTGGCCATCTGCATGTCTATTCATGTCTCCTGCCCATTTTTAAATTGGGTTATTCATTTTTGGGGTGTTGTATTTTTAATTTTAATTGCTGCCTATTAGCACTCGGACTTTGCGCAAGTATATTTTTCAAACCTATCTGTATTTCAATGTTCTCTATAAGGGGCAATATGAAATTTCCCTTCCTTCTAGTTCAATTATGTTGCTGTCCATACCTGCACCCAATCCCCCAGTTTCAGCTTTATAGCTAAGTCTTCAATCACTACAGTGTCCCTGTGGTTCTCACCCAAACGCATGTGCTCTGAATATCTTCCTCTGTCCTCTCATGTGTGCTCAATTCTGCCCTTCTCTAAAGGCCAGCTTGGGTTTCAGATCCTCTGGCCAACTCAGATCTTGCTTCTTGGAATCCCAGTTCTTTTGGTCACAATCACATCTAGCAAGGAACATGAATTAGGCAATCTCTATAACTCACCTCGTAGCATAATCTGTAAGTATTTGCTGAGTTCTCCATATGTAGTCTATTAAGGTCTTATGATTTGCCTAGCACGGTGTTATTTGTTGCTGGGAAATTCTTCAAGAACTGTAATTGAAGCCTCATCTACTGTAGTCTTTGAGGGTGTAAAGGAGCTCAGTAGATTTCACTTATTTTGTTATTCTGTAAGATCAGGATGACCAGAGGGCCAGGTTATAAAGAAATGCTGTAAGCACTGGGCTTGTCATCAGTAGTACTGGGCTCAGTTTCTGCTTCTCATTAGCTGTGAAAACTGAAGAAATGAACTAGTTAATGTCTTCATGAGTACAGACGAGGAGGAATAAACTCACATGTGAACACTTGGTACCCTGGGCATATGATGTACACAGGGATAATTTTTATAAAAGAGCATTAAGTAGAGAATGGTTATTCCCAGAGACTCATCAGGTTTCAGGATACGGCACCAGGTTAGGCTTCTCCTGGCTTGATGATGGGCAGAGCTGGTGTCTTTGTTCTGACCATGCTGCTTCTTCTCTCATGGGTTTGCTCAGACCTCTGGGAATAGAAGCGCTTACCTTTCACCTTCCCCTGGCGTACTAATGCTCAGTCTTCCCTGAAACCCCTTTCATTTAAAAACTTATTTAAAAATTCTCATTTGAACATTTAGTGTCATATAAACAGCAAATTAACTCTTGCTTATTATCATGTTTGGAGGTGAAAAAAATTTTAAACATTTTGTTCAGCCATTCATTATCAAAGGGACGTCAAGCTAGGATATACATTCTAGACTTATGTGGGCCCCTCAAAGGAGTGTGAAAAGTTACTTTCGAATCCCTTTGCTGTGCTTTTGGTGATAAAATTTGTTTTTGCAGGAGAGAAGGTGGTCAATGGTCTTCCTATGATCTCTTCACAATTTTCTTCAGCCCCTCTAACCAGGTCTATAGGCACTCCACTTTCTCCAGAAAAAAGGGGGGGGGGGTCCTTCTGTGCTGTATGCTTAGCTACAGGAAGTTCCAGCTCCAGGATCCCAGGTCTCCTGACTTTCATTTTCTATTTGATCATGCAGTTGCCAGCATTACGATAGATAATCAAAGACGGGGTGTCTAAAGTTACCCTGTGAATCATACACAAACTTGAAATGATTGTACATCTCTGGATGATCCTATTCCTGGGAGCTTTGGGCCTTGAGCAGATAATCTGGGAGACAACAGGAGCCTTGAAATAGGCAGAAAGTCTCATTTCCAGGTCCAGCTTCCCAAGTAGTATGGATCTTATAAGGAATTTCAGTGTTTAAGATCTAAGTCTTCTTTTGAGTTGGTCAGGGCAAGGAAAAGTCTGGTGAAGAGTCTGACACTTTACAAATGACCTCACACTGGTCATCTGCAGACTATGCGTAACACACGAGTCCTGGTTTTGAGGGAGACGGTGCATGTGAAAAATCTAGATACACTCACGATGTTACTTTGCACAAAGGTGATTAAGGCTCGAACTGCCAGTTTCTTTTGAAAATAAGCTGATATTCTGTTTTCCAAAGAAGTATTGAAAAAGTCATAATGAAGAAAATGGAAACTTTATTGAATGTTCTTACACTTAATGCTATATTTTAGTGGTGTTTTTTGTAACAAAGTACTTGCTGGGGGGAGTGGGGAAGGTGCTATGACTTCAGTGTTTGAAGCCTCTAAAGGTTCTTAATCGGCTCCGTTTGCAGGAACATAAGCCGTAACAGTCCCCCCGGATTTGTCTCAAATTTACCCAGCCACAGTCCTCAGGGCTGTTGGAGAAGTGCTTATGGAACTGTTCAAAAATACATCCAGGAGCGCCTGGGTGGCTCAGTCAGTTAAGCATCTGCCTTCGGCTCAGGTCATGACCCCAAGGTCCTGGGATTGAGCCCGGGATCAGATTGGGCTCCCTGCTCAGCAGGGGGGTTGCTTCTCCCTCTCCCTCTGCCCCTCCCCCTGCTTGCTCACTTTCTCTCTGTCTCTCAAATAAATAAATAAATAAATAATCTTAAAAACAACAGCAACAACATAACCCAAACGCGCATTCACATCCAGCCCTATGATGAGGTAATTCTAGTTTCCACTGAGCGATCCGGCAACAAGCATTAGGGAAGCACATCCACTCCCCTGATCGTGGGGTCTTAAAACACTTTCTTTTGAATAAATGAGGGTTGGATGACGGTGGTGACAAAGCATGGTGACACCTAGACCCACGTCCCTTGCTTTGATCAGAATTCAGCAATTCCCAGCCCTACCAGTAGCCACAACTCTTAGGGCCAGGCAAGTGGCTTCCAGTGTGAGGTGAACTGTGTTCTGTTTTCAAAGACTTATTCTCTTGGCCACCCCTCCCCCACCCCCCCCACCCCCACGTAATAACTTTGCTGATGCTGATGTAAGGGCTTTGGGAAGTTAAAGAAATGGTACTGAAGGCGGTATGCAACAGACATCCTGCAGGGGTGGCTTTGGTTGTGGGTTTCCGAAGGAGCAGAGTCTCTGCTGTTTACCTTGGTGAAAAAGCGGAAGCAGTCCTCACAGGAGGCAGGAGCTGCAGGATAGACTCAGCATCTTCCCCGGGGCTTATCTGGTCTGATGTTACTCAAACCTGAACAGGAGGTAGACATATTTTATACAAAAAATTTTTTTCAGCTCCTCAGGGTAATTGATCATTTAGATGTTCTTAAAATATGTACAAACCTAAAACAAACATAACTATAAACTCGATTAAATAAATTAAAAACATCATTTTACTGCGTTAAATGATGTGGTCTGTTGAGACTAACCACTAGTGTGGAGGGTAAAGATTGAGTGGAGCCGTGTGGTCTCAGGGCCTGGTCCGTGTCTCATCTGGGTCTGTTATGTAAATGTAATTAATGTGCATGCAGAAAACGGCCTGTTGGTGTCTGTATGTTAAGCAGATTGCTAATAAGGGCCTCAAGGGTTTATCAGTTCAGGAAAATCAAATTTCATACTTAACCAAACTCTGTAAGCAGGAAATGGTCAAATGGCAGTTTTTATTTATTTAATAATTTATCTCAGAGAGAGAGAGAGAGCATGCAAGTGAGGGGGGAGGGCAGAGCAGAGAGAGAGAGGGACAAGCAGACTCCGCTGAGTGCAGAGCCTGATGTGGGGCTCCATCCTAGCACCCTGAGATCATGACCTGAGCTGAAATCAGCATCATGATCAGACGCTTAATTGACCAAGATACCGAGGTGTCTCCAAAAGACAGTTTTAATGAGGTATCATTTGGATAAGTTGTTAAATATTCTCTTCTCTTGAAGGTCAGATTAGCCTGGTGGTGATTTGAAATTGCTACAAAGAAGTATCTCTTGCAGTTGCTAATAAGATTAGAGACAGAAGCATTCTGCTTTGTGTATTTATGCCTCGGGTTTCTGCTTATAAATCGGTAGGTGTTGGTATGTAAGAAGAGTCCACATCACGCGTCTGCTGGCAGCATGAACTGGTGGCCATGGTCTATGGCCAGCAGACTGAACTGCCCCATGCCGTCGGGTGACTCTGCTGTCCCGCCGTGTCCTGTTTGTGGATTGGCTCTTGACTTGATGTGGCTCTCACTTGGCATTTGTACAGTCGTGAACACAAGTGAAAAGGCAGGCATTGAGATTGCACGACAGCGCTTGGCTCCCACCCATATTAGGAGTTTCAGACTGGGGCGCCTGGGTGGCTCAGTCAGTTAAAAATCTGTCATGATCCCAGGGTCCTGGGATTGAGCCCCACGTCGGGCTTCCCACTCAGCAGAGACCCTCCTTCTCTCTCTCTGCCGCTCTGACTGCTTGTGCACTCTCTGTCAAATAAACAAACAAAATCTTAAAAGAAGAAGGGTTTCCAACTATAGAATCATAGTTATAAAATTTCAGAAATTCTAGAAATTTTATAGGTGTCAAGAACACTTCTACACTCGAGGGTGTTGCTTTTAAACTGAATTCCGACTCCGCTGCTTCTGAGGAAAGACTTTCTGATCTCCCCGCTCTCTTCTAAATGTTTTCATAACTAAAAATAACAATCGTGATGAATTCAGAGTGATGTGTTTATTGTGCACCAAGATTTGGGTGTAGCCCTCTGGATACATAATCTCACCGAAGTCTTGTGAGAGTTGTGTGAGGCGGGTGTTTTTCTTGTTTTGTGTAGGCGGACACAGCACAAATCACACAGCGGTTTGCACACGGGTCTCCCTCATGGTCACACCTGACTTCTCCCCACTGCATAGTTGTTCTCCATGCGTGAAATTCCATTCTGCATCGGGAACTAACCTTGTGCTGGAAGCAGGCCCCACTGTTCTATAACGATCTCCTTAGAAGCCTGCCTTTTCTGCTGGCCAGTGAATCACTCACCTGAGTACAGTCAGGATCACCTGGAGGGATTAAAAAAAAAATTATTTATGTATTTATTTGTCAGAGAGAGAGAGAGAGAACGCAGAAGCAGGGGAAGCAGCAGGCAGAGAGAGAAGCAGGCTCCCTGTTGAGCAAGGAGCCCTAGGTGGGACTCAATCCCAGGACCCTGGGATCATGACTCAGCCTAAGGCAGACGCTTAACCCACTGAGCCACCCACCTGGAGGGATTTTTAAAAATGCAGCTCCCAGGCTCTACCACAGGCTTGACTGAATAAGGCATTTTCTGCACAGCGTCCAGGGACCCCGCATTTTTCTTTTAAATAGCCCCCCCCCCCCCCCCCCGCTGATTTTGTGGCAGGTGTTCCTCAGATGCACTCTGAGTAAAAGTATGTCTGACCGTGCTTGTCTTCTAACCCCCGCTGCAACCCCGGGACTTGCTCACTCAATGTTTGTTGAATAATTCAGAGAATGAATGAAGAAACGATTGTCCAGAGAAAATACGTTCTTGAGAAGAGCACCCTTCTAGCCAGACCTTTGGGAAAATGTAGAGATATGTGTGCAAATGTCACGTAATGTACTCAGGCTAGACGTCCCCCTGGAGGCCACACGTGAAGTGGCCTGCAAGAAGTGGCGGGAAGCACAGCTCTGTCTTCCAGAAGAAAGAACAAAAACTCGCCGGGACCTTCAGCATGGGATAGAATCTGTCTTCCTCCCTTTTAATAAAGCCAAGATCAATTGAACTAGAAAAACTTGAATGCCTGTGAAGCCTAGGAAGAGGTTCATGTCCCTAGTGTTTTATAGACGTGAAGTTTTCTGCTGGGCGTATGGTTCTGAGATCAGTGTGGATTGATCCCTTTATTCAGCAAGGGTGGTTTTGAACACTTAGTAAGTGCTTTGAATGTAATAAGGCATGGTCCTTTTTCTTCCCGAGTTTATGACCCATCAGAAGATTGAGGAAACAGTAAAGCCACATGAGTGCTTGAGGGGCTAGGGGCTCAGGGTCTTCAGGTGCAAGAACTCATGGAAGGGCTGGTATAGCCGGGACCCTGGAGCTGGGGGTTGCATGAGGCTGGTTAGTATCAGAGAGGCAGGAGGGGAAGAGCAGGCCAAGGGGGGCCTTGGCCGTCAGTCAGCTATGGACAGTTCAGTTAACAGCAAGCATGCACGCCTGGGGCTGTAGAAATTTGCACTGGGGAGCACAGAGACCTACCAGTGCACAGATGTGTTTTCTTACATTAAGGGTTGCTGATGTTGTGGAGTCTGGAACATTCTTTTTTTATCTTGAAGCAGGTGAACAGTTGTTTTAAGAAGATTCAT
Organism: Mustela lutreola; assembly: GCF_030435805.1. Lineage (NCBI taxonomy): Eukaryota > Metazoa > Chordata > Mammalia > Carnivora > Mustelidae > Mustela > Mustela lutreola. Next base: position 69,306,792 of record NC_081303.1, on the reverse strand, counting down.
ATGACCGTAGCCTGGAAGGTGTGTGGCAGGGGAGAAGGGGCTGAGTCAGGAGACTCATTAAAAGGCTGCTCTTGGTCATCCAGATGTGGTTGGGTTTGGGGACGTAGCGTGAGCAAGGGAAAGCCCGACTGGCTGTGGGAGATACTCAAAGGACACGAGGAGAGAGGATTGCTGGTAAGGGTGTTGGCAGAGCTGACATATCAGAGGACGCTGGGACAGTCTGCCATTTCGCTCTCCTTCTCTGCCTCCCGTTGCTTCCTTGCCTGGTTCCCGCACTGAGGACCTCTCAGTCCTGACACTTACTTCTACGTGGGACCTTCTCAGGAATCTGGCTAATTAGACAAAAGTGGCATCTCCCAAAATACAATCCTTGGAAACCTGTGGGTTTTTAAATAGACAACAGCAGGGGTACGGGCAAGGGCCAGAGTTCTGTGGTCAAACAAATTTGGGAAATATTCTTCGAGAATGACCCACGTTTCTTCCCTGCAGGACCTGCCAAGGTCTTTAATACGGTAATAAGCATTTTGGCTGTCCAAGAGAGGGGTAGCTTATAGCACTCCACAAACCTTTTGGACCATGGAACTCTTTTCTTCAAGAAGCGTCTTCAGGGGAGAGAGCTTCGTAACATACATTTGGAGAAATCAGAGACTAGAGAGCTTGTCTTTAGAGCAAGTCTTTTGAGGGACGCCTTGAGGGTGGCTCAGTTGGTTAAGCATCAGACTCCTGATTTCGGCTCAGACCATGACCTCAGGGTCCTGGGTTTAGGCTTCGTGCTCAGCCCAGAGTTTGTTGAAGATTCTATCTCTCCAAAAAAAACAAAAACAAAAACAAAAACTACTAAAAAAAAAAAGTAAGTCTTGAATCAAATTAAATTCACTTCCCATTCATTAAATAAAAAAAAATATTCTCTCTCTCCCTCTGCCCTCCCCCGACTCTCTCTCTCTCTCTCCTTCCCTCCCTCCTAATAAATAAGTAAATAAATAAGTAAATCTTTAAGACTAAGTCTCTTTCAAGGAAGGTTGGTGGTGACATGGAAAGAAAGGAGACTGGAATTTCGGTCTGGGTTCTACTATTAACTGCTTATCTGGTCACTGGACTTCCCTGGGTCTGTTTCCACAGAGGCTACACTAATACGGGTCTTTCAACTCCAGAAGTCCATGATCATGTGCACTATCAGAAGAACATCATTGGTGATTTTCTACTCTGTAATAACACTGGTGGCAGAGACAGTGGTGGAGAAAGTTGAGGGCAGAGGGGCCGTGACAACAAGATGAGTAAGATGTGGTTTGAACCCTGAGCTGATAATGTGGTCGGGCACAGTTACAGGGCTGGACTGATGTAGCAGAGATAAAAGAAGTTTCCAGTTTTTGCTCAGGCCTCCCTGAATCCAGCCGTGTCAGCTGGTGCACACAGAAGACCCAGTCGCCAAGGCAGTGCTAATTCCCAGTGGTCACTCAACCATCTAGTTGCAGTTTTGCAGCTGTGAGGCCTTAGATAAGTTACTTGGTCCTCTAGACCTGAAGGAGATGACTTCTTCATCTGTGAGGTAAGGGAGTTGGGTTAGATCAGAGGCTTCTGATGTTTTAGGAGGAGGAACTGTTTTGAGTCGTTCTGGTTCTTACCTGGGATGTTCATCTTCTTCCACCCACTCAAGGCAGATGGGTCCGGAGGTTTTGTCTTCATTTTTCTTCTCTCAGATCATTTTATCTGCCTTAGACTTCACTTACTGCTTTTATGTATTTGATGTTCAAATATGTGTCTCTAACCCCGAACTCTCTCTTGAATGCCAGGCTCTCTTCTGTGCTCAAGAGTTTACCTGTTTCCATCTTAAGAAAACAATCTTTTTTTTTTTTTTTACTGGGCAGGGGATGGGAAAGGTGGAGAGAGAGAGGGAGAGAATCTTAAGCAGACTCCACACCCAGCGCGGAGCCCGACGTGGGACTCTATCCCACAACCTTGAGATCATGACCTGATCTCACAGCCGAAATCAAGAGTCAGACACTTAACTGACTGAGACACCCAGGAGCCCCTTAAGGAACCCAATTCTTTATGTTCAGAACCAAACTCACCATCTTCCCTTACATACCAGTTTTCCCAGGGTTTGTTAATAATGACGTGTTCCTGGTCATGTGCAGGTTGGAAACCCACGCTTCTCTGATTCCTCCTTTCTTCCCTGCTGTAGCCAGTTACTGGTCAACCCTCAGTTCTCTCCGCATTATCATTTCTTTCTTTTCCCTTCCTGATGTCGTTATTCTAGATCAGGATCTGGTGGGTCCCTCTGCCCCTTGGCAGGATCCCCCTCTGCAGCATCCCCCATGCCAGGTTAAGCCTGTAGCTTAAGCCTGGAGTCTCTAGAGCTACCTGCCTCTCTTCCAAGGCTGACAAAATCTGATTTCTACTTCAAGAGGCAGCTGCGCGATGCCTCCTCACTCCTTCAGACCTTCCCTGAACACCCCACTGGCCACATTTCTCCTTTTAGCACCTTATTCTTGTCTACCTTATTACCCCCGAACCCTATATGTATATGTTTATATCCTTTATATCTTATGATATATGTTATATACCTTCTTGGAGGCCAAGAGACATGTTTCTTTAATCTGCACACCTGACATGCACTAGGAGCTAGAATTGTCTTTAGAGAAATTAATATTACATTATTTACCCATTATTCAAAATAATCGTCTGTAATTGAAGCCACCCATTCTTCTTAATAACAACCCTAATCAAACACTGATTAAATAAATAATCTCTAAATCCCAAACTAACTAAATCTTGGCTTTGGTGTCCTGCCATTCTTTCTTTTCTGTCTAGCATAGCGATGATTTTCTGAAGAATTTTGATTTTGATTACAGTCACGGTATTGGGTTAGTAAAATCATTAATTTACAGCTAAAGATAACGTATCTCTCTTGTGAGACCATTGCTAGGAGGCCCCCGGCTTTGCGGTTTCATTCCCCCCAGGGCTGCTTTCCTTTCTAGCTGAACATCACATGATGGTGCAGTTCAGTGCCTGGGCTTTGGAGTAGGACAGACCTGGTTCTGAATTCTGACTCTGACTTTGCTCGCTGTGCTGCCCTGGCAGTTACTCCTGGGCATGTTCAGGAGCAAACCTCCTGAAGAACCAGCCCAGTCCAGGACATAGGATCGGTCTCATGTTATTTCTGTTCATAGAACAACAAAGGAAGGAGGCTACCAACTGCCAAGCATTGAACACTTGCTATGTGGTCAGCAGAGCTTATAGATTATTACGATTACTCTTTTTTTTTTTAAGATTTTATTTATTTGAGAGAGAGAGAGAGAGGGTGTCTGAGTGAATGGTGGGGGGAGAGGGAGTGAGAATCTCAAGCAGATTTGGCCCTGAGTGTGGAGCTGAGGGGGGCCTGGTTGGGGAGGGACACAGGAAATGACTCGATCTCATGACCCTGAGATCATGACCTGAGCCACTGACTGAGCCACGAGGTGCCCCTAGTTAATTACAATTATTCTTAACAACTTCACGAGATAGGTATCATTACTTCCACTGCTAAGATTCTATAGCTAGTAAATCTCGGAGAGAGGCAGTGAACCCTCATTGGTCAGCATCATTTTGAGTATTCAAAACCTGCAGTGTAATGTGACCAGATTACCCCACCGAGGGGAGGGTTTCCTGCAGGTGAGGGGCATTCTGTTTCCACATCCGGCAAATTGTGACCCAAGAGGGTTAATCTCGGTTCACTTGGTCACAGGGAAATAGTTTTCAGGAATACTTTCTGGGGATGCTGGGACGCTGATCCTGCCTTCTGGCCTCACGATGACAGTGAATGTGTTTCCAGACAGGTTGTTTGCAAACATTCCTATAAAAATAGGCACAGAGATTGTTAACATAAGTCTTTCTGGTACAGTGAGGTAAGTCCCAAGCATAACACTGGGTGAGCCCCCAGTAGTATGGCAAAAAATTGGGTTATCTTCTCAAATTTTGAATACTTGGGCCACATGCCTTCTTAGGGAAACAGAAGCAGGAGGAAAGCTGTACTAATATGTGTGACATCTGTTCTTGCTCCGTGTGGCCCCTTTATTCCCATGAAGCCCTGTGTCCTTCCCTGAAGAAAGTGGCAAGTCCCACGCTGTTGAGCAGCCCGCCTTTGTACTGTGGTGCTGTGCGGACCTGGGTGGTGTTATATCCCACCAGGATATCCGTAAGGATAGGACAAGGAGGACAAGATATCCGCAGAAATGACGTAACCACACGCTCAAATGCAACGCCGCCCAACACGTGTGACAGAAAACCTGAGGAGAATGTATAGAGTGCTCATACGTGATTGTTAAAAATTGATACAAACTCTACATCCCTATGTTTTCATTTATGTGCAGAAGGTTCTAGAAGACTGCTCAGGTAACTGATAACTTGCGGTGTCAAAGGAAGACAGCGATATTGCATAGAATGGTGGGTCCAGGGCTCAGGATATCCCAGGGGATCAAGAAGAACAAGACCATTTTCACAATAATCCTAAAATGTTTTGCTTGGTTTTTTTGTTTTTGTTTTTGTTTGTTTGTTTGTTTGTTTTTTACTCTCAGTCTCCCACGATTACATGGTGGAGTTTTTGAGAGGTTAAGTGATAGGTGATATTGCAACAGACCGAATTCAGAAGCAGATGCAAGAATCTGTGTTGGATCAAGCCAGATACCAAAGGGATTCTTTAAAATGTGAAATAATGCCACTCTTCTCATTATTTTTTGAAAATAGCTATTTTTATTAAAATATCATGATTTAAGCTGACACATAATCATCACAATAATTTAATAATAATGTGTAAGAAATTAAACATGAATTATAAAATTTTATAATTATTTTAAATAAATACTAAACTTAAATTCTGCTTTAGTTTCTTTTTTTAAAAAGATTTTATTTATTTATTTGACAGAGAGAGAGATCACAAGTAGGCAGAGAGGCAGGCAGATAGCAGGAGAGGGGGAAGCAGGCTCCCCGCTGAGTAGAGAACCCAATGCAGGGCTCAATCCCAGGACCCCGAGATCATGACCTGAGCCGAAGGCAGAGGCTTAACCCACTGAGCCACCCAGTGCCCCTCTGTATTAGTTTCTAAACTGATAAATATCAGCAGGTATAAGAACCCTCAGAAACAAAATGTCTTGGAGATCCTTTTGGTACCCTGGGCACTTGGGGGGGTTTCTGTTTGTTAGTCACATGCCCTAATGTCAAGTAGGAAAGAAAATGTGAAGGAAGCAAACATCTGTAACATGATACTGCTTTCCCTTTCTTCCTCCCCCATAAAGGGATATCTACAAGTGGTCTGGAGTTCCATGCTCTAGAAAGTTCCAAGGCTTGTGGCTTGCAGCGAGGACGCTGTGACAGTTGAAGAGACGCAGAGGCCAGCTGTCGTGGAGGATCCTGCTGTCGGAGAATGTTCTGCACCCATGGATGTAAGTAGGGCCCGTTGCTGAAGCTGTCACCCCATGAGCCGGGGGGGGGGGGCGGTGACGACAGGACCTGTACCCTGAAGCCGTTCACTCACCTGGCTGGTGTCACAGGGACCATCAAGCGCACGCGTTCTGTGCTGAGAGCTGGTATCGGAGGAGATCGTGTGTTTGACTGTAGGGAAAGCCGATGTTGAACGTCAGCTCACACTTGACTGAGCCTGGTCAGGGGCCGATCCCGCGGTGTCCTGGCTCAGGGCTTCCTCCCTGACTCTGAGTGGCCCAGGCTATCTCGACCTTCCCTGTCCCTACAGAACCCACTGGAATCTCAGGGTTCCCACATTGATCTGGATCTGTCCTAATCTCATTCGTTTATTTATTTATTTAAGTTGCCTTCTTGCAATAATTTGAGGTGGCTTAGAGAAAAATCATAATTCACAGTACTACTGAAACCAGGGTCCTTGTAGCTGAGTGTCGTGATAAGGTTTGGAGGACTTACCCGTACCAGAGAACCGAGCTGGAGGTTCTCACTTAGTCCCGGGCCTCCAGGTAGTAAGAAGCGCGTGGTGCATCTCAGCGTCTGCAGGTTAGCCAGGAAGCGTTTGCCCGTGTCGAGGTGCTCTGCTCTGGGTGCATTTTGGTCTCGAGGGGACTTTCGGTTCATCCTTCAGCAGACTCAGATCCCGCTAACGAGTCTAGAATGGTAGTCATGCACCTGTCTGCCTGGGGCTTGCAGAAGGCAGAAACCGTGTGTCCTTCATGCCTGTAGAGCCGGCTTCCAGCTCGGGTCTGACGGGCACCAGGTGACCCGGGGGAGCCCGCGGATTTGACCGAGACTAGCTCTCCTCATGGCTTCGACTTTCCTCACTGCTTCGTCGAACTTGCGAAGGAATGGGCGGCGGAGCGAGTAACGTGGCCCCTGCGTCCTGGGGAGGGTCGCCGCCTCCCAGAGATCTCCTCTCCGGGCCGGGATGCTCAGCGGGTCGTACGCGCCGCCGGTTGGTTGTCTGCGCATTTCTCCTTCACCTCCTTGTGGTGATAAAGCACCCTGGGTCCCTTTCTTCCCGCAGCTTGCCTTGGAACGAATTTATTTCCCTCCTCCCTCGCTCGCTTCCTTCCAGTCGGCTCCCAAGAGACTCCTGATACTGGAGACTGGACAGGTCTTAACCAGGCCCCTCACGGGGCGCCGTTACCAGTGAATAATTCAGGGCTACGCTTAACCACCAACCAGAAGCTGCTGCAGATTTTCTCTATTACACGAGATTCCTCCAACATGATTTCTCTGTGGCTCCCACTGCTTTATTTTCCAGAAATGGTCCCTGCAGACCTCTCTTCCCCCGCCACCCAAGCCAGAGTGACTATGTCCAGAAATCAGTATTTCAGCACCCCGGGCGTGTGCCGCATATCGATGGCCTTGTCCTGTGAAGCCTCCTCGGCGCCTCTCCCTGCCTCCACGGTCCCCCCGAGAGCTCCCTCAGGCACTTCTGCCCCCAGGGAAGATGCCTTCTGCTCTCTCCTGGTTGCCAGTCCGGGCTTCCTCCTCTTCGGAGAATGACCCCACTATTTCCTTCTGTTCAGAGACTCGTCTCCATTTCCTGTGTCTCCTCTTCATAGGAGGACCAAGCTATTTAGCATCTGAACGGGAAGCCACGTGAGGGAAGGGGGTATTAAGAACAGACGTTCTGGCACGCGGGGCTCACCGGATTGCGGGGTCCCCTGCTTCTCAGAGCTCCGGCTTCACTCACCGATACTGAGAGCAGAGGCTACCGAGGGCCTTTGGAGAGAGATGCTGCCGGTTCTGTTTGGTTGTTGGTTTGCCCCCCGCCCCAACCCCAACCCCAACCTCTGGTGTAGATTCCACTCAGGGGAGAGCTTGTCCCCTCTGGGAGGTTAGAGCTCCCAGGGACACTGTCACGCTTGTCCCCGAACGGGTAGTCTGTGGGCGAGCCGGCAGAGCCGAGGGCCTGTCTTCTCGGCCTTTTCTTTCCTCTTCGACCCCCCTCTGCCCTCCCCCTGCTGTTCCTCTGTGGGTCTTCCCTTTCCCACTCCGCCGCCCACCTGCCTCTCCCTCGTGCCTCCTTCCTCTCGGCTTTGCTCGCTCTTCTCCTGTCCACTTGTCATTCACACTGTCTTCCTTTCCCTCTCTCTCCCCAGATGGCTCTTCCAGAGGCACTGGAGTGCGGCTGCCAACGTTAGCTTCTCCTTTAAAGGAAAAGTTTGTATTTCCAACTGGAATTTGACTGTCCTTCATGAGCGAGACGCTGTCTTTTTCCCGTTCCCATTGCCTAGGCCTGGTCTGTTTCACAGGAGTATCTCGGATGGGAGGTCGGGCTGTCCTGTGTCCTGGAGGACAAGTGTCTTGGGGACGGCACAGCCTGGGTGTTGGAGGTGGGGGTGGCGGTGGGGAGGGGTGGCATTTGGAGCTGTGACCAGAACACCCGTGGTCGAACGCAGAGTGTGTTACGGTGGAGATGACTGAGGCGCTGAGACCACATGGCTGCCTAGGCCTCGAGGTCTGAGACTTTGGAACATGGCGGTGCCAGGATTATTTTAGAAAAGGCAAGATCAGGGTCAGAGTCTAACTAATGAGAGAGCCACGGCTAGTGTGCCACGCAGGAGAGGATACACCAGTTAGAAACCGAGGAACCAAGCCTGCCTAGGGGAAGGGAGGTCAGGGGAGCCAGAGGCTGGCTTAGATGTTTCTGGATGAACTGGGCTCCAGCAACATTCTGAAAAGAGAACCATGCTCAGTGTGGAGGTGGCGGGGGGGGGGGGGGGGGGCGGGCAGGAAGGGAGGCGCCCCGGAGGTGGTCTGGTGATGAGTGGTGATGGAGGAGACGAGCACTTGTGGCTGGGTGGTCCTCCACTGTGGGGGGGGGGGTGAGGCTGGGGCCCAGCCTGGGGGCCCGGGCAGCAGTGCAGTATGCAGAGGGGGTGAGATGGGGTCGGTCATTATTGGTGGAGCTGACCTCAGCAGCAAAGCCACAGAGTGACCAGTGAACGAGGGCTGCCCTGGACGCAGGGTCAGGGCTTGGGGGGAGGGAGCAAGGGCAATCTACGGGGGCAGCGGGTTGAGGACGGGTGGAAGAGAGAGCTGGAAAGGAAGGCGGCTGCCAGATTGGGGAGAGCTCTGACCGCTGGCTGGGCTGTGACATCTGGACGCCGTCTCAGCGTGGGCCTGGTCCGTGCCCCTCTTGCCGAGTGTGAGTGCAGCTCTGAAGCAGGTTTAAGGGGGAACTAGTCAGGGCTCTAAAAATAGACATGCATGAAACCCTCAGAGCCAGCGTTTTCTATGGTGTCAGCCTCTTGTTTTTGCTTTGATCTTCATAGTTTATAAGACTGGATTGAAGGGTCAGCCACAGACCACATCACCCAACCTAGGGCTGCTAGCAAGAATCTTATTTCCATTGTTTCAAGGTTCATTGCCTTCTAATTTCTCATATTATGTTAATGACCTTAGCCTGAGACTGTGGGCTGCAGGAATGATGTTAAGTTTCCCAACAGGCAGCATTTGCTGAATTTCCTTCTGCACTTGAACCTACTCAAAATTCCTGCTTCGTGATATGCGGAGCCCCTGGTTCCTCCTTCTGTGGTGGATGAGAGGGGTGGCGTGACCCTTCTAGACATTCAAGCGTTGGTCAGGATTTTCTCGCTGATGTCTCCTTGTCTTAGAAATTCCTATGACCTCCTATACTGATTTTTTTCAATGTGTATGAGCTCCCCTCTCTCACTTTCCACACTCCTCCACCGCCCCCCTTGATAAAGAGATTGTAAGAACCTCTTAGCCAAGGTCTGAGTTTCCATGAGGAATTTTTGCGTTTATTTACCAACCAGCCTAGTACAACACATGCATTCTCTGTTTGGGAGTAGAGAAACTGGGTAGGTGGGGGTGAGGTGGGAGCAGGACCCACCTGCTCCCCTGTTTCACCCTGGAACTGGGTTTTGTGGAGGATATTCCCAAAGAGATCTTGCTTAATTGAAGCGCCACCCATGGACCACCTCCATGTCATCAGGAGCTGTCAGAAGTACAGAGTCTCAGGCCTCAGAACTCAGAGTCTGTAATTTGACTGGTGTTTGAGACACGCTGGTCTCCAGATTAATGGATACAGACCACCTGGGGATCATGTTAAAAAATGCCATTTCTGAAATTATTTGAGGTTACTTAGGTAATGGTAGAACAAGGAGGTCTCAAAGTTTTCTTGTACCAAAGCAGCAACTTCCTTTCTAAGGGTGTCAGTGAATATCATTCTTCCTCACACTGACACTCCTGCACAGAACAGTTTATGTCAGGGGTTCGCAGACTATAGCCTGTGGTCCAAATGTAGCCTGCTGCTTATTTTTGTCAATAAAGTTTTATTAGCACAAAGCGCTGCTCATGTATTTACACATTGCCTGTGGCTTCTTTTGAGTCATACAGCCCAAGTCGAATAGTTCTGACAGAGACCTTTTGGCCCACAAAGCCTAAAATATTGACTTTCTGGGCCTTTACAGGAAAAAAAAAAAAAAAAAGGAGAAGAAGAAGTTACTGGTGCTGGCTTATGCGATGAACCCAAAATATTTCCTTGAAGTAAAGGAAATAGCTATCATCATTTGCCCCAGCTCCAAAATTTGCAAGCCCTTAATCCATCATGGAGAGCCAGAATCATAAAATGTAATTCCCAGGTGGGCAATGAAGTATCTCGAGTCCCAAATCGATCCAGATAATGGTACCAAAGAGTCTGTGACTTGCCAAGACCCCTTTCATAACAACCTCCTTAAAAAAATGATTTTGTTGAACTGACTCCTTCCTCCACAAATTGATTCCATTAATTGTTCAAAGTAAGCTTGACTTTCCTCAGGAAGTAGGAGGAGCCTAGAGGACATTCTGAGTCGATGTGTTTGGGACCAAGGAATCAAAGAGTATGGAAAGGATTGGGTAGAACCTCCTGAAACAGTGGCCTCAGCCCAGCTCCACCTCTGGGCTGTTCCCTGGGCAGCCAGACTCAGACGGTGTGGGCTTAGAGTCCGTCTTTAAATTCTCTGGGAGAATCCCACCACCTGTCTCTTATTTGGGGTTTTTGAATTGTGAAATGATGGCACACTCCAGCTCTAAGCTTGCTGCGTGCATACGCCAAGCCTACAGAGACAGGAGGCAGAGGCTTGGGCCGGGGAACAGGAAGTATGGAAAAGGTTTGCTGGTGGAGGGCATCTGCTCTGCAAACCCAGAGGAGCAGGGAGGTGTGGGCGGACAGAGGCAATCCGTGGGATGGCTGGAGGATGTGGGCCCCCTGCTCTGATCTTTAAGTCTCAGAAATCCTGGCTCTCCTCCTGCCAGAGCAGAATTTCAGGGGAGGTGGGTGTAGGAGAATTACGATCTTTTTCCTTGTCCAGAGAGACCTGGGGCAGGCGTGGTTTAGTACAGGCTTCTGTGGGAGGGGTGGGGGAGAGGCTCTTGGCTATAGTTCTGGGTGCTTTAGGCTTACCAAGTTTCTCTTCCCCTTGTCTGCATTGCCTGGGACACCAGCAGGGTTTTTCTGAGGAAGTGGAGTGGATGAAAAATAGGGAGTCCCCCCCCATTAATTCCGGACTATCTTAGCTTGAGTCAGTTCCATAAGGTCGTAGGAGCGAATTAGCCCCTCCTATGCTGACAGGGGGGCTCTGCCCTGTTGCAGGAATTCCCTGAGGTTCATCAGCTGATTAGCTCAGCTGGTCGGAACGTGGGGGGTTTCAAAGCCAAAGTTACTATTAGGGCATTTCTTCTTTCATTCAGTGACCATCCACTGAAAGCCTACCAGGTAACAAGATGGCGGGAACGTGGGCTGGAGAGTCAGACGAACCTGGGTTCAAATTCTAGTTGCCCCACTATGAAACGACTGCTCCTCACTCATGTTCCAGTTGGCAGGTTTCCCTCATTCTCAAGCTACTTCTCCTGTACCTCCCTGAATCTGCATTTGGGCTGGATGATCCCTTCTCATGGCATTGGCTGCAATGCCTGCACGGTCTGGCCATACACCATATTATGTGGCAATGATCTGTTTCGGGTCAGTCTCCCCCCCACCCACTGGTTATAAAGTCATCAATGGTGGGGTATTATACCCATGGGTATTATGGTCGTTCTGAAATCTGCATCAGTTGGGGTTCGGTAGAAGACAAGCACAGGAGAATCATGAAAATACGTGGGGGTATCCTAGTCCACTTTTCTGGAAGTGAATGGTTGAGCTGGAGGTGGCTCTGGAGACCCAGGCTTGGGAGGCACAGTTTGGGTAAACGAGTTGGCAGTGGACAGGAAGCTCTGTCTCCCTCACTATGTTCCATGCTCATGACAGTGGGGGCACGTCTGATTAGTTTTTGTGCCCTTTATTCTTAAGCACAAGTGAGGAAGTGAATAAATAGATAAGTAGATTTTGATCCGCACTACAAGTCCAAGATCTGCCCTCAAATCTCCCCATTATTCCCAGGCTCCTGTGGGGCTCAGTCAGTGAAGTGTCTGCCTTTGGCTCAGGTCGTGATCCCAGAGTCCTGGGATCAAATCTCACATCAGGCTCCCTGCTCAACGGAAAATCTGCTTCTCCATCTCCCACTGCCCTACCCCCACCGTGCTCTCTTTCTCCCTCAAATAAATAAAATCTTAAAAAACAAAAAAACCAACAAAAAACAAACCTCCCCATATTCCTGACATGGATCTCTCTTGTCTTCAGAGCCTGGATAGTGGAACCATTGTACAAAGAGCATAGATCTGGGGAGAAGAGAGCAAGTTAGTCAGAAACATGTCAAGTGTGAGCCCTTCCTGTCGCACAGGCAAGACTGGAGAACTGGAGGGAGATGGGGACCAGAGCCCTGTGACTTCTCATGTGTCTGTGTTAGCTCCCTGAGCTAGACACAGAGCTCATGGTAGAGCCCCTGTGGTGCTTAATGGCCCCGTGAAAGGGCCCATGGTACATGTTTATTGATCCATTCCAAAATAGTGGACTTCCCATGTAAGTAACAGAGATCTGCTGTGGAGCCTCGAGCAGGGCTGTAAGACGATACGAAGTTTGCTCCAGGAAGGCCTGGTTTTGCTGTGGTCTACGAGGAGGACTGTAAGGGGAATGAGGCGGGCGTGGGGGAGCTCGTTCGGGGGCCAGCACAGGGGCAGCTGGGGCGTGAAGGCGTCTGAGCAGAGCCGTGCCGAGCGGAAGACAGAAGAGGGGGTTTTGACTGCATGAGAGCCTGGTGGCTTTGCTCGCCCCACGGCATTAGCTCTAGAGAAGTCTTCCTTGCTCTGGGAGGAGCAGGGACCGGCCTTGTGTGGCTTTGGAACAAAAGCGGACGACTGCATCCAAGGGAAGATAATGAGAAACACACAGGCCGGGAAGATCAGGAAAGCACCATCCATCTTTTCATTGCAAACTGTACTTTCCAAAGCGCTGGGCAAGGGTGCCGACGCCTCTGTGTGTGGACTTGGGCCCTTTACTAGGAAATTCAAGACGGAATCATCCCCCTTAATCAACCCAGAACAGACAACATCCCAGAATCTGAGAGGCTGGGAGGAGAGGATGGGGTAGGTAGTGAGGAAGTCTTCTTCCTGGAGAAGACAGGAGAAAGCCCATGTGGTCCAGGGTGCGTGGACATTAAATTCCGGGGAAGCTGTATCCTCCCCCACCCCACCACGGTCTAATTTTATGGGGTATTTTTTTCTTCTTCAAATATGAAATACTTTTGTAATTAAAGACAAGCCATCCAAACAAAGAAACTGCTTTCATTCAACAAAAACTCTAGTTTTTTTAGTTATTTGTTGTATGTATTAAGAACCCCTCCACCCCCGAATTATAAATCAATATGACGAGGTGTGTGAATGACCTTAAAAACCGTCCATACTATTGACTGTAGGAATTTCACTTTTGTGAGTTTACTCCAAGGAAGTACTCTGAAGGGGACAAACACTACCCACAACAACTTAGCGTTTAGGGAGGAGAAAGGAAAGACCTGAATGGCTCCTGGAGGGTGTGGTTAAGGACACAGATCATATGCCTGTAAAATGGTGGTTTTGAGACTCTTTGATGACATTAAAAGGTATTTATGGTTTTATATTAAGTGAAATTCGAAATTATAAAGTTATGGGGCTTCTGGGTGACTCAGTCGCTGAAACATCTGCCTTCGGCTCAGATCATGGTCTTGGGGTCCTGGGATCGAGCCCACCATCGGGCTCCTTGCTCAATGGGGAGTCAGCTTCTCCCTCTCCCTCTGCCCCTCCCCCGGCTCGGGCCGTCTCTCGCTCTCTCTCTGTGTCAAATAAATAAATAAAATCTTAAAAAAATAAGTTCTAAAGTTATATAGTTATATAGTGGTATTTAATATAAATATTAATTATTAAATTTAAAAAATTAAATTTAAAAATATTAAATATTTTTTAGTTCCTTGGATATTATTTTTTATATTATATTTTGTTCCTTGGATTTTACATACTAAAAAATATTAAATATTTTTTAGTATGCAAAATCCAAAGAACAAAATCTCTGATGAAAAGTCATGAAATCAGAACATTGACGGGGTTTGATTTTTGGTGAGGAGACTGTGGGAGCCATTTTGGTTCTTCATCACGTTGGAAGTTCACAAATGGGCATGCGTGGCTTTTATATTAGAAAAGAAAAGACATTGTGTAATTTTTTTTTGTAAAAAAGTACTGTTATAAAGGAGTATTTGTAGCTTTCAGAGAGAAAATATGAGAAATCTCGGTGAGCTTTTTCCTTCCTGGAACTCTGAAGGTCTTGCGTCTCCCCCAGTCAGATGTCCTCACACGTTGCTGGGGACGAAAAGCAGTGTGCCGTCTGAGCTCTGCTCCAGCGCACATGTAGTTCCCTGTCTTCTACATGGACAAAGGACCCAAACCCGTGGGTCTCGTATTGAACGCCTTTCAGAAGCAAATCCCAACCAATCTCTCCTCCTTCTCTTCCCCTCAGTTCCCTACGTGTATTTTCTCCTCAAGTCAGAGTCCTGTTCCCTGCCTCAGACTTGCTATTTCTTGTACGTGTCGCAGCTTCCTGTTTCAGAATGCCTGCTCTTCCTGGGGACAGCACGTTCAGGGAGCGAGGCCAGGGGATGGGTCGTGCTACGTGGTCTTGGCAGCCATGTCCCTCTCTGGTTCTCAAACGGCTCACCTCTGACATGCAGAAGGTAACAGATGGTGGCCAAGTGTCCTTGCAGCTTCAAAGCTGGGGGAGCCGTGTTCCTTCAGAGTCTTAGCTGGGCTTACTCCTCTGTCCCTTGCCCCACATGCACCTGCTGCCTTAAGTGTCCCTCCCTCCCCTCCTGTCCACCTGTCCGAGTCGGTGCTTCCTAGCTCCCGTTCCTTTTCCTTCATGATGTGTCCCTCAAGGTTCCAGTGACGATGACTGCATGTGTCCGTCCTTTGGCTACTCATGCATACCGCCTCTTGCCAAATTCATGGCTCATGCTGAGGATACAACAGATACTCCCATCTGAATAAGAATTCAACTCCACGGGGGAAAAAAAAAACAAATTGCGTGAACTTTTGAGAGGAAGGTGCACACTTCCCTACACCCTTTGTTTCTGGTCCAGACAGAGCCCAGCCTGTGATCCCCACAGAATTCAGGGGAGAGGGGCAGTTAGACTTTTAACAGTATTCCCCCAAATCCTAAGAACAATCACACAAGGGCCCACAGCAAGTCTGTGCTTATTTTGAGTCAGAAGAATTATTTTCTTCTTTGGCCAGCATACAAATGTGAACTTCACAGCTCCGTTCTGCCAACCACGGGTTTGACCTCCTGTCCCCGTGTGGCCCCCACCATGACCACGGGCCCTCCCTTCCTTCGGATTTCTGTAAATGCCTTACTCCCCTCCTTTCTCTCCATACCCATACCCACTCACGCCAGGCAAAATGAAGAGGGGGGTTGGGCAGACTGAGGTGTACCAAAACGCACAGGGCATCTTTGCCACGTTCCACTCACGAAGAAGGGGCTCAGAGTCATCCTCTGACTCAGCCTCATTAAGAGTAGCCAGAGCGGCTGGGCCGTCCCCAGTTCTTACTGTCTCTGCCCATAGAGCATTCTGTTTCCTTCTGTTTCTTATTAACAGCACAAGAGACTGTGAGCTGCTTAAGGGCAGAAATCTTGCCTTATTCATCTTTGCAGCTCTTTCTAGAGCCAAGTATGGTGCTAAACACAGGACAGGCCTTAGTATTAGTGGACTGAACGAATGAGCATAGGAAGGACAGACATACTCTAATGGCACAGGCCAGTGTGAACTATGGACAGCCGAATGGACCATGGGTCCTTGCTCTGACTTAGTGGTTCTGGAACCCTGGGCACGTCTTTTTAGTACCGTGGGATTAGCTCCCCACCGCTGTTGAAAAAGTAAGTGTGTGTGTGTGTGTGTGTGTGTGTGTGTGTGTGTGAGAAGCGGCAAATGATTAAAAAGTTTACCTTAAGGAGAGTGCACATAAAATCACCCGGCACAGGGTTGCAGTTGAAGAGGGGATTTATATAACACTGCTTTCCCTAAATATTCATAAAATTAAAAAAACCTGAAAATCACTGCATGAAAATCACCCATAATCCCAACATTTAAAAATGATATAAAATGAGAAGTAAAATTACCCTCCTGGCCATCTCTTTTAACTCTCCAGAGACAACTGCTTTCTTTAAGACCTAAGGGCTTGATGTTTATTCCTCCTGATGTGTTTCCAAAGTTGCACAGGCCTACGTATGTGCACACACACCCACATTTTCCAAAGGGAGCCAGTCGCGTCTATCTGTCCATCAATTATCTACCTATCTACACACCTATCTACCATCTCTGAGTCGATTATTTTTTGAATGTTTACAGAATTATCCATCATGGCATATCCTGTAATGCACCCTAGTCCCACAGTTCCAGGGTTTTCTGATTACAGACAGCACCGCCTCTCACATACGCATTGGTAAGCTTTCGCACAGCTCTTACTTCAGCCACACCAAACGCCTCACCATCTACCATTGTCCCGACTCATAACCACCATGACAAGGAAGGACGGATATTGTTAGCCCATTTTACAGCTGGAGAAACAGAGGGTGTGAGGGAACAAGTGCTTTGCTGGAGACCCACAGCAGGACCGCGACGGAGCTGGGGTTTGCCAGTGCTTACATTCTGGTGCCCAGCCCACTTAGCGCGGTAGCCAAGTGCGATATGGAGCTTAAATAAGACACTGGACTGAGGGGCGCCCGCGGAGTGCATTCGGTTAAGCGTCTACCTCTTGGTTTTGGCTCAGTTTGTGATCTTGGGGTCATGGCATGGAGCCCCCCCACTGAGCCCTGTGTGGAGCCCCATGATGGGGTCTGTGCTCCGCAGGGCATCTGCTGGAGAGATTCTCTCTCTCTCCCTCTCCCACTTGCGCTTGCGTGCTCTCTCTCTCAAAAAAAAAAAAAAAAAAAAAAAGAGTGGATCATAAGCAGGCAGCTGTATTATTGTATTTAGAAAAACCCCAGAAGGATACAAAAAAGAAAAACAATTCTACAAAAAACTCAAGGCCAAACACATTTAAAAGCCGTTGTATGGAAGAAATGCACCAGGAACTAGGGAAGGGCGGCCCAAAGGTGAGTCATTTTGATCTAGCTGCCACCTCTTTCAAAGGCGGAGGCTGGCTCAGGCGGCGTGAGTGTGGCAGGAGAATTACCAAGGCCACCGCAACCGTCCCAACCGTGACACGGACTCCCCCAGGCCATCACAGGGCAGCGTCTGGTAGGGGCCTGTCGGCATCGGGTTAAGAGTGGCCTTAACTGACATCTTCCTCAATTATCTGCAGGAAATCATCAACTTTTGGTAAAATATGAAAAGAAATAAAAATAACAACAGGTGCCACTTGGGGCAGAGTCTCTGGAGACCAGGAGTTACTGCACAGGCATCGGAGAGGGCCTGGCCGGAAGGAGAGCAATTCGGCCTGGAAAGATGCGGACTAATGAAGAGAGCGCAGAAAGTCTGAGAGAAACAGGGCCAGGCCTGGGCTGAGACAGGGAGGCACATGCCTCCAGTGGAAACTGTACAGGGACACCCAAAGACCCAGTAATCAAGATCAATAAAACTCTTTCTGGGTGGCTCAGTCGGTTCAGTGACTGCCTTCAGCTCAGGTCATGATCCCAGGGTCCTGGGATCGAGCCCCATGTTGGGCTCTCTGCTCAGCAGGGAATCTGCTTTCCCCTTTCCCCCACCCTACCCCCTGCTTGAGAACTCTCTCTCAAATGCATAAATACAATCTTTTTTTAAAAGATGAATAAAACTCTAATGTAATATTAAAATAGTCAACTTGGCAAACTATACCCCATGGGCTGGTGGCCCATTTATAAAAAACAGTTTTGTTGGAAAGCCACTGGAAGTGAACCCAGGACAGCAAGGGGACTCCAGGCTGTTTCTGACCTGTGGAAACCCAGGTTGAACATGAGACTGCTGGTGACACATCAGACCTTACTTCGTCTGTGATTTATGGGGCAGATCCTTCCAATGAAGAAGAGTGAATGGATTTTAGTATTTTTATTACTTACCTAGGGTCACCTTCACAAATTCTCACAAACTGGCTGGCTCAAGACAAGAGAAACGCACTGTCTCACCGTTCTGGAGACTGGAAGGCCCAAATCACTATGTTGGCAGGGTCAGACTCCCTTGCAAGTTTCCAGGAAGCATCCTTCCTCACCTGTTCTCCCTCCAGGGGCTCCTGTGGTCATTCCAACCCCTGCTTCTCTTGTCCCGGAGCTTTCTTCCCTGTGTGTGTGTCTCTGGGTCTCTGTGTCCCTGAAGGCAGGGAGTCAGATGCTGTGGGAATATCTCCTGACAAAGCTGGAGGTCTGGCACTGGCGTCACGAGGCGGCAGCTCCCCACCTGTCTTTGTTCTACTCTCTTTCATCTCCGCCATCTAGAACAGCAAACACTCCAGTAGTTACTGACTGGATGCATGCTTCCAGGGGCCGTCCTGTGTTGTCTCATTCAGGGTCCAACCAGAGAAGCAGAACCGGCAGGAGATATAGGTCAAGAGGGTGATCACGAGGACTTGGCATAGGCGACCACGGGGGCTGTGTCGGCAAGTCCCCAGCCCTCAGGGTCACTGGAGATGGCAACCTGGGGGTCTTGGGGATGGGCCAAAGCTGTTGTCCCCAGTGGAACTTCTGCAGGGGAGTCTCAGCTCGCTTTTGTGGCCTTCAATGGATGGAGTTGGTTCCGTCCAGATTATCCAGGATAGTCTCTTCTGTAGAGTCAACGGAGTATGGGTTGTAGTCCCACCTACAAAACCCGTTCCCAGGAACACCCGGATTAGGGTTTGAATGGCTGGGGACTAGCGCCTTGCCAAGCTGACAGATCAAAGACTACGGCCCCCATGATTAAAGAAACTGCCGCCCCGCTAGTGTCCTCCTGGGCATTGACCATGACGCTAATATCAGCCCCAACTCTTTTGATGATACTGACTGAACTCAGCTCTGCAGCCAACCCCGAGCTGCATCTGTCGGCTGATGATACTTGAGGGCTCAGGCCGTGTGGAAGGGCAAGTGTCTCCTCTTGGATTTGCCAGAAGCAAGTGGTTATGTTAGCTGAGGAGCTGGAACATTCATTTCATAGATTTGACTCTGGTACAAGTTCTGTGGGACCAGAGGCTGGGGTGATGCTTTTCCCCTTTGGCCCTGGTAAACATCCTATGCTTGTTACGCTGGTTGGTATGCTGGATTTGATGTTTTCTTCTCGAGCCAGGAGGTTCACAGTAAATTAGGGGTGTGGTCTGCTGGGGGAGAGTGGCTGTGGCCTGGCCTCTGCTTGCTGTCAGCACACACAAGCTCCAGGACATGTGAAGGCATCTTGTGGGGGCGGCCCCGAGAGACTGCGGCCGGTGGTCTGGCGGAAGGGGAGGTGCTGGGGCGCTGGACAGACAGCGCTGGACCGGGAATGAGTTTCTTCTACTGACTTCTCACCAGGGGAGTCCCGCCAGACCCCTGTCCCGCTCCTCCTTACTCAGGACGTAGTTTAGTCAGTGCCAGGCTAAGCAGGAGGCTTTTAGGACTGAGCGGCGTGCAGGACTGACGCTCTCCCTGACCCTTCAGGCTTCCTGTTGAGTCATTTCAAAGAGCAATAATGATCAGATCTTGGTTTGTTTTTTTAACTCAAAAATAGCCCACATGCAACGCAATGTGAGTTTCGGGTGTGTAACACAGGGATTCGACGATTCTGCGCGTTCCGCCCTGCTCACGGCACGTGGGCCGCCATCGGCCGCATGCAGCAGTCTCCAGTGTCAGTGTGTTCCGGGGGCTGCGCCTTTCCTCCCTGTGGCTTACCCCGTCCCCAGCTGGAAGAACGGCCGTGTCTTTAGCGCTTCCTGAAGGTTGTCGTTTCCCAAGGAGGTGGGGGTCGCAGATGCAGAAGTAGGGGGTTGTTGTAGGTCAGGGCCGGGGAGCCTCTGGTAGCCGAGGATTGATTATTAACGCCTTTCCTGCTGGGAGTCAAGCCTTTTTTTCTGACCCTCTTTTCCTCTCCTGTGAATCCCCTCTCTTGGATCTCAGGAGGTCCCCTGGTCTGGGTCTCCCCTCCTCAGAGACCTCTCTCCAGTGAGCCTCTCCAGCCTGACCTTTTCTCCAAGCTCTTGTCTTGACTCTCCAACTGCCTGATGGACACCTCCTCCTGGAGAGCCTCGAGGCTTTTCAAAAGCATAGCGTCTGGTAAGAATTTAATGTTTCCATTATATTCTTCCTTCCCTTTCTTATCTCTGGTAATTTTATCACAATCTTTCCTTCCTTCCTTCCTTCCTTTACTGCATTTAGGTTAAAAACTTAGTCATTTTTAGTCATCTTTGATCTACCTTTCTTTTTTTATTTTATTTTATTTTTTTTTAAGATTTTTTTTTTATTCATTTATTTGACAGACAGAAATCACAAGTAGGCAGAGAGGCAGGCAGAGAGAGAGAGAGGAGGAAGCAGGCTCCCTGCTGAGCAGAGAGCCCTATGTGGGGCTTGATCCCAGAACCCTGGGATCATGACCTGAGCCAAAGGCAGAGGCTTCAGCCCACTGAGTCCCCCGGGCGCCCCTGATCTACCTTTCTGATCATACCTGTTGGTCCCATGGCCCCGCCCTCTGTGTTCCCTTATATCTCTTCCCTCTGTTTATTTGCCACCCCCAATGCCCAGTCAGACTGTCTGGACCACTTTCCCCTACAGCCTCTCTACTGCAGCTTTCCCCCTGTGTTGGTCTATCCTTTCCGGAGTAACCAGAGCACATGATCTTGATAGTCCTTGTGAGGTCGCTTTGCTGCTTGGAAGCCTTCAGTGGATCCCTGCTGGGCTCTGCATCCAGATGCCGGGGTTCTACCCCGATTCTGCAAGTTAGGGGAAGGACTACCCACCCTGTGCTGTAGCTACGTCATCTGCAGAAGAGTCGGGCCCATCTCACTCGATTGTGATGCAGCTTCTGTGAGCACGCCGGTGCGTGCTTGTGGAAGTCCCTGACACTGTATTGGCATTCCATGCCGGTAGACCCTCTGGCCTCTTGTTTCGCCATGTTTCCTCTCTTGTACCTTGACTTTGCTTTTCTAACTCATTGTCTGTTATGTTCCTGAATCTTTGTTTGCCAAGTAGTCCACATAACTGGCCGGACCTCTATGGAATGCGCGATAGAGGATGTATTTGTCTCTCTTCAGTTCCCCTAAAAACTGTATGTGTGTGGGCGCGCGTGTGTGTGTGTGTCTGCACTAAACTATACACATGTATAGATACACACATATGCATAATATACTAAACTGTGTAAACACACACATAAACATATAGATTCACATACACTCTCTTCTTGTTTCTTAACTGACTCAATGTTCCCATGATGCTTCCAAATTGAAAACACTTAGGCAAATCCCTACCTTTCACGTGATGGTGAAAGAGTAATTTTTTAGAACTATCCAGAGGACAGCTTCCCATCACCCTAATCATGAGTGAGATCTATTTTCCAGTGTACCAGTCTTTCTGATAAGGGTGCACTGTGCTGGCTGGTCTCCGGGAAGGGTACCCAGAAACACACTCAGGGACCCTCCATCCCTGTGGAAGAGATCCACGTAGAGACACTGAAAACCTCTGAGATGAGCTCATGTAGATGGTTTCTGTGATGAAAATAGCAGTGTGAGGCAGTGCCAGGGATGTCAGGTTCCCAGAGTATAATTAGGATTTTTCCCGACTCATTGCACACTGTAATTTCATCGTTATGTGCATCCTTTAATTATGGGCTCTAATTGTCCATTTTAGTTCTGTAATTAGATATAAAGATGTTAATTTTGTAGATATTATAATCAACTCTGATATACTTCCAGATTCTTTCCCTTACCCTACCTTTCAAAGAAAATTAATACATCATTAAAAAGTTTGTACACGGAAGGAGCCTCTCAGAGGGCACCTTTTGGGAACCGGTAGTCCCTGGTTCAGGAAGGCTATGGGAGCGCTATCCTCCCTACACTCCCCACAGACTGCATGACTTCATGTCCTAGAGATAGTACTGGGTCCAGAACACTGAAGACCTCCTTTGACTCATCTCGAAAAAATGTCTCTTGACTAGAAAATTTAAAGGAGACGCCAATGCTTTGTGAATCTTCAGAGAAGAAAGAACTAATGTTAGGGCAACTCTGACTTTTTGTCTCTCTCGTGACGTATTAAAGATGAAAATATGAGTCATTTTAGATTCATGGAGTTTGTATTTTTATTTATGTATGGGCAGCAGATTATCTATCTGTCTGTCTGTCTGTCTCTCATCTACCATTGTCAGGGAGAGAGAGAGGGAGAAGGGGGTTGCTTTACTTAAAAAAAAAAAAAACAACCCACAAGCCTTAATTAAATTAGAATTCGTTTTACAAGTATTCTCAATAATTCAGATCTCTCTTCATTTTTTCCTCTATAACACTCAAAGGAAAAAAAAAAAAGACAAACTCTGAGGTTTTAACCAAGGGACTATGCCGTGCCCATTTCATCTTATGTATTCTATATATATCATAGAAATTCTGCAGATTTACCTTCTTTCTGCCCCCATTGATAAATCCAAGCAAAAGAGACAGTATAGTAGAAGGGGCCTCACTCAGTCTTCCTCTTCTGCATTATGCAAATACACTGTGTGATTCTGCTCATCTCAGACTTCACGGGCTGCCTTTATGCTTCTGTCTCTCAAATTTGTCTCCAGTTCCACCTCTCCCCTGAGCTCCAGATGCAGATAACAATCAGAACTCTTGATATTTCCTCTTGAGTGACTCATAGGTATTTTAAGCTTGGTGTGTCCCAGACTGAACTGACTTTTCCTCCAAAGCCTTTGCTCTTTTCTTCCCAAACTTGATCAATGGTGACATGTCCACTCGGCCAGCCAAGCCAGAATGCTCAGCCATCCTTGATGGTTCCTCTTTCCACCTGTGAGCCATCGGCAAGGCATGTTTTGCACTTCAGGGCACACCCCAGATCTGCCCAGCAACTACCCTCGCCAGGGCCATTGTCCTAGCTCAGGCTGCCATCATGAACTGCCTTGTGACTGCAACCCATATAGCTTCTTGCTGCCCTCCACCCCCCACCTTGGTTGTCCTTCCCCACCTTTCTCCCCAATGCCAACAAACACAAAGGCCATAAAAAAAGTATATTAGTTGATGTCACTCCCTTGTTTAAACTTTTTCACTGATTTCCATTATATAAAACTCAAACCTCTTACCATGGTGTATGTGTCAGCTTGGGCTGCTGTAACAAATATGCCATAGACTACATGGCTTACACGACTGAAGTTTACTTCCTCATACTTCTGAAAGCTAGAGGGTCCAAGATTGAGGTCCTGCAGGGTCTGGCTTCTGGAGAAAGCTGGCTTCCTGGCTGGTCTCCTTCTTGCAATGTCCCCATGTGGCACACGGGGAGAGCAAGTGAGCTCTCTGGTTTCTCTTCTTTTAAGAACACTAATCTTATAGGATCTGGCCCCCACCCTATGACCTCATTTAACCTTAATTACCTCTTTATAAACCCTGTCTCCGGATACAGTCACGATAGAGGTTAAGGCTTTAACCTATGAATTGTGTGTGTGGGGGGGGGGCAGAGGGCAGTGGAGCCCAATTCAGTCCATAGCACATAGTTGTGAAGCTCTGTGGGGTGTGGGGCTCTTCCCACTGGCTCTGGTCGTCTCCAGTCTGGCCATTTGGAGTTCTTTTTGGTTTGAACCAGTCAAACTCTTTCCTGCTTAGGACTTTCTCTCAGACTATTTTATTTGCTGGGAGCACCCAACAACTTTTCTCCTGGTGACTCATCCTTCTGGTCTGGGCTGTCACCTTCTCCCTGATTCTGCAGGCCCCCACCTGCAGAGACCATTCTCATTCTCAGTCGCTGTGTTCTGGCTGTTTCTGTCATGGGACTCAGTGTGCTCCAATAATTTAGAGACCCTTGATTCACCAATAGGGTATCCAGCATTTAACATGGAACTTGGAACATGTTAGATGCTCAGTAATAGACCCTGAAGAATGAATGAAGGAGAAATAGGGATGTGTCTGATAGGAATTAACAATTCAGAGCAGGACTGACACACTTTCATATGAAATCGATGAATAAGATAAAGGGCGACGTTTATCTTTCGGTGAAAACGGACTCTCCCTTTGCTGTACTGTTTCATCAACAAATCTCCCCTTTCTCCTCCATTTTTTTTTTTTTAATTTTTTTTTTTTTTTTTTTTTTTTTTTTTATTTATCAGAGAGAGAGAGGGGGAGAGAGCAAGCACAGGCAGACAGAATGGCAGGCAGAGGCAGAGGGAGAAGCAGGCTCCCTGCTGAGCAAAGAGCCCGATGTGGGACTCGATCCCAGGACGCTGGGATCATGACCTGAGCCGAAGGCAGCTGCTTAACCAACTGAGCCACCCAGGCGTCCCCATTTTTTTTTTTTTTAATCATGGTAAAATCCATGTAAAATTTTGTGTTAACCATTTTTAAGGATATCGTTTAGTTATATTAAATATAGAGTTGACCCTTGAGCAATACAAGGGCTAGGGACATTGACCCCTTGTGCAGTCAAAAATCTGTGTATAGCTTTTGATGCCCCAAAATCTTAACTACTAATAGCCTTCTGTTGACCAGAAGCCCTAACATATGGGTCAGTTAACGTATTTTGTACGTTATATGTATCACATACTATACGTTTACAATAAAGTCAGCTAGAGAAGAGGATTTGTTATTATTCTTAATAACAAATAATGAAGAGAAAATACATTTTACAGTATTATGCCATCTTCATGGAAAACCATCCATATAAAAGTGGACCCATGCAGTTCAAACCCATGTTGTTCAAGGGTTAACTGTATTCATGATAGGCAGCTATTACCACCATCTTTCTCCATAGTTCTTTTCATCTTGGAAAGCTGAAACTCTACACGCATCAAGCAGGAGCTCTCCATTCCCCCCCTGCCCAGCCCTTGGCTGCCAACTTTGTACTTTCTGTCTCTGTCAGGAATGCTTTCTATGAATACTCATCTACTTGGCCTAAAGGCTCATGAAGCACTCCTTATCCCTTCTGTCCTGAACACAGAGTTCAGTCGGAAGTCTGAGTCTGAGTGGTGCAGTACACTGTATAAAACTTATTTTACCATTTGCTAATTACATTGTAATTGTTGATAAAGCTAATACCAACATTGGAGACCCTCGTAGAGCTTCCTTTCTAGAACTGCTTGCTCGGGGAAGAATAAAGGATGCAAACCATTTTCACAATTGGGAACCACGCAGCAACATGGCTTCACTCTGCATGCCTCTCCTGAGAGCTTCTCATGGTCCAGGGACATGGAAGTGCCTGGTACAGAGCTCACCGGATAGTGGGTGTGGGGCAGGTGGACAAGGACTGGAAGGAAGAGGCACTGTCGCTGGTACAGCTCCCACCACAGTTTGGGTGGGACCCCAGAGGCCTGCAGTCAGTTCTGTAGGGCAATGAATATGGGAAGGGGAAAGCTGGTAATCGTGTCACTTTCATGGTTCGCTGACTTGTTAGAATGTACTGACCAATGGGCAAAGGCCTGGAGAATAGGGAAAGTCTGGGGGCATTTAGGGAGCAGAAAATCTGGGGGCATTTCTGATGCAGAAATTTCAAAGAGAATGTGCTTGGCCCAAAGGCTTGCACACAGTAGGCACTGTGTGGGTAACAGGGGCATGGGTGGTGGGACTAGAGAATTCAAGAAAGAGGCAAGATGACAGAGGGCCTTGTGTTCTGTGCTGGGACCACGATGGGGTGGAAAGGTAGCCCTTGGGGTTTTATCTAAGCAGTACAGAGGGAGAAATAGGCAGGGGAAAGGCCACCATTTGGGCACTGATTGGAATGTGTGAGTATGATTAAGTGGCAAGTATGTGTTGGATAAAGTTGGGAAGTGTGGGGGGGGGGGCACATGAGTTGGAATATGTATGTGTATGTTTGTGTGATTGAGTTGGAATGTAGGTGTGTGAGTGTGTATGTGTGGTATGTTGGAATGCTATATATTCTAGTGCATTGGAATGTGTGTGTGTGTGTGTGTGTGTGTGTGTGTGTACAAACTTCCCTAAGTGCAAGTGAGCAGAGTCAGGAATGCTTTCAAATACTCATTTATTCAGCCTGAAGGCATGTGAAGTACTCCCTATGCCTTACTCCTGATCACATGGTCCAACTCACAAGCAGAAATGGGCAGAAGAGCTCAGACCAGTACTTCCGTCCTGACTCATCCGAAGCTGCTTTCAGCCAAGTTCATTAATTGCTCCTTCCTCATTGCTCACACAGCATTTTCCTCTATAACAGTTATCACACCACTATTCTTAAGAGTTTATATAATAGTTTCCTTGCTAGCCTGTGAAATCCTTAAGGCTGGGAAAGTGTATCATTTATCTCTCTTGTCCCCAGAGCCTAACTTACTCAGAAATATAGTAGGTTCTCAGCTAATGTTTGTTGAATAAACTAAAGGACAACTTATTTAGCCAAAATTGGCTGGTTACATAGAAAATCTCATTGTTGCCTCCTGTGTTTTGGAAACAACAGTAATAATGGTTACTAATTTTTAAGAACCTACTATGTGCTAAGTACAATACCAAGTATATTATGTGCAATGTTTTTTTAAAGTCCCTGGAGTTTCAAAAATACTAGGCGGTCAGTATCATCAACTGCCTTCTACAGATGACAGGAGGAGGCCCAGTAGGATTAAGTCACTTGCAAGGTCACAGCTGGAAAGCAGAGAGCTATGACTGGAACCAAAGCCTATGCCCTTGACTCATGTGTTCTCAATCCCGCCATTCCCCGTGGTGCCCTATCCCCAGCTCTCTCTTTCCTGCACAGTGGGAAAAGTCACTGCTTTCCTGTGAGAAATAAAAGGGTTTAATTTGGTCAAAAGGAAGCAGTGTTTCCTCTGTGCTTAAGGGGGCTTGGCCAATCACAGAAAGGGAACCAAAAACAATATTATCCCAGAGACACGGCCAGTTTGGGTGAGATCCAGTTCTGGATGCTATGAGCTGGTTCCCAGGAGTACAGGAAGAATGATAATCATTCAGTTGAGAGCCAAGCTCATGGTGGGTTGGGGATAGAGATTCCCCTTCCCTCAAATGTTTGCCTTTTTCTTTTCTTTCCCAAGGATCCAGGCAGGACGCTGTCTACCCGCTGGGGAGCCACTTCCCAATTCTACTGTTACTGGGGTGAAAACTTCTAATTTATTGTGGGTTTTCTTTGTCCAACTCTTTGTTGGTTACTGTGGTAGATTTAAACAAAATGACAAGGACTTTCTATCTCCAGATTTCCTTGCATATATAGTTGGTATTCTATTAATATTCTATTTGTTGATGGCTTCTCATTGTCTGGTAACTCTTTGCAAGGCTCCATTCATGGATAAATTGCGGTTGATCTTTGCAGGCTCTTCAGCTCTTTTCCCAGTGGGTTTCCTCATTGTCATGGGCAACCCAGTGAAATGGAGTGAGCACAGAGGAGCTTCCTACAGGGACAGGTGGGAATATCCCAGGGACGTCTTATAGCTCTTTCTTCCTTCCTGACTTTTCCATACTCTCCAGCTTGGATGATTCATCCACACAGTTCTTTCTATTTAACATCTTTGGGCTGAACAGCACCTCCCAGGCAGCCTTCCACCATGAGAACCAGGCAGAAGTGAACATGGGGGTTATGAATTTTGGGGAAGTCAATGATTTCAGCACTCCAAGAAGGTGTCCTTCTTCTGAAAACCACTTCGTGGATATTATCTTTATTCTCTCAGCTTTAGGCTTACATCTGTAGATATGCTGTTCCTCACCTCTCTCATTTCACATTATTTATACTTGTGTTCTGGGGCATGGGCAAAGGTTTTTTTTGTTTTTTTTTTTTTTTTTTTTTTTTTTTTTATCTTTTAAAAATATTTAGAAGGGAGATGATGAAGAGTTTGGTCAACCTGCAGGGATGGGGGAATGAATTTGGTTTGACCTGAAGTTAGTAAAGTCCACTCACTGGGGAAACACTCAGTTCTGTAGACAGATCTTTCCATGCAGAATAGCCCTTAAACACATGGTTCTGACGCCAAACCAACTGAGTTCATGAATCAACTCTGCTACCTACTAGTTGTTGACCTTGGCAGGTTAATTAGTTTCTCTGAGCCTTAGTTTACTCGGGCACAAATTGGTGATAAGAATCATTCATACCTCATGGAGTTGTTGTGGGCATTAAATGGAGCAGTATACATAGAACCCTAAAAATAGTACATGACACATAGTAAACACTCATTAAAAAGCTATTATTAATGTTTAGTGGCTAAAGGCCTGTCCTACTTGGTGTGTCAACCTCTCTCAAATAAACAAACCCTCTGTGATTTAGTATTAGGAACCTAGGCTTAGAGAACGTTAGGATGGGGAGGAACCTTAGAGATTGTCCAACCTGAACACCAAACAGGAATGGAGGGCCTGGGGTCACAGACTGAGTGACTGAGGCATGAGAAAAGAGTGTCCAGACTGCTGCCCAGAACACGTTCCCCACAAAGCTGTCTGCTTTCCCGGTGTGTCCTCTCATCTCCTTGTAAATCCATCTCCCATCAAGCACTGGTACAATTTCTGCGAGAGTCTCTCAGATAACCATTGGTTATGTTCAAAGACCAGTGAAGTGAAGAAACTGTTGGTCTCCAACTTGGCTTTGGTGAGGGGAGCTCTGTGGAGTCTGAGAATCCTGCAGACCCTTGAGTAAAGGAGAGGTCCTGGGGTAATTTGACTTGGAATGAGAAATATACAAATTCTCAAAGACACATATGAACATCCTATTTTTAATTCAAAGACTTGGGTAAACTGTTGTCATGATGCTCAGGTGTGCTCTTAACAAAAGCAACACTTCCTAGCTAGTTTCTTTCTTGCCAAAGGCTTCAGTTCATTGGCCTCAGACATCATTACAATGACATTGGGGAAAATGGACTCCTTTGGGAAAAAGTGTAAAAATAATACAACCCAGCCTTAAAGAAGGTTCCCTTTCTGGG
Organism: Mustela lutreola; assembly: GCF_030435805.1. Lineage (NCBI taxonomy): Eukaryota > Metazoa > Chordata > Mammalia > Carnivora > Mustelidae > Mustela > Mustela lutreola. The sequence goes on along the minus strand of NC_081303.1, from coordinate 69,277,975 downwards.
GGAGAGAACTTGACTCATCCATTCAGCTTGAATACACCCCAATCTTCTTCTGTCAACACAAAATTTTATTAAAATTATAGAGTTAGACATTTCTGAGAAAACTCTAGTCCTGTCCTTGGTTCAGTCAGGGAGTTGCTGACTATTCTCTGAGAAGTCAGTCTGGCTTCTTTTGTGGGAGGAGTGTTGCATCCCTACAAATGTGAGCATTGGAATCTACTTCTGTAGATGAAGAAGATTGGGATTCTGTAGATTGGAATTCTACTTCTGTGATGGAGTATGGTAGAATGGAGAGAACATCACGCTGAAGCCAACAGGTCTGGCTAGAAACCAGACTTTAAGACTGAACTCTGCTTACCCATGTACTGGATGACCTTGAAGAAGTGTCTTAACCTTTCTGGATCAATTTTCTAGCTTTTTTAAAATAGATTACTGCCACACAGCAGTAGCATAGGCTGTTTAATGTGCACTGTGCTCAGCCTTGATGAAGGCAGAAGATTTCTAGGGGCCCAAGCTAAAATCACATCTATATGGTCTTTAATAACTGCAGTTTGGTTGATTGATTTATATAGTTTACAGTTGTTGATTGATTGAGAGTCTTTGTTGTTTCTCTTTATGCTGGTTCCTCAGGTCTTCTCCTCTCTGTGGTGACAGGGGTCACTTACCAGATCACTTTATCCTACTTTTATTTATCAAGTCATTGGAGCCCACCCAGATCCCAGGAGACCGTGTGTAGATGATGGGGGTGGTAGGAGTGTGAATGTTCCTGGCCCAGGGATGTTCACAGCTGAAGGAAGCCATGACTTGTGTGCAGAGCTCTGCTTCTCTGCGCTGAGTCATCCCATTAGCTGCTTCATTTCAAGGGAGAAAAGTTAATTTTGGGTCCTCTCTGGAACATTCAGGGAACTCTTGCCATATTCAGAATAGCCTCGAGCTATAACCTCATGCGGTCCCTGATGTGTCTTTGTGTCTTCTTTGGATCAAACCCAAGGTGCTGCCCTGTATTTTATCCACAGTGAGGGTGGAGGGTGGGGAAGGTCAATGTTTATCTTGTGGGCCTCACTTAAGCTGGACACTGCTGCTTTGTTGGCTCAGGCTGAAGTATGCTTCTCCTCTTTTAATTGCTTAGGGACTCTCCCCAGGCAATTGGTCTGCCAATGATTTTGGCCCCTGCATCTCAGGCCCTCTGGGATCATAAGGAGAGCACTATTTACCCCTGCCTGCCCCAACCCTGCAGCACTCAGTTATGAGGGGCATGCGCGGTTGCAAGAACTATCAGACCAAACATCTAGCCCATGAACTGGAGTTATACATCTCACCTTAATGAGCAGGTGGACCTGTTAGAACATTTACAGCCCATGCCAAACAACTCCAGGGGCAAGAATCAGGCAGCGTGCTTGCTGGCTAGCCCAGGGTGGTGAAGCATAGTGGGTTTAAGCAAGTGCACTGGAGCCAGATTGGGTTTAAATTCCAACTTCGCTGTTGCTTGGATGTGTTAATTGGGGAAAATGTATCTCAGCTTTCTAATTTGTAAAATAGGTATATATTGAAGGTTTTGAGGATATTATGTTAAAGATTAGACAAATTAATACTTTAGATTGAAACACATATTTCAAAAAACATATTTCACACATTGCTGATATTTTAACTGTTTGGAATCTAGGACATAACAAAGAACACAGAATGCTCTAAAAATATGACTCAACTATATGCTGTCTGTAAGAAATTCACATCAAATGTAATGATACAGTCATGCTGAAAGGAAAAAAAAATTATGTCATGCAAATACTGACCAAAAGGAAGCAGGAGTGGCTGCATTAATAGATATGAAAATCCTCAATAAAATTAGCAAATATAATTCAACAATGTTTAAAAACAATCATATGCTATGACCAAGTGGGATTTACTCCAGGTAGGCAAGTGTGGTTCAATGTGAAAAATCATATGGTCATATTAATTGATATAGAAATAGCAAAAACCCCTCATGATAAGACCTCTTAACAGTTTAGGAGTAGAAGGGACTAATGTCAACTTGATTCAAAGCATTTATAAAAAGTCTACAGCTAACAGTACACTCAACAGTGAAAGACCAAATAGTGAAAGATAATGCCATTTCTAATAACTCAAAAACACTAAAGTGTAAATTGAATAAAGCTTGCACAGAACTTGTATGCTAAAATTTATAAAGCACGAGGAAAGAAATCAAAAGAAGAGTTAAATAAATGGAGAGACATACTATGTTCATGAATTAAAAACTCAATATAGCCAAGATTCCAATTCTTCCCAAAGGACATACAGGTTTAACACAACTTCTATCAAAATTTTAACAGTTTTTAAAAGTCAAGGTAGACTAGATTATCCTAAAATTTAGATGAAAAGAGCAAGAAACAATAATAACTAGAATAATTTTGAAAAAGAAAAATGAAGTGGGAGAAATCAGTCTGTCTTATTTGAAGAGATATATATAACTATAGTAATCAAGACTGACTGGTACTGGCAGAAGAGTGGGCACATAATTCAAAGGAACACAACAGAGAATATAGAAATAAACCACAAAATAGGCCTCTGTGTAGCTTTATTTTGCAAAAAAGCTCTAGGCTCAGAGTCAGGAGGCCCATGTTTGGGTACCAGGACTAGTATTCACCCGCAGCATGGCCTTTGGTGAATGACTTCTTCCAGTGGTAAGTCTTTGATTCTGAGTCTACATCACTTTACTTTTTTTGTTTCAGTTTCCTGTTCTATTTAATAGGGAGAATCTGCCCTCTCTTGCTTCCAGCTTTCTGTTTGACAAGAGATGACAAAATACTTCCCAATTTTTACTTGTATAAAGAACTCTATAAGCAAAAGAACTGCTACATTGACTGTTGTAAACAGTACATCTCAATGAGATCTCTACTATATGAAGCCAAATACCAAGCCATTTAATGTGTAATATGTCGATGTGGTTTTTTTCCTTCCCACCTAACACCATCTGCTCTTCATTTGGACTTATTAAGGAGCACAAGGAACAGGGCTCACACTCGAGGAGGTGTGATTAGAGTTCTCTAAGGCCCAAAGTTCTGATTTGGTAATGTGAACCTCTGAGAGTGTCTGTGAATAAGAGATTTTATAGCAGTTATGAGAGCTTCAGAGGGGCACCTAGCTGACTCAGTCAGTTAAGCCTCTGACTCTTAATCTCAGGGTCATGAGTTCAAGCCCTGCACTGGGCTCCATGATGGGTGTGGAGCCTACTTAAAAAAAAGAAGAAGGAGAAGACAAGGAGGGGGAAGGAGAGAAAGAAAGGTGTTCAGGGATAGATGATATGTTTCCCAGTAAACTGCTTTTGCTTATGGGGACAGAACAGTCTTGAAATGATTCACCAAACCAACAATCAACCACCCAAAGAGGATTATATGTAAATTCGTGTTGTGTGGGTACTGGGAGGTTTGCAAGCCACGTATGTGGAATAAAGACACACAGATACACACACATACTCTCAAACACACAGACTAATAGCATCCATAGTACCAATGCTACCTTATGTGATTATTGTCATAAATATTCATGGTTAAAAGCAAGCAATAAAATTTAAGACACATATGATGTTAATAACAACCAAATTGAACTGGGCCACAGAACTTTTCCCTCTCAAACTAAATACATTGAGAATAGAATGAAGCAGAAATAGTTGGGTTCTTTCACATAATATATAATAACAGTGGGACAATGGGGGTCCACCTCCTTAAAATAATTTCTCCTTGTATCTTGTCATGGTGTGGTCACTATGATACTCTTATCAACAATACATTTCTTTGTTTGAGTCACTAAAAAACAAATATGTTCTGAGGAGGGTCAACAGAATTATGTATAAACCACCTTCTTAGACTGGGAGGCAGTTTGCAGACCTGGGGGAAGGGTCTGACTCAAGGCTTATTCTTACTTGTATGACTTGTATGCTGAGGAAGCCGAAATGTGTGTATGATTTCTGCAGTCCTTTCCAGATTTTATATCTGAAGAGACAGGATGGTCTGTAGAGGAAGAGACTGTCTTCTCAAAATCAATACTGTGGAATTCTACAGGGGTCATTTTTCTTAGCCTTCAACCCTTGCAGCCATCCTATAAAAGAAGGCTTTAGTAATGCCCCCATTTAGGGAGAAAGATTTTGTTTATTTATTTGAGAGAAAGAGCAGTGAAAGGGAGAGAGCATGAGCTGGAGTGGAGGGAAAGGGGCAGAGGGAGAAGCAGACTCTCTGGTGAGCAGGGAGCCTGATGTGGGACTTGATCCCAGGACTCTGGGATTATGACCTGAGCTGAAGGCAGACACTCAACTGACTGAGCCATCCAGGTGCCCCTATAACCCTTGTTTTTCAGATAAAGAAACTGAAGCAGAGAGATGCTATGACTTGCCCAGGGTCACATGGCTATAAAGTGGCACAGCTGGGTTTCATGTCCCTATAGTGTAGGGCACACATCACAGACATTCATTTCAGTCCCAGGAATTCTGGACAAGCAAAAAAGAAAGAGAGGCCAGGTATTCCTCATCCTCTTCGCCCCACAGAGCCGTAAGAGCGCCTAGAGCTTTGTACAGGTCCTCAGTAAACATCCATCACTCTTGTTGATGATGACATGTTTGTGGGGTTGTGTTCATTTCAGCCTCCTGGGTTGCTGCGAGTGTAGCAAAGCTGACCATGTTCAGCTTCATTTTTTGTTGTTGTTGAAATTATCCACACAAAGTGAAGGTTCTGGTTAAGGGCACAGGGAGGCTCCTGGCAGGGTAGAAAGTGGGAATACCCAGAGCAAGAGGAAGACAATGAGATTGCCAGGCCTTGAGCTAGTCTGTCCTCTCTTCTGCCTGCCATTGTCTTCATTCCCTGACTGGTAAAGTGGTCCTGCTGGGTTCCTGTGAGACCGAGTTGTACCTCTCTCATGTCCCTCCAAGGCGCTCGCTGTGAATGTGGTAGAAGGAAGAGGAGACAAGTCATTACCTAGACCAGGAATACTGACAATGGTTTGCTTGATTCCTGTTTGACTAGTACACTTGTCTCAAGCCTAAGAACGAGTGTGGCCACCAAGGCCATAAAATGGCACCACTGTTTGACTCGCTTTCCCTCCCGTTGGTACGTTGGCAGCTAATGACTCCCTAGCAATGTTGAAAGCTCATTTATTATTTCCCAATGTGACCATGATAGAATAGCATTGTTGCTTTGCTTTGAACTTCTACTTGAGTTTTGTTTTATTCATTTTATTTTAGTTTTTTAGTTATGCGTATTGTTGAAAGGATATAATCTTTAGAGGTGTTTTCCCAGCTGTCTTAGGAAAAGAGCTCTGATGTTGGAGCCAGTAGACCTGGGTGTTCTAGTCTCAGTTTTAGTTTTAACTGACTGTCATCCTCTAATCATACTCTGACCTGTGTTCTCTTGTGACCCAGATTTCTGGTGTGGATAGAGGAAATGCCAGATGCACTGAGGCAGAGGACATGCTATCTGCGCCATGGAGGGGTTGGGGAGAGGTTGAATTCTAAGACCTCGACCTTGTTAATTCTGGCCAAATTGCAGTTACACACCTTATCCCACAATGAATAATGAGTATTCGAGATACACATGCCAAGCATTCGTGGGATAGGAAGGTGGATCCTTTTTGTGGGTACCCTTTAATATTTTGATACAATCAGAGAAGCAAAACATGATGTAGGTAAGCATCTGGTGTTTTCACTCACAGCTTTTTGAAACTGCAACCCAATCTAGTAAAAGTTTCCAGGCTGACTCAGTGCAAAGGTGATTGTTTTGGAAAATTTGAATGAGATTGGTTTGGGCAACTTCAGTGTTATGCAAGTAAAGGGATGGGGGCACTTGAAAGGATCTTTGCTTTGGACTCAAGCAATGGGAATATTTGAGCTTTGGACTCAAGCAATGGGAATATTTGAGCATGGGTCAAGAGGGAGGTAAGGGAGATGAACATATTTCTCCAGTGCAAGCACCAGCACATGCAAATGGGCACAGTCTTTTGTTCTGTTCAGTGTGAGACTTCTTTTTAAATCCTTCCCCCACTTTGCACAGATACCTTTACTGCCTAGCGTAAGTGGTGTGTTAATCATAGCTAACTGTGTATGTTGCTTCCTAGTCATCAGATAAATTACCCATGTTCTCTCGTTTAGTCTCACGGAAGCCATGTGCGGGAGATATCATTGTTATATTGTACTGATAAGGCAACTGAGGCACAGAGAGGTCAAGTGTCTCACTCAGGGTAAATGAGTGGGTCAGCTGAGATTTGAACTCAGGTAGGGCCAGTCTGTAGAGACTAACCTCATAAATACAGCGCTACACTAGCTCTATAAAATACACACGTTTATTGATTTTCAGCCCTGTTCGTTGAAAAGTGTTTATACACCACCCCTATTAAAAATCTGAGCTGTGTGTTATGAATCTGTCCGTAAGAAAGACTCTGCCATGACTCACAAAGGAGGGGCGTCTGGGGGGTGCGTCAGGAGACACTATCATCCGAAAGCTGTCCTGGGTTGAACTGAGCCATTGGGGCTGCCAGAACACTGGCTGGAGAAGGTCCAGGGAAGTGCAAAGCGGTGGAAGGTAACTCGAGAGTGCTCAGCTCCCAGCGTGTTCCTGGCACCCAGCACCTGTGGCTCTGCTGATTCTGGCTGAGAACCAGCCTGGTGGTGTGGGCTCTCCTCAGACTTTTGCCGGTGGATGGGTACCTTGGTGGCTTTGTGTCCACCCATGATGGAGACCCAGACCCTTGGGTCCATTCACAGTGTTCTGCCAGAAAATTGCCTCCATTCTTGTTGAGTGACCCAAGTCTTTAAAATCAGTCCAGTTGACTGGGCTTTGTTCCAGTCATCAGTGCTGAATTTATGTGCTGTTCTGTGCATCTCTTTAGGCTGGTGTCAGGGCCGGACCGTGGGCTGGGACCATGGCTCTGGGGCCACTTGCAATGCAGTTAAGTGCTGCAAGGATAGTCAATGGAAAGATAACAATACATGGTCATTTCGCCAAGTCCATGACTTTGCACATCTATTCACGTGGGCACCCACCACACATGGTGATGGCCAACATTTGCAGTGCCGTCCAAGTGCCCTGTTGGGGGGTGCAGTCACTAAACTCATTGCTGGGCACCTGGGAGGTTCAGTCAGTTATGCAACTGCCTTCTGCTCAGATCATGATCTCAGGGTCCTGGGACTGAGTCCCGCATCGGGCTCCCTGCTCAGCCTGCTTCTCCCTCTCCCTCTGCTCCTCCCCTCAGCTCAGGGTGTCTCTCTCTTTCACAAAAATAAATAAATAAAATCTTTAAAAAAAACAAAAAAACAAAATTCATTGTAAATTGAAGAAGTGTAGGCATAGAGAGTAAATAAATTATCCCAGGTCATCCAGTAAACAAGCGGAGGAAGGAGGATTGAAATCTCAGCCGCTAAGACCCAGCATCTGTGCTCTCTGGCCACCAGGCTATCCCACCTCACTTCCACTTGGCTTTCTATGGGATAAAGTGATAAATAACAGAGGACCTTCCCTCAAAGACTGTCTCACTGACTTGGGTTTTTGGTGGTCTTTGAGTAGACTTTAAGTTGATGGACTTCTGGAAAAGATGTGAAGTGTCATTTATAAGTAAAGCTTCAGGTATGGCCTCAGGTTCATTTTCCAAAGAGCTTACTGACCATGAACACAGTTGATGATGCTGAGCCATTAGGCAGCAAGGTCATTTAGACCCATCTCATCATTTGTGGTGTAATAATAGCGGCCCCTGCAGAGCGGACACGTCCTGTGAGCCGGGCACTTGCAAAAACCTTCACATTTTCTTCCTTGCTTGCTCCTGATTGCCCCTGGGGAGTGGACCCTGATTATCCCCACTTTGTGGAGGAGGAAACTGAGTTCCAGGAATGGTATATAACCTACCCAAGGTCCCACCATTAGTAACTGGTAAGGCTGGCTCAGGCTCCCAAGCAGTCTGATTCCAAAGCCCCATGTTCTTAATTAGCCACTGCTCCAGGGTAGAAAGATTGCTGGGTTTGGGGTTAGGACACTCACAGTGGCCCTGCCAAAATGTCGACATGCCCAATGCTGACCAAGTCACATCTTTTCTTTGGTTCTCATTCATTCATTCATTCATTCAACAATTACTTCCAGCTTACCTACTGGTATGTCCCAGTGAGTAAGACAGACTTGGTCCACGCTCATGTAGAGCTTAGGGTGAAATGTTCAGTTTTCTTATCTGTAAAAGGTGAGAATTAAAATATGTTAAAATAGTTCTCATCCCTTTGAAATCCCATGCCTCTTTTTATAAAACATTATTCCTTCCTTCGTGTTCTTTGAAATTTCTGAGTAAGTGAATTACCATGACTAAAAATAAGTTAAATCAATTATAATCTTGAGTAATTTTTGTTTGAATCGCGCTGGTCATCATCCCTACCCCAAGGGTGACTCTGATACACTGCCGACCCTCTGCCGACCCTCTGCCGACCCTCTGCCGACCCTCTGCCCCCCGCCACCCTCCAAGCCTGGGCAGTCTTTCAGGGAAGAATCATGGGGATGGTATTTTCACTTTAACAACAAAGGGATCTACAGTTAATTTTTTAATTGCTTGGAAATGCCGAGGGTTGTGTCTTTTTTATTTGTTTTCATTCTTTTGCTAGGTTTTGGCCCTTGGGTGTGCGCAGCAAATGAAACTTCACTCATTCCTTTTACTGAAAACCCCCTTACCCCCACCAGGCATTGTTGTGAGTCATGAATTGTCTCACCAACGGACATTTCCTCATCCTGTTTGTAGGAGGAACACGAAGGGACGTGCCCGTGCGTCTGACACGGGGACCCACAAGCTCCTCCTCATTTGGGGGCCTTGTGAGGGAGATGAACTTTTGGCTCTGCAAAGTGTCTGGGCAGTTTTTACTGAGATTTGCGTAGGAGGCCATACTTCACAGACCTCTTAGGAGCTCCATCTGGCTCAGAATGCCTCCCGAGGCTGGGCTTCTCCAGCACCCCTCCTCGCCCTTGACTATACACAAACCATGTGTTGTTCTCTTGTCATTTCATGGACGCGTAAGCTCCTGGGGACAGTGTCACCACACAGAGTAAATGAGCACCACATACTTGCTAGCTGGACTGAGGAGTGGAGAGCAGGATTCTTTAAAAAGCTTTTTTATTTTGGTAAGAACACGTAACATGAGAACCACCCTCTTAAAAATTTTTAGTGTACAGTACGTTATTATGTACAGTACACAGTGCTGGACAGCAGATCATTAAAGAGTGTTCATCCTACTTAACTGAAGCATTATGCCTGTTGATTAGTAACTCCCCCTTCCCCTCCTTGCCTGGCTTCCAACAACCACCATTCCAGGCTCTGATTTTACGGATTTGACTGTTTTAGATTCCTCCTGTAAATGGATTCATGCCGTACTTGTGTTTCTGCTTTGGGCTTATTTCATGTAGCATGATGTTATTTATAACGGGAAGAGTTCATTTACTTATGTTCTCAAAGGAGTGATAGGTATGAAAAAAATGCAGTTTAATTCAACAGCCATTGGTGTGGGCATGAGATTCAGCGCTGTCGTCTAGAGACGGAGACCCGTGTCTAGCAATGTGCAGGCAGGTGTTTAATGGGGGGGGGGGGGGCTCTGTGGGGCTCTGTAGCCTTGCTGATTTCCATAGCATGAAAAACATCTCACCGTGGTTAATTTCCCACCGCCCACATGATGTCAGACTGGCTCGCAGAGTTCTCCAATGTGTAAGAGTTCTCCTGAGGCCCTACAGTCTCGTCCTGCCCCTACCACCACTGTTTTCAAAAAGTTGTCAGTTTAGACTCTGACATAGGTAAGAGGCAGGTGCAGCGTGATAAGGCAGAGGAGGGGCAGAATGTACCAGGTAGGTAGGAAAGCATCAGGAGGACAGAGATTCCATTTTGTGGTGGAGACATCCACGCGGAGAGCTGCAGGGACAGGAAGGATGTGTGGAAAGGCCCACAGGTAGGTGGGGCTGGGGACCTTCAGGGCCCCTCCACTGGGATCAGGTCAAGGGGAAGTGCCTTGGAGGTCCCTCATGACCTAGGTTCACCTCACCGGGCTCACTTTTCTCCCATGTTGAGCGGCACAAACTTGTTCCTCCAGCCGGTCCAGCCCAGGCTTAGGAACACAGCCGTGCCTTGGCTCACACTGGTCTTCCCATCTGGAAAGCAGTTTCCCATCATCCCCATCTCCTGACTTTCCTCCTGCTCCTTTACCACTCTTCCAGATTACAGAAAACTCCAACCAGCAGGGAAAAGGCGTAGAAAGTGGCTTCCATCAAACTTAGGAATTTATGTTCTCCAACAGTCACTGGGAGAAGGTGAAAGGCAGACAACAGAGGCAGAAAAAAATATTTGCAGCCTTTGTAAGCACTGACGGGCTTTTACTAGAACGGGGAGGCAATGCAGGAAGAGAAAGACAGAAAGCAGGGGCGAGGCGGGAGCTCACAAGAGTGGGTGTCCCAGTGGCACGGATGAGAAGGTGCTCGTCTGTATGAGTTAGTCCCTAGCAGGTGAGACACCACAACACACCCACCCAAATGGCCAAAACGAATTAAGCCTGCACTGCCTAATGTCGTGGAGGATTTGGACACGTGGAAAGTAACGTATATTGCAGCTGAGAGTTGTATTTGCTACAATCATTTCAAAAACTTTTGGGCTGTGTTTACTAACATTGAACATATGCGTACCCTGTGACCCAGCAATGAGTGTTCTAGATATATAGCCAAAATCCACACACATAGCTCACCCGCAGGCAGGTACTGGAAGGTTGATAGAGAATATCAGTAGCAACGGCTCCCAGTGGGGAATACCCAGATGCTATCAAGAGTAGAAAGTAATGGGGCACCTAGGTGGCTCAGTGGGTTAAAGCCTCTGCCTTCGGCTCGGGTCATGATCTCAGGGTCCTGGGATCGAGCCTCGCATCAGGCTCTCTGCTCCGCGGGGAGCCTGCTTCCTCCTCTCTCTCTCTGCCTGCCTCTCTGCCTACTTGTGATCTCTGTCTGTCAAATAAATAAATAAAATCTTTAAAAACAAAAACAAAAACAGTAGAAAGTAAGTTATGATTCCACTCCCACGGCGGAATCCTATACAGCCACAAAAAAGAATGAAGTGTTGTTTGAACAACAGTGGAGATGAAACTCACAAACCTAATCTGAATGAAAGGGGCCAGACACGAGAGGATACAAATGGAATTATTCTGTTTTATAGAAAGTTCAAAACCAGGCAAAACTCTTTATGGAGTTAGAAGTCAGTCTCCTGGGAACTCGGGGGAAGAGTAAGGTGGGTGGTGTCTGGGAGGGTCAAGTTGGAAGACTTTGATGGTGTTTTATTTCTGGCCCTTAGCTACCTGCATAGGGTTTGTGTACCTCTCTGTATATCTTACATTTTCATTAACTGAAAAAAAAAGGAGCTGCTGAATGGAAGTGTTAGAAATAGAGGGCAGTGTGTGTTTTTCTAGACTGCTTCTGTGTTTTCTCTTTTAGCATTTTCTATTTTTACAAATTTAATCTTTAGACAAAATATATTGAGAATGACTCCGTGCCAGGAACTATGTGAGATACCGAGGATAAAAAAGGGAACAAAATAGAAGAAAAAAAACCAAAACTGCTGCTCTCAGGGAGCTCCCATTCCCATGGGGCCAGGAAGGCAATTGAATAAACAAATCATAAAATGTGAGGTGGTGATGAGTGCTACGAACTAATATGGGGGATAAGGGGATAGGGAGTCATGAGCTGCGGTGAGGATTTGGGCACCAATTAGGTATCGTTTCATATCCAGTAGATGAAGACACTGTGATAGGGCAGCATTTGAGCAGGGACCTGAATGTGGTGACAGAAGGAGCCCAACAGGAATGTGGGGAAAGAGCACTGTGGGCAGAGAGAACAGCAAGTGCAAAGGCCCTGTGGTGGGATCCCTGGCTTCCCCCATCAGAAAACTGGGTCCCACTTTTGTCTTCTCTCTTTCCTCTGGCCCCATATTCAAACCAGAACACTAATCCATTTGCTTCCCTACCTAAATATCTCTTAATTTTTCCACTTTTTCTCCATCTTCACTGTTGTTGCCTGTTTGGGGAATAGTTTCTTAACTCTGTCTTCCATTCTCCCACTTTTTTTTTTTTTTTTTTTGGTTTGAAAGTAGAAAGGGCTCCCCTTTATACTTATACTTACTCCCCTATATACTTATACTTACTGCCCTTTATACTTAGATTAAATGCCCTACTTTCCTCTCTGGTGTCCTTTCTTGCTGCTCATGCCTTGCTGCCCACGCTCAAGTCATGCCAAAACGATAACCTTCCTCAGCTTCCCGTTGAGCCCTCTGGACTCTGAGCCTTTCCCTCTTGAGAATGCCTCTGCTTATAGCAATCCTTCCCCTCCTCACCTGCTCATTCCGAGTTTTGCCCATCAGACACATCTTAACTTAGATGTTATTGATGCTGGGACTTTTTCCTGCCCCTTAACCCTGGCCACGTGTCCATCCCACTGGTGTCTCCCCATCATGGCTGGCTTAGATCATTCTGTACCTGCCTTTATTTTCCTGAACTTCCCACTAAACTCCATGACACAGGAGGGAGGGAACTCTACTTTGTATCTCACTGCTTAGCATAGGTCCTGACCTTTAGACATTGTTCAATAAATGTTAAATGAATGAATGCATGTTGACGTAGATCCCTATGATACTAAACAAGTCTTGTAGTACTTTTATGGTAATCGATGAAACGGTTTTACAGTTAACACAATCTTTGTCAAGACACAAAAGCCAGACCTGCTGGGTTTAGATTCTTATTCCTGGTAATTCTGTGTTCCATAATTTCCCAAACACAGAAATATTATCCATCAACTTTTAACGTTACCTTATTTCACTCAGTCATACGTAAAACATCAATTCAGAGAACTTTGAATCTGTGAAAACATTCAAATGCAGAGACCCAAATGTGTTTCTCCGGCAGCAAAGCAATATGATTATTGTGACTTATTTCTAGAGCTGAAACTTAATTTCTAGAAAACAAAATCAGGGTTAGACTTTATTAGTCTTGTCGGGTTTGGGGCATTCTAGGTGGAGTTCTTTCCAATATATCACAGCTCCTTCATATGGAAATGAAAGCTTTTAACATGAAGAGAGAGTGGGAGGCACAAGAAGGATTGAGTAGCCCTTTTTATACCCACATCTCACCCACGTGAGAGGGGATGCTCTTGATTGCTCTTGGCATGAGGGTCAGAAGAGAGCTGAGCAAGGACTTCAGCTGGGCTTGGGGCACTGAGCCAGAGTCTCTCAAACTGACTTTTAAAAATTGTATCAACAGGATGATTTAGAGAATTATAAATGTTTAAGCATCAGATACATCTGTAGCTCCTGTCTGTTAAGCACTTGCTGTGTTCCAGGCCCTGTAATTGTTTCAAAAAGACCATCTTATTTAATTTTAATCCAGTCATATGGGATCAATACCATTTATTCCCATCCTGCAGATGAGGAAAGTAGGTCTAGAGAGACTGAGTGATTTGCCCTAGGTCACACAACAGATCGGTGGTAGTACTGAACTATGAACCCATTCCTTATTTTATTTTATTTTATTATTTATTTTAAATTCAGTATAGCTAACATACAGTGTCATATAAGTTTCAGTTGTGCAATGTAGTGATACGACCATTCTGTACATCACCCAGCTGCTCATCACAAGTGCCCACCTTCAACCCCATCACCTGTTTTCACCCATTCCCCCACCACCTCCCTTCTGGTGACCTTCAGTTTGTTCTCAATAGTTAAGAATCTGCTTCCTGGGGCACCTGCCACCTGGGTGGCTCAGTGGATTAAGCATCTGCCTTTGGCACAGGTCATGATCTCAGGGTCCTAGGATTGAGACCTGCGTTGGGCTCCCTGCTCAGCAAGGAGCCTGCTTCCTTCTCTCTTTCTGCCCGCTTCTCTGCCTAGTTGTGATCTCTCTCTCTCTCTCTCTCTCTCTGTCAGATAAATAAATAAAATCTTAAAAAAAAAAAAAAAAAAGAATCTGCTTCTTGGCTTGTTCCTCTTTCTCTTTTTCCCTTTGGTTGTTTTTTTCATTTGTTGCTTTGTTTCTTAAATTCCACATATGAGTGAAATCATGTGGTGTTTGTCTTTTTCTGACTGACTTATTGTACTTAGCATTACACACTCTAGCTCCATTCACGTCATTGCAAATGGCAGTATTTTATTCTTTTTATGGTTCAATAATATTCCGTTGTGTACACATCTCATCTTCATCCGTTCATCAGTGGATGGACACTTGTGCTGCTTCTCTATCTTGGCTGTTATAAAAAAAATGAAGTTATAAACATGAATTCATGTTTTTGTATTTTTGGGGTAAAAAATACAGTAGTATGATTACTAGATCATAGAGTTGTTCAAGTTTTAACTTTGTGAGGAGGCTCCATACTGTTTTCCAGAGTGGCTGCATCAGTTTGCATTCCCACTAGCAGTGTAAGAGGGTTCCCTTTTCCCCACATCCTCACCAACACCTGTTGTTTCTTGTGTTGTTGATTTTAGGCAACAGGGGTGAGATGGTATCTCATTATAGTTTTGATCTGCACTTCCTTGATGCTGAATGATGTTGAGTATCTTCTCATGTGTCCATTGGCCATCTAGGCATTTTCTTTAGAGAAATATCTGTTTATTTCTTCTGCCCATTTTCATTTATTTATTTATTTTAAATATTTTTATTTATTTATTTGAGAGAGAGAGAGAGAGAATGAGAGAACATGAGAGGGGAGAGGTCAGAAGAAGAAGCAAGCAGACTCCCCTCTGAGCAGGGACCCCCCCCTCCTTGTGGGACTCTATCCCAGGACTCCAGGATCATGACTTGATCCAAAGGCAGTTGCTTAACCAACTGAGCCACCCAGGTGCCCACTTCTGCCCATTTTTAAATTGGACCATTTGGTTTTTGTTGTTGAGTTGTATTAGCTCTTTATATATTTTGGATACCAACCCTTTATCAGATATGTCATTTGCAGATATCTCCTCTAATGCCATAGGTCGCCTTTTAGTTTTGTTGATTGTTTCCTTTGCTGTGCAGAGGCTTTTTATCTTGTTGAAGTCCCAGTAGTCTATTTTTGCTTTTGTTTCCCTTTCCTCCGGAGACATATCTAGAAAAATATTGCTGTGGCCAATGTCAGAGACCTGACTGCCTGTGTCCTTTTCTAGGATTTTTATGATTTCAGGTCTCATGTTTAGGTCATCGATTTTGAGGGTTTTTGTGTGTGTGGTGAAAGAAAGTGGTCCAGCTTCATTCTTTTGCATGGAGCTGCCTGGTTCCCCCAACACTATTTCTTAAAGAGACCCTTCCCCGTTTCCTGCTTTGTTGAAGATGAACGGACTGTATAATTGCCGGTTTATTTCTCTATTTTCTATTCCATTCCATTGATCTATGTGTCTATTTTTATGCCAGTGCCATACTCTTTTGATTACCACAGCTTTATAGTATAACTTGAAATCTGGGATTGTGATGCCTACAGTTTTGCTTTTCTTTTTGAAGATTCCTTTGGCTATTTGGGGATCTTTTGTGGTTCCATACAAATTTTTGAATTGTTTGTTCTAGTTCTGTGAAAAATGCTGTTGGTATTTTGATAAGGATTGCATTAAATGTGTAGATTCCTTTTGGTGCTATAGACTTTTTTTTTTCAAGATTTTATTTATTTATTTGATAGATAGAGCAACTGTGAGAGAGAGAACACAAGCAGGGGGGAATGAGAGAGGAAGAAGCAGACTTTCCACCAAGCAGGGAGCCCCATGCAGGGCTCGATCCCGGGACGCTGGGATCTTGACGTGAGATGAAGGCAGATGCTTAACCACTGAGCCACCCAGGTGCCCTGGTGCTATAGACATTTTAACAATATTTGTTCTTCTGATCCATGAACATGGAATGACTTTCCATTTCTTTGTGTGGTCTTCAATTTCTTTCACCATTTCCTCTTTCTAATCATTAGGTTGCATGGCCTCCCATATTGAAAAATAAACCAACTAATTCTAGAGATAAATACATCTGATTTTAGGGTGTCTGTTGCTGTGGATTATTCATGGCCTAATCCACATGTTATGCTCCAGTACTGGTTAAAAGATAAGAGAGTCGTGATAGCAAATTCCCTGCAAATGTGGGCATCTGACCTACAGAAGACACTTTTTCACCACGTAGCTCCAAAATAAGCTTCACTCAGCAAGGGTTCATAACAGAAGATCCTTCAATTGTGGGCAGGGTGGGTAAGTGTAATCTTTGAACAAAAAGAGTCTCCGCTCTGGAGAAATTGTGATCCTGGAGAGAAGGAGGGAGCGAGTAGCTGGCCCTCCTTCCCTCTCTGGCCCCTGGGCTCCGCTCTGGCCAAGGGTGTGTTTGTTTGGCTGTGATTCTTTTCCTTCAGTCTCCCTCTCTAGGTGTCATGTTTCATGAGCTCCAGGCTCCCGCCTGTGTCCGCCTCAGCCTCTGGCTTTAATCGCTGCTCCTTGGCCAAAGCTGAGTGAGGGTCTGCAAACCGACACTGATTGGATGCATATTTGCTGGGGGCGATTGCTGGACGCGCACCTCACCAATCCCTAGCCCCCAGTAGCACTGACAGCGACAGCCTCCTGGTTGGAGCCCAAAGCACTGCCTTATTAAGAGAGGCCCCTTTCCTCTCTGCTGCCCCCCCCACACCCTTGCTGCTGGCCCACGCTTCCTGCGGCAGTCAGAGGTAGGCCTTGCCCCTCACAGCTTTCTTCCCGGCCCTGCTCTCCACCCGCAGCCAGTCTCCTTGCACAGAAAGTACCAGAGGTTCCAGAATTCACTTCCCTACCTCTGGGCCTTGGGTTCCCGTCCTCAGCAGGTCAGAATCTGCACTGCCTGCTGAGGTTTCCCTCGAACCGGTGCCCCCTTCCTTCTTTGGAGTCTCCTGTCCCCAGTCTGGCTGTGGGGTGGGGTGGGAGGACAGGTACATCTGATTCTGGTTATCGTGTCAGGCGGAGAACATAAGGGAGAAGTAATGACCTGTTAATAAGCGACTCTCTTGGTTCCCTTGTTTGTCGAGGTCATAGGGTTCGTGGATCAGGAATTTGGTGAGAGTGTATGCCTCTTACAAGAGATGGAATTAAAGACAGGTTTTTTAAAAAGGGTTTTATTTATTTATTTATCTGTTTAGTTAGAGGGTGAGAGCAGGGGGAGGGGAAAGGGAAGAGGGAGAATCCCAAGCAGACCCCGTGCCCTGCATGGAGCCCAACACGAGGCTTGATCTCAGGAATCCCAAGATCATGACCTGAGCCGAGATCAAGGGTTGTACGTTTAACCAGCTAAGCTACCCAGGGACTCCTTAAAGATGGTTTTTAAGAAGAATCAAGGACTGCCTCCCGGAAGGGCACAAAACAGCTCCCCGACTGGACCGAAAGTAGCGTCCTAGGTAGGTCGTCAAATCCAGATCCGAAGAACCTCCTGGCAAGGAGAAATTGAGACTGCAGAATCTCACAAATGTGCTGAATGCAAAGAATCCCCCCAAAGTTTACGACTCAGACAGCATCAGGATGTATGCAGAGGAACGTGTTCTGGGGAGAGATGGGCTCTGACAATGTTGCGTGCTAACCCAGACTGCCTCTTGTTGGAGTGAGGGAGAGGGGCTCTTTGTTTTGGGGATGTTTGGTTTTGCTGCCAAGGTCTTGTCATGTCATGAGTGTTTAATTTATATGAGCCCAAGCCAGGTACTATGGGGAGTCAAATATCTTTACTGCGAAATGAGACAAACTCCAATTCTTTAAACAGTGCCAGTTGTAATAGTAAGACTTGAGGCTAGACACTGTTCTACATATTAACTTGTTTCTCTTTCCTGATGCTCCTCTGGGACGGTATTGTGCTTAGCGTCCAGTTCTTAGATAAGGAAACTGAGGCACGAGCGCTCTGTGACTCACTTAAACTCACCCAGCTAGTAAAGGTCCGCGTTGAGATTTAAAGCCGTGCTGGGCTGCCTGCTCAGGATGTTGAAGGGGGAGATGGTAGCATCGATCAGGCTTGGGTTATCTGTTCCCAATCCCAAGAATCTCCACTTCCTAATAATAAAGACAACAGCCAGCTACAGAGACCCTATTGAGAATAGAACCTACTAATTTGTTGGTGACCGATATTTACAGTTTATCTTGTCTATGTGCACGAGAACTGTCACAGGGCACTGTTCTGAATGAAAATTGACCACTGTGGGGGTGTGTGGGGGGGGGACTGAGAAGCAGGGGGGACAGCTGGGAGTCAGGGAGATGGGACAAATGGCAAAGCTCTGTGGGGTACTGTGGCCAGGGATCTGGTTCTCAGAAGCTGTCCAGCTAGACACTCTGCTTATCAGAGGGGATCAACCCCTGGCCATGAACATGCTTGTTCAAAACGTTGGGAGAGGCACGGTCTGAGACTCATACAAGATGCCTAACCCCCTGCTCCCTTAGGCCTGCCTGGTACAGAGAATATATTTAATCCACCCTTCCTTGTCCTTCACTCTAGTTGTGCCATGGGGTTTGTTTTCCGGGGGAGAGGGAGGAATAGCGCCTCCCAAGGTGGGTTGAGATCCAGCCCTATGATAGGGTCAAGCTGTCCTCTGCCTGCTTCTCTCCTGCCTCCTGCCATGTGGACATGGCTCCTTCACAGCTGGGAGAAGGTCATGGCTATGAACGTTCCCACCTGCCGAAGCTGGGATCTGGGAAGCTCGTAGGTACTCTGACACTCACAACGCCTTTCCAGACTGTAAAGGAGCTCTGAGGGGTCGGTGAGAGGTTCCTCCCTGATTGTCCCTTTGCTAGTTTTGGAGGGCTTCTCTTACCATTTGAGGCCTTGAAGAACATGCTTCATCTCTAAAGGCCATCCTGAGGGTTTTCAGAGGAGAAGGAGGAGAGATTAGATTTCCCCAAGCCTGGAATTGCTCTGTTTGATTTATAGGGTGAGGAGTTTTCAATCTGTAATGCTTTCGGGGTTTTCTGTGCTGCAAGAATATCCCCTGGGGCTTTCCAGACCCTTATTTAACCCAGATTAACTGCCATAGGATGCGCTCAGGGCAGGCCGTGCTGCAGGAGGCCAGCATGGCCTGCTGACTTACATCACTGCGCCGTGACGCAGTGACACAAACATGGCGGGTGGGAAGGAGATTTCAAGAACCCATTAGAGGCATTTGGAGTTTTCAGTGCCTCCTCAAAAACTGTGCGCAGAACTGAATTGAAACCTGTCATGTTAGCATTATAATTCTAAACGCTGGCCTAGCTGGGCCAGAATGATTTAATAGTTGCCTTCATGAGATCTGTACTGGTTCCACTCACATTCTTTTATATCCCATTGTTCTGTTTCTGCGTTCGCTCTGGATGCTTCTCCCCCTTCCCCACTATTCCTCATTGGCTTTATCTCGCGCTGCACATTCAGATTTTTGTAAAAAAAATGGACTGTAGTGGTTGCTGTAATTTGGGGTCGCTCCCTTCTATGAACATTGGCTTTAGAGCATGGAGAATGGTTTGCGGCTAGATGTGGTTATGTCGTCTGGTCCCTCCAGGCCGCCCAGCTGGTGGCTGGACCCTGTGGTGCCATTCTCTGTTCCTTGTTTGGTTTGTTCAGAGCATGAGCAAATAAAAGCAAAATGTAGAATTTTTCAATGTATTCAACGTAAGTTTGTTTTCATTTCCTTTCTGTAGGAATCGCTCATTATTTCTACAAATGCCCTCAGTTTTATCCAAGTGAAAACTCAGTGTTAGCTCCATAACACTATGGATAGAAGCTCAATTGCTGAGGCTCCCTGGGAACATTCTTAGGCATAAAATGCCAAGATTTTTGGATGTGCAAACAAATAGTTTAGATAATGCTCAGAAAGATCTCTGCATCTTTATTAGCTTCTTTTCTCACCTGCCCTGTTTTATGAGCTGGGATGGGGCTGAATTAGTTAGGGAAGCGATAGCCCACACATGCCCTGACTATAACCATAAGCATCTTTGAACAAGTGTTGTTACTTCTGAGAGAGCTTCTTTAAACTACTGCGGACCATATAGAGGTGTGTGTCCCGCACTTTCACAGTGACTATGACTTTACCCAGAGATTCTTCACCATGTTTCTTGTTTCCAGGATTGCAGGATTCTGGCCTTGGGATTTGCTTTCCTGTTTTCAACCTTAGCTCACCCCATACTTGATGTTCAGCAGCAATATCCTGGCTTCCCCTGGCAACACTATATTCTGCCACTTCGGGTAAATGTGCTCCTGTCTTTTCAGCCCTGGACTTTATACGCAGGCTTGGGACCCTGTGAATGCTATGCCTCGGGCTTTGGTGGACTCCACGGCCATGACCTAGGTACTTTTGTATGTCATGACCCTTCTCAGGGAGCTCAGCCAAGGATCTCATGTAACATATTTGAACACCATATTGTAGATTCACACCCAGGGGACTGTTTTGTCCCTGGGAAGCCTGAGACTTCGGGACTCCAGGATTGCAGGAGTGGTGCTGATCTTTCGGGATTTTTATCACATGCTGTCAGCTTTGGGATCCTGGTGTCCGTGCAGACTGCTACACAACAGGAAGTACTTGAGTAGAGGGATGAGCATGCTTAGGTTGGGTCATTCTTTTACTAAATGGACAATAAATATATGTCTGTTAAAACGTACATTCAAACCAAAATTTTGGAAACCCTGGGGCTGTAGGACTCTGATATTGAGATTTGAGGCTATGACAAGCTGTTAGAGGAGATGGTTCTGAAGGGCTGTGGGCTATGAGATGTTGATCAGTCATTAGTCATCTGCAGGGCATTGGGGGGACATGCAGAGTCCAGACCCCCAAACAGCTTAGAGCTACTGAGACAGAAAAGGAAACCGTATACACTGTGTGATCCTAACCCGTGTTTTCTTTCCTATAGTCTCTCTTCTATGTGTGTTGTGGTGAAACCAAGTAAGACAAACACTGAGAGTATTGGCTTTCACTTCTGTGGTATTCAAGACCCTGATAAATAATTTAGGGTTTGGGGAGATCAGGACACAAGAAGTGGAACTGAAAAACAGAGGTAATTTACTAACGTATGTTTATAGATTCAAACACTTCAATAACTGGGATTTTATGACTGAGCCCAGTAGATCTAATTATTCTTTCTAACTGTTAAGTGGCCTTAAATAAGTTTACCACATTTTCTTGGAAAAGTGACCAATACTACTCTCCAGATCTCACTTCTGACTGAAGCTCAAGTTTACTTTAAACGATTTAGCTGTAGCAGAGCAAGGTCCTGATATGTCACTTTTGCCACAGAATCTGGGCCAGGTAGCCGATGATGGAAGGTGACAAGGACCAGCTGCGGTGTCTGCTTGTAGAGGCGGTGTGAGCATGCGAGGGTTCACATGTCTACAAATCAGATATTTCTTGGGCCATAAGTTATCATTATGTGTGAAGCTTCACATCTCCATTGGCGTGAAGAAGGAGTTCTTTCATGGTCCTCTGTGTTGGACTGGTGTCCGCTTACCCAGTTGTGGTCTCTAACGAACGGACACATTGATTATTAAAAATAGGAAGGGTTTTAGAAGTTAGCTGGCCCAGTCTTTTGCACAGAGAAGGATTCTTCCCTACAGTCTTCTAAATCAGATGATTATCCAGCCTCTACTTGAACACTTCCTGTAACAGGGGGCTTGTACCCCCACACAGAAACATACCCCAGTTTTGGATGCCTCTAATTCTTAGGATGTTCCCCACCCCCCTTATGTTCAGTTGAGATCTGCCCCTCTGGAACTTCCTTAATTTAGGACTCTGAAGCTCTGTTGTGTGATCTGAATGTCTCTACTTCAGGAGAGTGTGTCAATCACATATTTGAAGAACATCAACTTCTAGTGGAATCTTTTTTTTTTTCCTTCGGACAGGTGAAACATTCCAAGGTCCTTCAATGAATTCTCTTGTTTTCTTTATAGGGAAGCCACGCCTCCCCTTTTCCCACTTGAACCTGTGGACTCTGGAGACTCGGCTCCCTTGTCACAGGGTTCACTACCCCCTGCCTGAGGAAAGTCTCATTCTTCTTATGGCTCTGGGGGTATAGTTTGGAGTTCTTCTTTCTCCTCTTTTCTGAGTTTCTTCCCAGCATGCTTGCCCCAGGCATCATTGGGCACAAAGTATTGAATCACATTCCTTGCTTTTGCTTTTTTGCCAACATGGTCACCCTTCCTTCCTTCCTTGTTGGATGACTTCTGCCATTTTCCTTTGAAAATTTTTAATGTCTCCCATCGGCCGGGACAAAGAGATACACTCTATTACGTTCTTTTCTTTCTCCTCCAACTAGAATACCAGATTGTATTTATAGCTCACGGAACCGGTGAGTTCAAAAAGGCCAAGAACAATATAAAGCCTTATATTCACTCTTGTTTTGTGTAGAAGTTGGGTGCCCAGCTGGACTCACAGGTGTCACTTTAAGTATAGCCCAGTCACTGAAAGTCCATTGCTACTGAAGTCTCTGGGTATGGGCTTTGTTGATGTGGTCTTAAAAGTGGCTGCTTCTGGTTACAGAATCATTTTTTTCTAGGTCTGTCTCCTCGGGCAGTAGGTGAAGGGGATCGACAAGTACAAACTTCAGTTCTAAGACAAGTCACAGGGATGAAAAGTGCAGCCCAGGGAATAGAATCAATGATGCTGTATTAACGTTGCTCAGTGACAGATGGTGACTGCGTTTATTGTGGTGAACACTGAGTAATGTACAGAATTGTCGAGTCATACATAACCTTGTACACCTAAAACTGATACACACTGTGTGTTAATTATAATTTAAAAAGTAGCTGCTTAGATTTTATCTCCAAACTATTTCAATCTTGTGCCTCTCACTCTCCTCTCAATAGCTACAGCTTTTTAAAAATGATTTATTTACTTGAGAGGGAGAACAAGTTGGGGGAGGGACAGAGGGAGCGAGAAAGGGGAAGCGGACTCCTTGCTGAGCAGGGAGCCCAACGCGGGACTCGATCCCAGGACCCTGAGATCATGACCTGAGCAAAACCAAGAGTCAGACACTCAGTCAACTGAGCCATCCAGGTGCCCCAGCTTTGGCTCTTTTATTTTCCACTATAGACTGTGGTCACATGCACTTTGCAACCACTCACCACCCACCAGGAACAGAGTAGGAGAGAGGGAACGTCCTTTGTTTTACAGACTGAGAGACGGAATCTCAGGGAGAATACTGGTCTCTCCAAGGCTACACCGTTAGTTGAGGAGCCAGTTCGGGCACCATTTCTCTTGAACCACTCAGCTGGCTCACTCTCTTGGCTTTTGTAGAAAAAGAGGCTTAACCAGAGGCATTTCTGGTCTATGCTCTGTGTGTGTGTGTGTGTGTGTGTGTGTGTGTGTGTGTGTGTACACACAGGCACACCTCACTTCATTGTTCTTTGCTTTTATCGCTCTTGGTAGATACATACTGTTTTTTAACAGATGGAAGGCTTGTGGCACCCCTGCATCGAGCAAGTGTATTGATGCCATTTTCCCAACAGGTTTTGCTCACTTCATGTCTCTGGGCCACATTTTAGTAATTCTCACAGTATTTCAAACTTTCTCATTGTTACCATATTTGTCGTGGAGATCCGGGCTCAGTGATCGTGACCCCTGAAAGCTCAGATAGTGGTTAGCATTTCTTAGCAATAAGTTATTTCTAGTTAAGATCTGTACTTTTTTAGGGCACAGTGCAATCGCACACTTAACAGACTACAATACAATGTAAACAACTTCTATGCCCTTGGAAATCAGTGAATTCATTTGACTCACCTTATTGTGATGTTAGCTTTATTGTGGTGATCTCTAAGACCTACAATATCTCTAAGATATGCCTCTGTATAGCTTTCCCTCTTTCCCACACAGCACACTGTGTGGTATGTGATAAGCATCCATAAATGCTGGTTAAGGAAAGTTTGGAGCCTTTTATCCTTTTAAAAGTTGGGATTACATTTAAGGGAAAAGGCTCAGGGGGAACCATGAGGAATACAGTATACCTGAGGAAGTCTGGGCTTTGGAGACAGTCGGCAAAGTTTGGAAATTTAAAGCATGGTGCAGAGTGCCATGGTGTGTACCACAGATCTATAACTTAGTCCCTGATCTCAGTGAGTTTACAATCAGGTAATATAGCCAGCCCTATACAAATGGGATAAAAACTGTGACAAGACTGAATCATATGAAAAAAATGAACTTCCAGTCCAAGACAGAAGGTCATCAGCGTCAGCGAGGAGTTCAGGGAGGGGAAGGGAATGGAGAGCTCGCTGTCGTGTTCCTGTTCTTGGTGGAAGGGAGATGGTGGGGGAGGGCCAGGGGAGGCCAGAGGGAAAGGAGGAACAGGGAGGTGTGCTCTAGGACGGTCTTGTCCACTTAGTACCAGCCACAAGTGGCAAAAGGGCCACAGATCCGTAGTCCACTTAAGTTCCTGAGAGTAACTGAGAAGGAAAGGCAAGAAATGCTTATGGACACCGACTGTGCGTTTGGTCAACAAGTATGTCCTGAGAGTCTGCTCCATGACAGGAACTGTGTTTGGTGTTGGGGTTTCAACAGTGGCCAACAGAGAAAGGCTTCCCCTCATGGAGCCTAAATTCACATGCAGGCTGGGCCATGTGGTCCAAACCAGACACTCCAGTTCCTGGAGTGTCTGGTTTTCATAGTTCAATGGATTTTTTTTTAGCAGTTTCCACAAGCCCAGCCCCCAACCCCAGCCTTTTCTGAAGACTAACTTCCACTGGCCTGACTCTGTCCTCTGTGAGCACGTGGGGATCCCCATCAGATTGGTGATGCCCTTTCTGGCAGGAGCTGCGGGGCAGGCTCCAGGGGAAAGGACCTCCATCCTTCGCTGGACTTCAGACCTTCCACTTGCCTTTAAAGATGTCTGACTGACATGACTTGCCCATGGGTGTCTGCTTTCAAACACAAATTACTGGCAAATCTCCTTTCAACTTCCTTTTCTGGTGGAGGCACCACCTGTTGGGGTCAGGTGGTCTGGACTGGCATGGTGACGAAAGAGCATCTGTCTGCCCCTAGCCCCTACCTGTCCTGACAATATGTGTCCACTACTTTCCCTAATCACTAGGGGGCGCCTTGGAGCAGCAGAGTCAGCCAGCCAGAGAGAGGACAGGGAGAAGGAGCCAGGTTTGTGGGCTGAGGGTCTGCGTATGGCCCTGCTCGTTGCCTATGTGCAGGATTGCTCAGTGTGCAAGCCCTTCATCCTGACTTGGTCCATTCCAACACCAAATAACTATATGATAAGGCCTCTGAACCACCACAGGGCATTTTACAGAATATGAACTTAGTAGGGCCCCTGTGTGGTGAGCTGAACAGCAGAGCTCTTGCTTCTAGATCCTCTAGGGTCTGCCAGATCCCCTTGTGGCTTTGGGGAAGTCCAGAGGGACAAAGAATCCGGCTCCAGGCCTCTCCACATTGCCCACCGGCTCCTTCCCAACTGATGAATGCTTATTGTTCTGCTTTGTGGGCGCCTCCTGGGACCTGGGGGAGGCTCGCCTCATTTCTGTGGAGACCTTTGGCTGGACTTCTCTGCCTCTCCCAGAGGTGAGAGACCGCGGTTCCGACAGCCTCAGGCTTGGCACCAACTCCTCTCTGGTGGATCCAGGACCCAGGCTCCGATCTCACTACGGCTAGGGCCTCTTTGTCCCAGAGTGACCTCGCGGGCTCTCCCTCTGACTGGCCCTTCACAGCCCCTGCTATTGGTGATTTTCATTCCAGATACGAGCCAATGGATTCCTGAAAGGGATTCTGCGGGCTTCTCTCGCCATCTCTGCTCTGGCCTCGGTCTGGCGGCGCTCTCCTCTGTGGTCTGGACAGGGGATGATGATGGACGCAGGCTGCCCGTTGTTTTTGTTTTGTGATATTTAAAGCAACCAAAGCTCTCATTACTGTAATACAGTATGTGCCCGGGCTGGAGGGAGGAGCAGAATCCCTCCTGGACCAGGGGCCGGTTGTGTTAGGTTGTGCTGAGCCTGGGGATGTGTCTGGCATCATGCCTGAGAGAATTCAGTGTGTCAGGGCTGAGCGGGGCCTCCGAGCAGCTCCACTCTTCCTCAGGAACTCGGATCCTGAGGCGCATTTGCCGTCAGATAGTGACGTTTCTGCGCCTGCCCCTCCTCACTTGTTCTGAGGCCTCCTTCCGAGGCCCTGCACCTAATTTCGTATTGGTAGTTTGAGTGTGAGGGGAATAGGCAGGTGTGAACCCTGAACTGTCCTGGTGTTGGGATGCCAGACCCAGCTCGGAGGTGCAGTACCTGAGAGGCTCCTGCTGGTCAGTGGGAAACAGCGAGCACCATGGCGGAGTCAGGTGGGAATTCCCTCAAGCCAGAGTCACACACTGGCAGTTTGATGGAAACCTTGCAGATAGAGCAGAGGTGGCCACACCTTTGTGCCTGATGAGAACGTCCTGTCGGACTGGTGGTAGGGCTGGTGGGGGAAAACATGGCGGGCACCACTGCAGAACCATGGAACCATCCCATAAGTGATGGGAGATCAAAGGCCATTGCGTTTGCTACCTGGGTGATCTCGGGCACATTATCTCTTCTCAGTCTTTCCATCAGTACCTTGAGGATAATAATAGTAATAACCTCAGAGAGCTACTACGGGGGCCGAGTGGGGAAGTTCAGGTAAAACGTAGCATGTTGCCTGGTATAGAATCTGTGCTCCATAAATGTCATCATGCTCTCAAAAGCCCTGACAGTTTGCAAAATATATTTTCCCTGTAGGAGCTCATAGTCTTATTGAGGAGACAAGATGTTCACGCCATGTTTAAGCACAATTAGGGAGCGGTAGAAACCCCTCTATGGCATCTGCTAAGTTATGGGGTCTTGATATCATGGAGGTGAGTCAAGGGAAGAGACTCCTTTAGGCTTGGAAGGAGTGCTGAACAGGAGTAGGGACTAGAGGAGAAAGCCTGTGTACTCATCTTCTCAGCCATGAGCAGGCCAACAGGCACTCCTAGACATTCCAGGATACTGCGGACCCCGCCAGTCCCCCATTCATCCTGCCAGCACCTTCCCTGCCCATCTCCAGACTCTGCTCTGCACTGAGGGTTGAAAGAAGCCCTTGACAAGGTCCCTCCCTTGGGGGAGGAACTCACTGCCTCACTTGTATAGACCTACTTGGTGAAAACGGACAGCTCAAAAGCCATGAGCTTTTGTCCAAGGGAGCTGGTGGGTGTGAGCCTTCTGCTGAAGGAGTGGGGTTGCTTGCTTTGAAGAAGAGCGTTATCTGACTACATGGAGAAGTCTCCAAGGCCAGGATGGGGGCAGGCCCTTGGTTCCACACTCAGCCCTGGTGATGTGGCGTCTTTGAGCCAGGCTGGGAAGTGCGGGGAGTGGACCTGCTGGAGTGGGGAGGGGCTTTTTAGATGTCAGGGGTAAATGCAAGGCATTGGTGACTCAATAGGGAAGTACTGAAGGCAGATGGAGTCTGCAGATGTCTTGTACTCTTAAATCAACTTGTATTTTCTGCACCTTTTGCTTCAGAGGCTGCCAGCTAAAGTAGCAGAGGAGGGAGGGTCTAGTGAACCACGTGAAGGAAGCCTGAAATGGAAAGTGTGAGAAGCGGAACTCTTCTTGGTGTGCGCCAGGAGGGTTTTGGCAAGTACTGCAGAAGCTGCAGGCACCGAGGGCGTGACTTGTTGAAGGAAGGCCTGGGGACCAGCAAAGGAGCCCCAGACACTTGGTTCAAACCCAGCTGCTGAATGAGGCCTTCGGGCTCTGTGATTTGGGCCAAACTCCTGGCCCATGTTTGGCCAAGGTGGCGGGCCCATGAGCTTTGGTGTCTTTGTGTCCCTGGGCCCCCGGTTGTGTAACACCCCGGGTTTCACATTGCCCCGCCAGCCCGAGAGTCAGGGCAAGATGGGGGCTCACTCCCCCGCTATCTGTTTGTTTTTCCACACATTTCTGGGCACCAGGCGTGTGCACCATTCTCCTCCTAATCCCACCACAAAATAATAACTAAATGTTAAAAAGCACCTACCATCTCCCAGGCACTGTGCTGGGACCCCTTTACAGGCCTCAGCCCGTCTCATGGTCACAGTGACATCATTTTCAACTCGTACCCATATCTCGTACTTCCTGATCTCCAGGAGATGCCTTTCAACCGAGAGCTGAATTGGCATTTGGTTGTTTAAACAGTCTGACCTGGGGGACCTAGCTGGCTCAGTTGGGAGAGCATGTGACTCTTGAGGTTAGGGTCATGAGTTCAAACCTCACCCTGGGTGTGGAGCCTACTTAAAAAAATAAAATAAATACATGGTCTGACCTCTATTATGGCTGAAGTTTTCACCATGAAATATGGTTGCGAGGGCCTAGTAGGTGAAATCCTCCCTGCCCGGGTCCTTCGGAGGACGGTCTCAGGAAAGGAGAGGAGGCCCTGAGGGTGTGAAGGGAAAGACACTTGGATTACTTTGCTGAAAGGGGAGGTACCGGCTGGTGTCTGGGAGAGAGGATCCACGTCTCTCTATGGAGAGACTCCGGCTGAACAGAAAGCAGGGTTCGCTAGTGTCACACGAATCTCTTCCAGGGTTCCGCAGAGTCCCCTCTGGCTGGATGAGATGGGAGCTCCTCACGGCCTGGAGATGCTGCAAGCCCATGTAGATGGGGCCCCTGTAGACGGGGCCCATGCAGGGGCCAAGCAGCCCGAGAGCTCTGCCTTATTCAGGGGCCAGCACGACCAAGGACCCCAAGAGTGGGGCACAACCAGCACAAGTTCTCAGCCTTGAGGCTTTGCGTGGCCTGTTGGAAGCTGTTGAGACATGGGTGCGATCCCACACAGGGATAGACCAGCCTTCCCCCGAGCAGCGTCCACGTCACTGTCCCCATAGAGGTGGCCACCGCTCAGCCCTCCTCAGCCCCAGGCTGGTTCACGTTAAGCACGTGGGTCTGTTGTGACTTTCAAATGACTGCAGAGAAATGCCCAAGTCATTGCTCCAGAAGCAGCATCCCCCCGCCCCCCCCCCCCCCCCCCAGGCAAGGCACGGAGTCTGTGGTGTGGTGGTCGCCTGTTTTATTACCCTGAGATGACCCGTCAGTCGCGCCGCAGTGTTCTCCGAGCACCCACCATGGAGCTGTCAGCCGATTCCAAAAATAAAGGCATGGAAGAGGGAAATGTGCTTCTTGCCTCTAACTTGCAAGTTTACTGAGGAGACAGCGCAGAGGCACAGTTAAAGTAAAACAAAACACAAATACACATGAGCATTTTGGATCTGGGCAGTGTTCTCAGCACTTCCCCGCTGCTCCCAGATGCACCGTCGTGCCCTCCCCGGGAAAGGCGTCTCATAGGTAGACCCTGTCTTTAAGGCCGCTCCTGGGATTCGGGAGGGATTGGCCTCTCCTCCTCCCCATCATTCATCACGTTACCCCTTTACTATGTGGCCTACATCTTCTTTCGGGGCATTTGAGGTGATGGGAAGATTGGCCATAAGGAAAAACGAGGCGACATTTAAAAACCAAAACTTACGTTTGTGGGAGGCCAGGCCTCACTCAAGGAGGTTTTTCCCTGTTCCTTCGTGCTGTGTAGTCACCTCACAACGTAAAGTAAGCCCTGCACCACTGTCACCATCCCTCGTGCTCCTGAGGGCACTGGGCTCAGCGAGGTCGTGCTTGCAGCAGAGGGCCCCGGGGGCCTCCAAGTCACCAGTGAGCCCTCCTCGCTCACGGCGGGAGAGCAGTCTGCGCTCTTGGGGACCTCAGCAAGGACCGTGGGCCCCAACACCTGCAGGCTGTGGCTTCCCATGGGGCCTGGGTCCCCTCACGGCCTCGCAGCTGGGTTCCCCTGGCTATTCGGAGAGAGAGAGAGAGAGCCAAGTGGAGGTCTATCTCCTTCCGGGACCCAGCTCTGAAGTTCCATGACCATCAGGTTTCCTGCAATTCTTTCGTTAGGGGCAAGTCACTCCCTCGAGCCTGTTGGAGAGGAGGGAAGTGAGGTACCAGCCCTCGCTGGGAGAGGGAGACAAAAATCTGTGGATGCACTGGCAAACCACCGCAGAGATTTTCCAACTAACCTCACTCTGGTTCAAAGAAATCGGTTATCCCAGACAGGGCCCAAGGAAGGCGTGCATGCTCTGAGTCTGGGAAGGAAAAAGAAGAGGTAAGGCTGGGACAGGCAGGGCTGACTGGAGAGCAAAGCTGGAGAGAGAGTCTGGACGATCAGGGGCCGGGGCCCTGCCTCTGACCTGTGGTTGTTTGTGACCAGGCCTCCCTGCTTCTGGAGCAGCCCTACTTTCCTCACCTTTAACCAGGGGGGATCGAGACAGGTGAGTTCTCGGGTCTCCTGAGCTCCCACTGCTGTGGGTCCATCATTCGGGGACTAGTCTCTTTTTTTTTGTAACCTCCAACCCCCTTGGACCCTAGTCCCTCATGCCAACCTTCCTGTGCCCAGCAACACAGGCAGACAGCCCTCTGCTCCCCAGCACGCACACTGGGGGTGTGCAGAGCCCGGGACAGAGCGGGAGATGGGGGAAGGCATGGAGGCTGGGTGGGGAAATGCTCAGGGTCGGCTGGTGGAAGTCAGGGTGGCAGGGACCTATCTAAACGAAGAACCAGGGATTGCCGGAGCTCAGTGAGGCCAGGTGAGCTGCCCAAGGACTCAGCAGGCCCAGGGGTACTGGGTCACAGGTCTTTCTGCGTCTGGAAAAGGCTTTGCCTTCACTATGTATTTCTTCTCCTTCTTCCTCCTGCTAATCGCGTGAAGGCATTAGATCGGATGTCCTGAGCGCTTCTGATCTAGACCGTGACACAGATGATGCCGCACAGTCAGGGTTCTTTGCTCTATTCTGTCCCTGGGGAGGGGGGAGTGTCTTCGATGGCAGGGACATCATTCAGCATCGTCTCCCCTCCAGAGAGCGACAGCTACCTGGCTTTCTCCTCACTTCAGGGACAGAGGTTGTCCTGTTGTTTCCAATTTATAACCCGGGGAGTGAGGAGTAGGTGGGGAGCGACGTGTGCTTCTAACCAAGGCAGGGGGACCCGGGCTCGCTGTCTCGCCGCCTCTGGGCTGGGAGGGTCACCTCGGGTCCTGCATGTGACTGCTCACAGATGTGGCCATTCGGGGCCTCTGGCTGAGCACTGCTGGCTGCACTTTGAGAAGCACGAGCCTGGGCTTCCCAGGGGCAGGATGCGAGTGAGGAAGACTTCAGTAAATCTTTGGGACCCAGACAACCGGGGCTGGCTGGTGTGTCAGTGGACACGGGCATACGCGCACGCGTGTGTGTGTGTGTGTGTGTGTGTGTGTGTGTGTGTGTTTGGGGGCCCATCTCTTGCCAAAACCAGGCTCATTTCTGCATATTTGTTTGCTGAGTATTAAACACTCCGAAGATTACTCTTGCGATTTGTTGAATCTGAAATGAAAATGAGTCAGCACAGAGGAAAAACAAGCCCGAAGACCCCGAATGGCCCCTGAATGAAAATACACAGCCCTGAAGCGAGTGGGTTTCTCCCCCCTGCCCCCCTCCCCGCCCCCAGGTCGGAATCTTACACACACAGATGCCAGTACCAGGCACAGCTGTGTGCACCAGGCCCCCTGCGTCTGCTCCGGCCTGACCTGGGGACTTGATCTCTGTGCCCTTCCCACCCCTGCCTGTCCGAGCCCCTCCCTTTCCTGCAGGAAAGGCCTGTCCTTAGGTGGAGGGGCGCAGGCTGGAGGCTCTAGATAATTTTCTGGGAGGGCAGGCACTTCCTCTCAGACCTTATCACAGGCTCAGCAGGAAGATGTCCGCAGGAAATCTGTGACTTTTTATTCCTCCCGCCGCTCCAAGGGGTGGTCATCTCACATTGCCTCTAGCTTTTGGATCTGGGAAGACAGTATCTGGGGAGAGGCCCGTCTGCCAAAGCAGATGCTCCTCGCTTCCGACCCAGGCCCTGTTCCCGCAAACTCTGTTATGAACTGGATTGAAGTTGTACGGAATCATGTTTTGAATGTACCAGAGGGATTTGCCGTTCAAGGGAACCCAGCCTTGTGGAAAGTGGAGAGCTATTCTGTAACGTGGAGCCTCAGCCAGCGATTTATGAGCTCAGTAAGTAGTCGGAACATTGCTGTGCGCTGAATGTTAGCTTCATCCTACGCGGTGGAAACTTGTTATTCAAAGGTATAACAGTGTGGTGCAAAGAATTATTCTGTAATGTGGATAACATTTCATGACTGATGAGCTTGGCAAGTTTAGGCACTTCTTAAAGTGGGGTGTACCTCTAGTGCTGCTTCAGAGAAAAAGATGGTTTGTGCTAATATTCAGACTTGGGGGAAGAAGGTAGCTTGACTGTCTGAAAGTTAGGGTCCCTCCAAAGGCGCTTGGAAGGAAAGAGGCGCTCAAAGTTTCCATCCAGTTCAGGCAAGAGGTCCCAAGGGTTGCCTGCTCTCACTACCTTGCCACAGAGTGGAAATGATGGTGCTTCCCCCTCCCCCCAATATATGAAGTTACCTATGCTAGCTACATTTCTAAAATTATTTCTCTTTATGTCTCAATATGTGTCATATCTATCTATCACCTATCTATCATCTATCATGTGTATTGAATTCCATAGTAAAAGAAGGGACAAGCCATAGGGCTCATGTTTCAGAGCCCTGAAAGGCTGTTGCTTGATCTGTATGGAGTAAGAGACTTGACCTTACCACTCACCCTTCCTCACTCAGCAGCCCAAAGGCATTTCAGACCCCTCTCCTCTGTGCTCTCTCCTCGCATACCACCATGTTTGGACCCTAGAATAGAGCCTGTTACTAGGGATACAGTCTGACCTTTCAAGGTGGCTGGAGAAGAGGACTGTGTTTGTCCCTAGGTGTGTCTGACCCGGAGCTGTGGGTGAGCTGGGACTGACCAGCGGCAAGCCCTCCCTGGGAGCACAAACTCTCTGTGGGACAGGATCGTGTCAGGCAGAATGTGCTGAAGACTTGCTTTTTCACCATGATGTGACCCTGACTATGTTTCAGGAAGAGACTTTTGGAAATTCATGCAATTAGTGAGATAGCTTGTAAGAAGTTTGACCTTCTAGATTCTTGTGTGTTTTATTCTTGCTGATTTCTAGTCATGGCTGCTATACTTCCATTCACCTTCCACTTACTTCCGGGTTGTCCTGATGGCTTTTGCCCACAGCCTGTGCAGATTCAGGTGTGGGCAGACCTGACACGGAGAGCCAACGGTCTCCCATCAGGCCTGGGGAGTCCTGAGCCATGGCTCCCTCTGGAGGCAGTCTGGAGTGTTCATCCCACTTGGCTAGGGGAGGGGGTTTTGACTGGGAGGAGGAAGTGGGTTCTTCATTAGAAGGGACACATTCTCTCTGAGCTACATATCCATTGATATCTTTTGGAAAATACTGGGCCATGAGCGGGTCAAGTGACTCAGGTCCTTACTTTCCTACTTTATAAAGGGAGATGGTAATCTTTCTCCACAGGGTTATTGTAAGGCTCAGTAATAATGATGCATTTATTAGCACCTATTGAAGTGCAAGAGTTCTAAAAACACCAAGTAAGGTATAAGCAGCAATTCTCAACAGGTTTTTTTTTGCTTCTACTTTATTCATGTGCAAGATATACTGATCAAGAATTCTGCTCCTTGCTACAAATGATTGGTCAGACACAAGATGATTTCCCCACCTACCTCGGACCTCCAGGATATACATGGTTTGGTTGGAAAGCACCCTCCAAATTCTGATAGACTGCCCCCGGGAAATTGCTTTTTGTCAGAAAAAACAATATATAAGACATTAAAAAGGAGCATATTTTCCATGTTAAGAATCAAAACGTGACCAAAAAGGCTAGAGTTTCCTTTTGATCACCATTCCCAGTCTCCTCTGCCAAGATATCCAGTCATTGAGAGACTTACTGTTATCAGTACTGTCTCCTGAGGGGCCTCACTCTGTCTCTAGTTACCTCTTACTTGAGCACTGGAGTGAGCACAAGAGTGAAGCTTGTTATTAGCATGAGGTTTATCCTTCTAGAGCTTCTGTGTATATATAAATGTGTATGAGTGTGTATGTGTGCGCTTACCCATAAAGATACACAGTGTGCTTTATGTAAATCTTGTAACCTGTTGGTTCATCCAAAAACATGTCGTGAACACATAACCATGTAATTACTGCCTATATTCTTTAGGATTTTGATAGAATTCTGTCTCACGTTGAGGTCTTTAATCCATTTCGAGTTTATCTTTGTGTATGGTATAAGAGAATGGTTGAGTTTCATTCTTCTACACATAGCTGTCCAATTTTCCCAGCACCATTTATTAAAGAGACTGTCTTTTTTCCAGTGTACGTTCTTTCCTGCTTTGTCGAAGATGAGTTGACCATAGAGTTGAGGGTCCATATCTGGGCTCTCTACTGTGTTCCAATGGTCTATGTGTCTGTTTCTGTGCCAGTACCATGCTGTCTTGGTGATCAAAGCTTTGTAGTAAAGCTTGAAATCAGGCAATGTGATGCCCCCAGTTTTGTTTTTCTTTTCAACATTTCCTTAGCAATCTGGGGTCTTTTCTGGTTCCATACAAATGTTAGGATTGTTTGTTCCAGCTCTTTGAAAAATGCTGGTGAAATTTTGATTGGGATGACATTGAAAGTATAGATGGTATAGGCAGTATAGACATTTTAACAATGTTTATTCTTCCAATCCATGAGCATGGAATGGTCTTTCATCTTTTTGTGTCTTCTTCAATTTCTTTCAGAGTGTTCTGTAGTTCCTCGAGTACAGATCCTTTACCTCTTTGGTTAGGTTTATTCCCAGGTATCTTATGGTTCTTGATGCTATAGTAAATGAAATCAATTCTCTAATTTCCCTTTCTGTATTTTCATTGTTAGTGTGTTAAGAAGCAACTGATTTCTGTACATTGATTTTGTATCCTGCCACATTACTGAATTGCTATATGAGTTCTAGTAGTTTGGGGGTGGAGTCTTTTGGATTTTCCATATAAAGTATCATGTCATCTGGGAAGAGAGAGAGTTTGACTTCTTTTCCAATTTGAACACCTTTTATTTCTTTTTGTTGTCTGATTGCTGTTGCTAGGACTTCTACTACTATGTTGAAAAACAGTGGCAAGAGTGGACATCCTTTGGAAATAGAGGGTATCATGCTTAGCGAAATAAGTCAATGGGAGAAAGACAACTATCATATGATCTCTTTGATATGGGGAATTGGAGATGTAACGTGGGAGGTTTGGGGAGTAGGAAAAGAATAAATGAAACAAGATGGGATCGGGAGGGAGACAAATCATAAGAGACTCTTAATCTCACAAAACAAACTGAGGGTTGCCGGGGTGGGAGTGGTAGGGAGAGGGTGGTGGGGTTATGGTCATTGGGGAGGGTATGTGCTATGATGAGTGCTGTGAAGTGTGTAAACCTAATGATTCATAGACCTGTACCCCTGGGACTAATAATATATTATATGTTTTAAAAAATTAAAAAATTATTAAAAAAAAAAAAAAAGAATGGACATCCTTGTCATGTTCCTGATCTCAAAGGGAAGGCTGTCAGCTTTTCCCTATTGAGGATGATATTTGCTGGTTTTTCATGGATAGATTTTATGAAGTTGAGGAGTGTCCCCTCTATCCCTATACTTTGAATTGTTTTAATCAGGAATGGATGTTGTATTTTGTCAAATGCTTTTTCTGCATCAATTGAGAGGACCATATAGTTCTTTTCTCTTCTCTTATTGATTTGTTCTATCACATTGATGAATGTGGATGCCAAGATTCTCAACAAGATCCTAGCTAATAGGATCCAACAGTACATTAAAAAGAGTATCCACCATGACCAGGTTATTCATGGGATGCAAGGGTGGTTCAACATTCACTAACCATGAAATTATACAGATCATGCTTTTAGAGTCTCAGATAGTATTTCACAGTAGAAATATATCATAGTCTCTAGTATTCTCCTATTCATAGAAATTTCCCCAAGTTTTTGTTATTTAAAAAAAAATTGTGTCAACGTTGTCTTCACATCCTTGAGAACACATTTCTCTCTCTCTCTCTCTCTCTCTTTGATACTAGCCCTCCTGACAGGTGTGGAATGATACCTCATTGTGGTTTTTTATTTGTATTTCCCTGGTGATTAGTGATGTTATACTTTTTTTTTCTTTTGGTCATATAGCTGTTGGCCATTTGTCTTCTTTGCAGAGATGTCTACTCAAGTCCTTAACCCATTTTAAAATTTGGTTATTAATCCCTTACCAGATGTATGGTTTAAAAATATTTTCTTCCATTGTAAAGGTTGCCTTTCACTCCATTGAAGGTTTCCTTTGCTGCGCAGAAGCTTCTTAGTTTGGTGTACTCTTGCTTGCTTATTTTTGTTGTTGTTGCCTGTGCTTTTGGTGTCATATCTGTGAATCATTGCCAAGACCAATGTCATGAAGCTTTTCTTCCCATGTTTTCTCCCATGTTCAGAGCTTACCTTCAACTCTTCAATCCATTTTGAGTTGATCTTTGTGTGTGGTGTAAGATAATGGCCCAATTCCAGTCCTTTACATGTGGGTATCTGCTTTTCTTAATACCATTTTTTGAAGACACTATCCTTTCCCCAGTGTGTATTCATGGCACCCTTCTTGAAGATAAGTTGTCTACAGCCATTATGGAAACCAGTATGGAATTTCCTTTAAAAATTTAAAAATAGAACTACCGTATAATTCAGCAATCCTACTTCTGGCTATTTTTTCAGAAGAATTGAAATCATGATCTTGAAGAGGCATTAGCAATCCCACACTCATTGTGGTACTGTTCACAATAGCTAAGATGTGGAGACAATCTAGGTATCTACCCATACATGAGTGAATAAAAAATGTGGCATAAACACACAATGGAATATCATTCAACCTTTAAAAAGGACATTCTTTATTATGCAACAACACTGATAAACCTTTAGGACATTAGGCTAAATGAAATAAACCAGTCACAGAAGGACAAATACTGCATAATTCTACTATAGTAAGGATCTAAAATAGTCAAATTTGGGACACCTGGGTGGCTCAGTTGGTTGGGCGGCTGCCTTCGGCTTGGGTCATGATCCCGGTGTCCTGGGATTGGGTCCCGCATCGGGCTCCTTGCTCGACGGGGAGACTGCTTCTCTCTCTGTCTCTGCTTGCCACTCTGCATGTGCGTGCTATCACTCTCTCTCTCTCTGACAAATAAATAAATTAAAAAATATATTAAAAAAATAAAATAGAATAGTCACATTTATCTAATGGAAGAGTGGAATGGTGGCTACCAGGGAAATGGGGAGCTACTAATCAATAGGCATAAAATTAAGATTAAACAAGATGAATAAATTCTAGAAATCTGATGTACAACTTCGTACCTACACTCAAAATAATATATTGAATACTAAAAGCTTTTAAGAATAGATCTCATGTTTAGTATTCTTACCACAATGAAATAAAGTAAAATTTAAAAAATATTGCAAAGCACTTCTTTGTGCATACCTCATTGTGCAGATACATAAGTCTTTCTCTAGGGTAACTAATAATAAGTGGAATATATGGATCATAGGATATTACTTTGTTACAAAATGTCAAATATCTATGTTAGCCTGTTGCTTGTCTCTTAAGCATATGATGCTTTTGGTCTCAAAGACCTGTAGCATTTTGATGGAGATTTTTGTCTTTCTTTTTTTGTTTTTGGATTTTGTTTTCTGTCTCATTTGTGCAGGCCTTCCTTACAAATGTTTCTAACAAATGTTCCTATACTTTCTTGAACTACTTTAAGAGTTCTACTTCTACATTATGGGCTTTCTCTTTTCTGTATGAGTTATGGATATATTTTTACTTGTTTCTGAGTTAAAATGAACTGTTCCACTGATTTTAAATACCCCTTGTATAGTAGGTTCCCATTTACATGTGAGTCTTTTCTGGGTCCCTATTCTCTTTGTTGTTCTCTTTATGTATTTCTGTGCCAACCCCATACTCAGGGCTTTCCCAGCCACCTTATCTGAAGTAGCCCTCATTCACTCTCTACCACCTAACCCCACTGTATTTTCTTCATGGCACATACATCTCTTTAGAATTCTTATTTATTTACTTGTTTGCTTGTAGATTACATGCTCCATGAGGACAGCTCCAAACTGCCTTTTTTAGCATGTGGAGTAGCACCCATAGACATTTAGAGAATAGTTACTGGAGGAGGAATGAAAGAACACCTTCGACTAGGGATATTTGCAGTTTGAGCTTTATTTTCAAAACTTCAATAAATTGTCAAAGGAATTTGTACTATTGACCAAAAAAAATGGATACAGAAGGGCCTTTCTACCTCCCTGAAGTTCTTCCATGTATGTTTGTGGGTTTTGTTCACATGTCATATGGTTTAAATATGGAACCCTTGGAAAAACTCACTCAAGGGGGCAGAAAAGGGTGATGTATGCTTATCGTAAACCTTGGGTGCACTTCTTTTTAGAGAATGGAATTTAGTATGGCTGGATGTAGTCACTGAATAACATGGTTCAAGGCAATCATTAATTCACGCTGCAAATATTTATCCAGCACCCTGGTGGGTGTTGAAAAAGCAATGGCGAGTAGAATAAACATGGAACTTATGGCAGGAGGGGGTGGAGAAGACCCTAATGAGACATGACAGCAATGAACACATAATTAGAGGCTAGGATCATTTCTATGCAGAAAAATAATAAGATTTTAGTGCATGTAACAAGAGGGCCAGAGAGGCCATGGAGGAAGTGACTATTGAACAGAGGTTTGATCCAGATGAAGAGAGCGTGAAGCGTTTTGGCAGAGGTCCTGCGGCATGTAGCTCTGGTGATGTTGGCAGAGGCCAGATCAAAGGAGAGTGCAGTATGATGACAAAGACAAAACAAACAACAGAACCTGTGTGGATATGGGAGTAATACAAACCCTGGGTTCACATGAGTTTTGGCACCTGTCAACTGTGTAACCAGTTTTAACCTCGTCCTCCTCAGTTACCTTGCTGATGAAAACTAACCTCATTGGGTCACCTGCATATTACATGAGAGTCTTAGGCACAGGTTAGAGATCTGTGGTGTGGTTAGAGCACTTTGTTCTTCTGTGTTTGTTAGCTGCCAACACCTCACTTTACAGCAAGCAAAGCAGAAATGATCACTTGCTTTGTAGATTCACAGCCTGAAACCAAGGAACAGTTTCCAAAAGGAAATTCAGTCTAATTTTTTTGAGCATCCCATGAGTTCTGCTTCATTCAGTTAAAAACCATTTTTGAGTCCCTGCTTTGTACAAAATAGAAAGTACTCTTTTGGAGATAGAAGAATGAGCTGTTTTGAAGGTAATGACTCCATGGATCACTTTGTAACTGTGTTATAGAGGACGTAATAGAGGCAAAATTGGTGTGTATTTTAGTGAAGGGAGTGAGGTGTAAGAGACAGTCCTCGTAGAAGGAAATCCTGGGGAAGGTTCTAAAGGGGAGGAAACTTATGGCCCACAACTCCTGAGAAAGGTGCCATAAGAGAGAATTATAGGACTCCTCTACAAAGGGAGAAGGTGGTTAGCTAAGGCAGGGTTTGCACGGCCAAATGGTTGCATGTAAGGAGCTTGGGTCCTTGTGGAAGGACATCATGGATCATGGCATGGGCAGTGCTGGTTTACAGCCATGACCAATGTCTCCAAGATCTGCCCATTCTTTGGGCATATTAGTCTGGGGACTCATTTATGGAAACACAGTGTTCCTGCTGCTGACAGTGATGCAGCACACCAAGACACATATTTTAGCCCATCCAAATCATGCCATGAAACCATGCTTATCATCCTTCTGAGGTCTGTGGATCACCCACCCCTTATCTTCACCATTAGCCGACTTTGATCTTGTGTGTTTGATTAGTTTTTGTTCAATCCTTTTTGGGCATCTGAACATCTGCCTTTTTTTTTTTTTTTACCACTTTTTTTGAGGAGAGCAGGTCTGAGTTCTGCCTAGAAAACATCATAGAAAGCTTCTGTTTCACCGAAAGGCGTCTTGGCTCCATTAGCAGATTATTTACTCTATTCCCGTTACAGCCCATTATAATCCTACTCAGCCTTCAAGACCCTGATCAGATCAGATTTCTCCATGAAATCAACCCAGTTGAATGGAATTTTGTCTCCCTTTATAATTATGCATTATTTATAATAGTAGATCCAATGTTTGGTTGATGATTAGTGTTACCTGGTGGAAACTTTTGAATAAAATTTTTATTCTAGAACAGTTTTATACTTACAGAATCAATACAAAGATAGTGCCGAGAATTCCTGTCTACCCAATACCAAGTTTCTCCTATTATTAACATCTTACATTAGTACAGTACCTTTGCTACAGTGAAAGAGCCAATGTTGATATACTATTATTAACTTTTTTTTTTTTAAAGATTTTATTCATTCACTTGACAGACAGAAATCACAAGTAGGCAGAGAGAGCGAGGAGGAAGCAGGCTCCCCGCTGAGCAGAGAGCCCGACGCGGGGCTCGATCCCAGGACCCTGGGACCATGACCCGAGCTGAAGGCAGAGGCTTTAACCCACTGAGTCACCCAGGCGCCCCTTAACTTTTTTTTTTTTTTGTCAGAGAGAGTGAGCACAGGCAGACAGAGGGGCAGGCAGTGGGAGAGGGAGAAGCAGGCTTCTTGCTGAGCAAGGAGCCCAATGTGGGACTCGATCCCAGGATGCTGGGATCATGACCTGAGCCAAAGGCAGCCACTTAACCACTGAGCCACTCAGGTGTCCCTATTATTAACTATTATTAACTAAAATCTATACTTCATTCACATGTCCTCAGTTTTCCCCTGATGTCCTTTATCTGTTCAATGATCATCACCCAAGATGCCCTTACATGTGGTTGTTATGTCTCCTTAGGCTCCCTTAGCTGGGGCAGTTTCTTGGGACTTTCTTGTCTCTTGTGATCTTGACAGGTTGGGGGATGACTCAATAGGAATTCTGTAGAGTGTCCCTAAATTGGGATGGGTCTGATGTTTTTCTCATGATTATACAGAGGTAATGAGTTTTTAGCAGGAAGACCATGGAGGCTAAGTGCCATTCTCATCATATCATATCATATCATATCAAGGAGATGTAGTATCAATATGACTTATCAAAGGTGAGATTAACCTCAATCACCTGGCTTGAGGTAGTGTTCATCAAGTTTCTCTACTGAAAAATTCACTGAAAAGGCCACTGTGTGCCATTCACCCTAAGGGGTGAGGTTATTTGCCGCCTCTTTAAGAGCAGAGTGTCTGCATAAATCATTTAGAATTCTTTTGAATGGGAAATTTTTCTTTTCTCCCCCATTTGTTTATTCAATCACTTATTTATATAAACATGGACTTGCAGATATTTATCTTATTATACCTTGAGTTATAGTCCAATGGTACTTGGTTTATTTTGTCACATTATTTCAGCTTTGGCCACTGGGAACTCTTTCAAGTGTTTCCTGTGTCCCTTTGGTACATCCCAATCATTTTTGGGGTATATACTTTCTCAATTTCTGTCACTAAAAGATTCTGTATGTGTTATGACCCAGGGGTCAGATCAGCCACTTCTCCAGGGAGCTTTGATTCCATTTACTGGAAAATAGTATTCAAAACCAAGGTGGCGGCACCAGACTTATTTGTTGCTATTGTGGTATCTGGCTTCTAGCCCCTCTAGAGACACATGTGTATATACTAACCTGTAATTATGCTATATCTTTAAATGCTCCATATGTAACTGTATGTATCTCTATTAAGCCGAACTTGAGTTCAAACTAATGTCTCAACTCTAAGCCCTTACCACATAGGTCATTTGGGGAAATTTAAAGATAGAGAATCCCAGGCACCTCCCACTCCAGAGCCAGTATATCAGGATAAATACTTACCTTAGATCTTTTGAAAGGCAAACACATTAAGATCACTGACTATTTTTCTTGGTTTAATATTGGAATGAGTATCAAAGTTATGAAAACTTCATGAATTTAAGTTTTAGTTTATCACCATTCACAATTTGGATAAGTATGTATCTTAGCAAAACTTTGTTACCTGCCTATAATTTTTATAATTTTAATTCCATGATCTAATAAGAGTTTGGAAATTCTTACATTATGTGATCATTGAATGTCCCACCTGATTCTCAGGCTATGATTTGAAGTCCCAGATACAGAAATAAAGACTCTAAGAACAACAAATATAATCATGCAAATTGTATTCATCAATGTTGATAGTATTTATCTCACTCATTTCCTCTCCTTTCTCTTGTTTTCTCACCTTTTTTGGTGGGCTCCAGGCTCCAGTTCCAGCACCATCTTCTGAGCTGACCCCCGTTCCCAGGATGCCCTTGGTGCTGCTCCTGCTGCTGCCCCTCTTGAGTTCTGCGAAAGCTCAGGTTAATCCAGGTAAGACAGCCATTGCTCAGCCACATGCTAGAAGACCAGCTGGATATTCAAGTCAATCAGTGTTCATCTTGGGAAAGGCCCTGCCAAGGGTATCCACAGGGATTTTTTTTCCCCTCCCCTTTCTTTCATCTCTTCTCTTTTCTTTTCTTTTCTTTCTTTCTTTCTTTCTTTCTTTCTTTCTTTCTTTCTTTCTTTCTTTCTTCTTCTCTCTCTCTTTCCTTCCTTCCTTTCTTTCTTTCTCTCTTTCCTCCCCCTTTCCTTTCCTTCTTTTTCCTTCCTTCCTTCCTCTCTCTC
The DNA here is from genome assembly GCF_030435805.1 of Mustela lutreola. Classification (NCBI taxonomy): domain Eukaryota; kingdom Metazoa; phylum Chordata; class Mammalia; order Carnivora; family Mustelidae; genus Mustela; species Mustela lutreola. The sequence continues at coordinate 69,235,476 of NC_081303.1, read as the reverse complement.
CCTCCCTTCCTTCCCTTTCCTTCCTTCCCTCGTGTCTTTCTTTTCTTTTCCTTCCTTCCTTCCCTTTTTCCCTTCCTTCCTCCATCCCTCCCTTCCTCCTTTACTCCCTTCCTTCCTTTTACTTTCAAGATGAAACATGTCCAAAGCAGAATCAGAAACCAAAGTCCTGTATCTGTATAACATCTTAACTATTGTGAAAGGGCTCCTGATATCAAGTAGAGTGGAGTGAATGGGAATTTAAAAAAAAAAAAAAAAAAAAGGAAATGGAAGAAGTAGCCATTTGCTTCTGCATCTTCTAGGAAATAGAAGGAGAGAACTTCATAGGTGCCTTCTAGAACCTCTGTAGGTTGGGTTTCCAGTTATTTTTCGCTGGTTCAGGCCTGTGTTTTATTGGATGTCATGTTGTGCTTTTGGGACCCTGGTCTTGCAGGATCTTGGCAGTCTCTCCTAGCCAGTGTGGCCATACTCAAAAATAGATGTGTGAAGAGAAATCTTTTTGTTTTCCCCAATTTTTAAAAATTAGATGTCTATTTTAACTTTACATTGATGTAAGTGATTTTATCACTTGTCTATTACACAACAGTGCCTCTTAACAACCTGTGTAGTGCTGGTGATTTAGTCTGGGCTTGGTTGAACTATTGTTCTGATCTCTGGGTTCATGCACATATCTGGGAATCGGCTGGTTATTGGTTCATCTAGGATGCCCTTGGCTCCGACGACTGGGCACATTGGCAGTGCTCTTCTCGAGCAGACTAGCGTGGGTATGTTTTCATGGAAATTGCACAGGAACAAGAGCGGAAGCAGAAACATGTGGCATTTTTCAGGATTACATTGGCGTGGCCACGCCCAGAGTCAGAGTGGGCAGGCGTAAAGAGTTACCTGGGGAAGATCTGGGTATAGGGAAGGGGGATGGACTGCTGTCCATTTTTCATGTACACACAAATGTAAATATAGGAAAATACCCATAGTGTAAGTGCTCAGTGGGATGAATTTTACAAATGGAATACATCCATCAGCAGGATCCAGGTTAAGAAACAGAATTTCACCAGACTTCAGAGGCTCTCCTCCTTTCTAGCCACTTCTCCCCACCCTCACCCCAAGCTAATTGTTATCCTGCTTTCTAACAATATAGGTTAATTTTGTCTGTTTTTGTACTTTGTGTAAGTGGAAGCAGATGATGCCTAAATGTGCTTTTGTGTCTGTCTTCCTTCATTCAGTGTGGTGTTGGTGATGGTCTTCTGTAGGGTTGCTTAGAATTGGCAGCTGTGGTGTTGGTGATGGTCTTCTGTAGGGTTGCATGGAGTCGGCAGCTGTTTGTTTTCATTATATAACATTACTTTGTGTGACTATTTTATTTATCCAGTCTTCTGTGGTTGGGAATTGGGATCGTTTCCAGTTTGCATTCATTATGAGTAAATCTGCCATAATCATTCTCGTAAAGGTCTTTGGTTGAAGTATGTGCGCAGCCTTTTGGGGGTAGACCCCTAGAAGTGGAATTGCTGGGTTATATGTCACATGCAATATGCTTTTCTACATACTGCCAAAGAGTTTTCCATAGGGCTTTCACCCATTTGCCCCTCCACAGTCGTGTTGGAGAGTTCCACTCACTGCGTGCTATATTTGGATTTTTTAGAACGTTTTATTTTGTCCTTTTCCTATAACTTGAGGGTACATTGTGAACATTCTCATCTCTTCCCCTCACAAGAATTCCCTCTTCATGGGATATTATTCATACCTGAAAAGGAAGATCAAAGATTTATTGGTTTAATAAACGCACTCTCTTACTACTTTCTTGTAATGATCTTTCTTGGTACATCTGAACTCAGATCTGAACTCGGCCTTACCATTCTTTCATTTTTCACCTCTGTGTTCCTTTGTGCCCTGTTGAAGTGTGGTTGCCTCCTGCTCCATGTAACAAGCCCAATGTCACCTGCCTGATTGGCTGTCCAAGGAAGAATCACTATATGAGCGCATAATGGTAGAAAGTTTTGGTGCCAGACACATTCACAGAGACTGGAATGACATGAGGGCATTTCCATGGATACACCTAAAGAGATAGCCATCTGTTTGGAGAACACTGCTGTAGCCCTCTGACAGGAAATGAGCTGTTTGAAGACAGCAAACAGTTATCTTTAGAGCATTTTCTTCCTATGCCTGCTTTCAACTATTTCTGTTGGCTCTTTCTGCCACAGAAAAAAGAAATAAAGTTCTTGACTTGCAAAGCTCTTTATAGAAATATAACATGTTTGAGTTGAAGAACTAATCCTTCTCTTGTCCATGCCTTCTATTTTATCAAGGTAAGCTGGAGACACGCAGTGGGAAAATGTAATCCATGTTAAAGGCTATGGTCACAAGGCTTGAGGTTCATGGAGTCCTAGGGCATGCACACTGATGAACACAGGGTAGGTAGGTATATAATAATACGTGTGTTTATGGATTTCTGGATGACTTTCTAGAAGTCCTTATTGATGTCTCTTCAAAGATGGAAATTCTTGGCCAGCTAAGTTTTCTCCATAGGTTGGTCACATGGTATAAGTAGATGGCAACTTGGACTTAAGTCAGGAGAACTAGGTCATAAAGAGATCTGCTATAGAGCCAATTGTTAAAATATTGACATATATTTTGATAGATTATTTTATATAAAATATTGGCTGGCAAATAGTAACTGGATTAAGCATCAGACTTAACCAATAATATAATTAATCTCAAACAAGCTCATTCATTTAAGCCCACTTTGGAGACTTCATCATGACTGCTGGCATCACCCTGGAGGAGTGGTGCTAGGGTGATAATGGGTAGTAGGTTGTGACATGATGGCGGGGGGCTGTCAGCCTCCTGCTGTACAGCACCAGAGCTCTGACAATGGCAGCAAAGTAGGTGATGGGGCAGGTGGCCATGGTGGCATTTCTGGTAGTGGCAGTGTTGAAGGTACCATTGTAGGCAGTAGAAGCTGGGTCCCCATGGGAAATGCTGAGCTGTAGGCCTACAACCCGGTTCTAAAGTGTGGGCAGTGTGCTGAGCCATCTTCTAGTTCTAACAGTGCAGCAGGAACCAGGTCCCAATGACTATTGATTCCATTGGGAAGCCACTGAAAAAGTCCGAGGCAGTTTCCTCTGTCAAAATCCTGGCTCAGGTGTATCAGTTAGCTGTGGCATCTCAACCATGACAAACAATCATACCAACACTTTCTGAAAAGCATTTCTACAAATCAACAGATGACTTGGATGTTATTAGGACATTCTGGTGAATGATTTGCAGCTCACTTAGAAAATACTATTTAATGCACTTAATAAGCTATTTTGAGGAAAAACCTGGTTAGGATCCTGGCTTGGTCTTAAATCAGCTATATGACACATAGCATACCATTGTACTTCTCTTCACACTTCCTTAATCCTTTCACCTGTAATGAGATAAAGTTGGATTAGAGGATCTGTGAGAGCCTTTCTGTCAGAAACTTACCATGCTTTTATTGTGTGGGAGCTTTAGTGCCTGTATTAAAATATAAACTGTAATATTTATATTAATAATATTTGTATTATTTATATTATAATTATGCTAATTATAATATAATATATTATGTTTATATTAAAACCCTCATGACAGGTTGGGTACAGAAAACCTGCCCCAGTCTACCCTGCAGGAGTTTCATAGTACTAGAAACCTTTTGCAGGGCTTTTATTCTCTGGAGGTGGGTCCAAGAAGAAGTCTTTCAAGAAGAGGGAATAGCATACACAGTGGCTGGAAGGCAAGGAGAGGTACACATGGGCTGCCTAGTGGAGGGTACTGAGTGAGGGACCCAAAGGGCAGCTTTTCTATTCTCTTGCAGGTCCTTGGGTCAAGTTTCCCCTCCTTCCCAGCTTGGGCTGGGCTACAGGACTTAAGTGGAGAGCTTGGGAGTACCTCCAGGAGATAGGGAAGTCTTTGGCCCTTCACAATGAAGCATAATACTCTGGGCTGGAGTGGTTGTTTGATCAGCCACCAAGGTCAGACTCCTCCAGGCTTCTCCTTCTCCTTTGATGATCAGAATCTTGTGGATTTCTAGGTAGGAGGGTGAGTAGAAGTGACCTGATTGCCTTGGACACAGAGCCCGTGGGTCTGAGGTCCTAAAGACCCACCCTACCAACCAGATAATTGCTATATGTGAAGAGCACAGAGGTGATTGGTCCCAACCTCTGACTTGGCCTGTGACAACTGCTTTTACTTGGAAATGGGAGAAACAGCTCTTTTCCCTAACAGGCCACCCTGGCACTAGGGCTCCATGGTGTGGAGCCAGGGCAGGGCAGAGCTGGGGCTTCCTGTTTCCATTCCACACTTTCCCCTCATAAGAAGCAGGCAACTTACTAGAAGTTCAGAGCCCTGGGGTAGGAGAATCCTCCTTTGGTGTCTAGAATGTTCTACTTTCAGGGGAGGGGCAAAGACTTTAGCGGGTTGGGATTTTGGGAGCAGGAATTCTTCTCCTATAGATTCCACATTTGTTTTAGGTTCATCACTGTGGTTTTATTATTTCCAGCATCCCTCCTACCTTGCAGTGAGTTCTTCAGGTCCAGGCAACTAGCACCCTAGGCTATTTGTATTGCAATAGACCATAATAATATCCAAGTCCCTCTTCCTCATTTTATAGGTAAAGGAAGTTGTGTCAAAGGGGGTGAGTGGTTTGTCCATGAGCACACATCTAGCTAATTGTAAAGCAGGAACCCATGACTCCCGTCTCCTGGCCCCAAGTTCGTTCCACTAAAACCACCCAGCCCCATGAGGGAACCAGTAAGGAAAGGACCTTTCATGGTTTCCTTTTTGTGATTGCCAGTGTGTGTTCATGGGGGTGAGAGGTTACTGGCGTTGGAGGCACCACCTGAAGTGGAAGAATGGAAGAAGACTAACAGGATCATACAGGGCGTCTGGGAGTCTTGGTCTCATTCACATGCCCGACAAGCAAGGCTGGAGCTAGAAGCCCTTCAGGACTAACTCAGCTTCAAAAAGAAACTGAAGCACTAGAAATGCACTGGCTCCCTTCTGCACAGGTTCTCCCCTTCTCCTCACCCTCTTGTCTCCCACCAAAGCTGATACATGTTAAGTTATGTACACACATTTCCAAATTGGAGAATCATTTTTGCTTCCTTGGGTTCTCATCATTCATGTCCCCAGAGACATGTGAGAGGGTTTGTGGGGCCTCATCTAATGAGACTGTAGTACTAGTTTCAGGTTTCTGAAACCAGACCTGAGGTACTAGTGCTGTGCCTGTGTGTGGGGGTGTGTGTATGTGTGTGTGTGTGTGTGTGTGTGTGAGAGAGAGAGAGAGAGAGAGAGATTGGTTGCTTGCTTTATTCTGCTTGAGCAGAGCCCTAGAGGGAGATAAAAAGGCTAGGAAGAGACCTCCCTGCTTGCATTTCTCTTAAGCAAGCAATGCCTGATGCTGCCCAGATTGGCTCTTTCTTGCTTGTGTGTTTGTTTGTCAAGTCTAGCTTAAGGGTGGCCTTTGATATCCTTCCTGCCAGTAAAAGGATCTTTCTCTGGGGACAACAGAGACTCATCTGCCCCTCAAATATCCTTGGTTGTGCCAAATAGGAAAAAGAGAACACAGAGTCCAAAGGAGAGTAACAACTAATATCCAGTGAGCACTTACTGTAGTCCTGGTGCCATTCTAAGTGGGTGTCAGCAAATTTAATCTTCATAATAATTTATGGGATATAATCTTAGGTAGTATTATTGTTCCAGTTTTAGAAAGGAGAAACTGAGGCCCAGATACGTTAGGTAACTCATTCAAGATTACAGAGCTAGCTAAGGGGCAGAGCGTACTCTTGACCTCTGTGCTTTACTGCCTCCTGGAGTGTCAGACTTCACAGAATGTTCATACGCTACCCAACTAGGTCAGGTCTCCAGTGTCCTGTTGGTTGAAATACTGAAGGTGTGAGCATGAGCTGGACATGAAGGCATTTGTGAGGCTAGGTGAAAAGAGGAAAGGAGAACATTTGAGCTTAAGGAAAGGCACAGAGCACAAATAGAAAAGTAAGAATATGGAGATGTTTGTCATCGAGTACTCATGAGGGCAAAAGTGAGGTTAGGGTGGTACCCAGAGCAGCAACCACATAATTGTGGCATCCTCAGTATGTGACAGGTGCTTTCTGATTACAGGCTTTGTCTTTACCCTGTGATAACAAAATGCTATGCCATGTCCGTCCTCCCAGGATGCAGGTTCTTTCCACTACCCGCCCCCAACAGTTAGATTCCTTATTTTACTTTTTAATAAATTTATATCCCCTTTACCGATTTCTCCCACCCTCTACCCCATGCCTCAGGCAACCATCAATCTGTTCTCTATATCCGTGAGCTTGTTTTTTTTGTTTTTTTGTTTTTTGTTTTTTTTTAGATTCTGCATATAAGAGATCATAGAGTATTTGTCTCTCTCTGTCTGACTTATTTCACTTTGTGTAATGCCCTCTAGTTTTATTCATGTTGTCACAAATGGCAGAATTTCCTTCTTTCTCATGACTATGATTCTGTTGTGTGATATATCATAATTTCTTCATCCATTCACCCATTGATAGACACTTTGGTTGTTTCTGTATCTCTTATAAATAATGCCACAGTAAACATGGGGGTGCATACTCACTAGTTCAAAAAGATTTTTGAATTAGTGTTTTCACTGTCTTCAGATTGTCCAAAAGTAGAATTTCTGGGTCACATGGTACTCCTTTTTTTTTTTTAAGATTTTATTTATTTATTTGAGAGAAAGAGTGCTTGCGTGAGAAAGCAAGCAGGAGGCAGTGCAGGGTTACATGAGGAGAGAGCAGAGGGAGAGGGAGAAGCAGGTGCCCCTCTGAGGGGGGAGCCTGACCTGGGGCTTGATCCTAGGACCCTGGGATCATGACATGAGCTGAAGGAAGATACTTAACTAACTGAGCACCAGGAGCTCCCATGGTAGTTCTTTTTTTTTTTTTTTTTTAAAGATTTTATTTATTTATTTGACAGAGAGAAATTACAAGTACACTGAGAGGCAGGCAGAGAGAGAGAGAGAAGGAAGCAGGCTCCCCGCTGAGCAGAGAGCCCGATGCGGGACTCGATCCCAGGACCCTGAGATCATGACCTGAGCCGAAGGCAGCGGCTTAACCCACTGAGCCACCCAGGCGCCCCCTTTTTTTTTTTTTTAAGATTTTATTTACTTTTTTGAGAGAGCATGAGGAAGCATGGGGAACAACAGAGGGAGAGGGAGAAATAGATTTCCCAGAGAGCAGGAAGCTGGATGCAGTGCTCAGTCCCAGGACCCTGAGATCATAACCTGAGCTGAAGGCAGATGCTTAACAGACTGAACTACCCTGGTGTCCCCATAGCAGTTCTATTCTTAATCTTTTGAGGGAACTCCACATTTGGTTCCTTTGTTGTAAATTAACTGACCATGTATATGTGGATCTATTTCTAAGCTCTTTATTCCATTGATCTATATGTCTTTTTATGCCAATACTGTTTTAATTACTATAGCTACAATTTGTAATGTATCTTGCAGATGAGGAGCATGATGCCTTCAGCTTTGTTCTTTTTTTTCAAGGTCACTTTGACTATTCAGAGCCTTTTGTGGTTTCATACAAGTCTTAGGATTATTTATTCTATCTCTTTGAAAAGCAAAGGGGATTTGGGATTTTGATAGGGATTGCATTGAATCTGTAGATTTCTTTGGGTAATATGGACATTTCAACAATATTGATTCTTTCATCCAAAAGCATGGAATATATTTCTATTTATTTGTATCTTCTTTGATTTCTTTTATTAATGTCTTATAGTTTTTGGTATACAGGTCTCTCACCTGCTTGTTTAAATGGTTTCTAGGTATTTTATTATTTTTATATAATTATAAAGGGATTATTTTCTTTATTTCTCTTTCTGATACTTCATTTTTAGTGTATAGAAATGCAATGGATTTTTTTATGTATTGATTTTATATCCTGTAACCAGGAAGAAGATTCCTGTTGCTATCATGTTTTTTTAAAGGCTTTATTTACTTATTTGAAAGAGAGAGAGCATGAGCACAAGGAAGGACAGAGAGCGAAGATCTCAAGCAGACTCTGTATTGAGCATGGAGCCCAACATGGGCTTGATCTCACAACTCTGAGATCATGCATGACCTGAGCTGAAATCAAGAGTTAGATGCTTAACCAACTGAGCCACTCAGGTGCCCCTTGCTATGGTATTTCAACAAATCTGAGACCAAGATGTTCTAAGACATAGATGGGCAGTAAGCCCTCCTGAGTCCTCTGTCTAGATTGTTCCCCAGATTGGTGGCTCCTCTTGACCCTAAGGTTTCATGACAGATAGTGTGCAGAGTGAGTGCTGACATAGAGTGTTATGCTGATGTGGTTGATGAATAGACCATGGCAATGGAAATCAGGAGACCTAGAGTCTGGGTCCAGCTCTGTCACTATCTAGTTTTGTGACTTCAGGTGAAACTCTGTATCTCACTTTGCTCACTTATAAAACGGGCAGAATTAACTCCACTCTCTACACTTCACATGGCTACTCTAGGGGGCCCAAATGAGATAAGTGAAGTTAATGGGCTCTGGAAAGTTATATGCAAATATTGAGGGTTGTGATTTGTTACTTTTGGAAGAAAAGGAAAATAAAATAAACCAAATACCATAAAACAATGGCTTCTATTTAGCAGATGCTGGGGGAGGAAAGAGAAAAAGAGTTCATTAGTGACCATTATGGTCCATTGTGGTTTCCAAGAAAGACTCAAGTTACCTTTGGGAATTGGGGATTCTAACAACCCTGAATTCTGGCCATCAAACTCCAAGGGAACACAGGGCCCTGTACCCAGCCGAGCTTATCCATGGCAGTGTATTTTTCTGGGGGAGAATAGTGCGATTGTTGACTTAGCTTTTGGTCCTAGCCAGCAGGCCTCTGAAGAGCATGGATGTGGCAAGATAGGCCTCCCAGCAATTTTTGTGGTTTGGATGCGTACACAGTAAAGTAAAGTAAAAGTTAAGACATTCAAAACAGTGAGGTTGGGGCGCCTGGGTGGCTCAGTCATTAAGTTTCTGCCTTTGGCTCAGGTCATGATCCCAGGTTCCTGGGATCCATTCCCACATCAGGCCCCCTGCTCAGCAGGAAGCCTGCTTCTCCCTCTCCCTCTCCCCCTGCTTGTGTTCCTCCTCTCACTGTCTCTCTCTCTCTCTCTCTCTGTCAAATAAATAAAATCTTAAAACAAAATAAAACAAAACAAACAACAACAACAACAACAAAAATCAACGAGGTTTTGGGGGGCTTTAGGAGGTGGTGATGAGTTGTTTAAAAATATGCAATTCCCCCCCCCACCCCTGCGTGTCACAGATGTTATGACTTTGGTCTTCGTTTTATTTGGGATGGCAATGATCTCTTACGTATTCACAAGCAACACCTATCACAGTCCTTGGCTTATGCAGGCAATCAACAGAAACTTGAGGAGTAAGGAGAAGGCGGGAAGGAAGTAAGTCAAGGGTACCCCAGGCTTTTCTCTATTTTTCTGCAAAAAAAAAAAAAAGTCCAAATTATGCCATTTGAGACTTGATTTCACAAAGATATGAGGAACCTGAGAAGGAGTTCATTGGAAGATCATCTCTTTGAAGGATAGGGATGCTAAGTACAGAGAGAGTGAGCCAGAGGTAGGATGAGGGACCAAAGTTCTAGCTATAGCTGCTAGGGGTCAGCCTCCTGGTAGTAGAGGTCCAGCCTCTGGTATCAGGGGTCCAGCCTTCTGGTATCTGAGGGCCGGGGGAGCTACAGCCTATGCAGAGAGAGAGCAGCCCCTATGCCTTTCCCCAAATGCTAACAGTGTCCCTGCTTTGGCCTAGCAGCAGAGCATTTTAGTGCTTGTAAATGGAGGGAAACATGCTTTAATTTACCCAAATATGTGTAAAGCTCTTACTTTTGGCATTATGGGAGAGGAATTCAGTCTTTTGGGTGCCATAGCCTTTTTTCAAGATATCAGGCCAAGCAATGAATTATATTTTCTATGGATAAAGCCTGGTTAATGTAAGAAATGATTCATCCTGGCATTGGAGAAGCCCTGGCTATCGGGGTAGGGCAGATCTACCTTGGGAAAGCGGTCATTTAAATTCATTTGGCTTTCAGTAGGTTAGACCAATATTTAGGACTTTGTTGGGGCTTTTCTTATTGAGAAACTTGCTCACTAGTGATAGATAGCTATGCTTTTGGCATATGTGCTCAGGAAGAAAAATGCTGTTAGCTAGTGAGATCCCTGGTCTTGTTCAAGGGCTCTGGGATTTTGCTCCCTGGGAACATTCCGCCTGTGCAAAGCCCAGAGCCAGCCCTCTATCCCTGCTCCAAACTGAGGACTGGCTAAATGTGGCTGCAGGAGTTACAGGGCCTCTCAGATTCGCCCTTCTCTGAAGTCCTAGTCCCCTGTGCTCACAATCTCTTTGGAAAAACAGCTGCTTTTATATTCTGCTCATTTTTAACTTTTTTAACCTCAGGCAGCCAGCAGGTGCTTTCAAATAGATGCTTTATGAATTTTATCTATGTCTTCCAGATATGCTCAGGGGGAGCACTGGCTACTGCAAGCTACTCCATCCCACCTGGAAACAGAACAAAAAAGTTCCGTTGCCATTGTGATTCATGTTAACTCATTATCTTGTGCTCTTTGCGTTGGCTCCTGGGAAGTTCAGAGCCAAGTTTGAGAGGCCCATCACCAGCAAAGGTCTAGATCCACATGTAATATATTTCTGATATTCACCTTGGCTCTCTGGCTTATCTTATTGTCGCTATCCTCTTTCCCATTAGCATACCTTTGATCGTTGGTTTGTTTGTTTATTATCTTACACAATTTCGGAAGCCAATTCCAATCTTTGTTTTAGAAGGAGTCAGAGTCAAAATACCTAAAAAATACATCACATCCAACCTTTGTTATTACTGGTCTAAGCTTTACTCTAAACCATACAAAGTACTTGATATATGTTAACTCCTATTTCCTGACAGCATTCCTATAAACAAATATTATTATTACCATTAAGCTGAGAGGTTGAAAGTGAAGTAATCCTCCTAAGACCATAAAACCTCGAAATTGCTTAAGAAGAGTGAATGTAATGTTTAAAACAAATAATCCCCTCTCTTCCTCTTTCTGGATGTCGTTCCTGGAGCCCGATTCTATTTCATGAAGCCCTTTGTATTCATTGTGTTAAATCTCTGTAACAACCGTCTTGGTCATATTATTAATGATGAGGAGATTCGGGTTCAGAGAGGTTTAGTAACTTGTCTTGGAGTCCCATGATCTGGAAGCAGTGGACTCCAGTTTTCAGCTTCCAGACCATGTCCTGGTTTTCTTCTCAATTCCTGGCCTTCATGGCAACCCTGCTATCCCTTCAACTCACCTCCTCGTGGGAGAGAGGGACATACGATTTCACTGTGAAGCCTTCACTGACTTTGTGAGCCTGGATGAAGAATATTTCTCGGCAGACTCTCACTTTATTACCCTGGAGTCCCATACAGCCTGGGGACCCCTCTTCTGCAATAACTGTTTCTGGGAAGTATTTTGGGCTTCTAGGAAAGCTGCAATTTGAAAGGACTAATCCTAAGGGGAATTTCAACTTCAGCAAAAAGGGTGTTGGCAAAATAGCCCCCTGTATCTTGAAGAACCCAGATAATCTTCCTTG